>NC_133896.1:154996886-155312412 GCF_964199755.1 Larus michahellis
GTTTACCCAAATCAGGTGTGTGCCTTGGCTGTTAAGCATAACGAGGGAAGAAGCTAAAGAAAGGAAATAAGGGGAGAGAACAGGAAGGACAAGAAAGTGTTTCTTCTTTTTTTTTCAAAACTGACCACCTCCTTACAGTAGGAATATGCAAAAATAATAATTTCTGGCTATAACCCAATGCATGATATACCTGTAGGAGCTCTTCTTGTTGCTTTTCACAGCCAGATTCAAGCTCAGATGGGCTTTGGCTTTCCAAACCCCATCCCTGTGTAAGGACCCTGGGAACATCCCCCCTCCTGGCAGTAGGGCTGCAGGGGCTCATGGTCAGCTCAGAGCCAGTATGACCAAGGGCAGCCCTTATCCCATTCAAACAGTGTCTCTATATCCATCCTGGGGTTTCTGCCCCTCCTTCCACCTCTTGTATGCTTTGGTTTTATGTCTAAGCAAGTTCTGCCAGTATCTCCTTGTTCATCTAGCAGGCCTCCTGCCACCTTTATTTGACTTCCTTCATGTCAGGATGGACCATGCTCAAGATTGAGGAGGTGATCCTTGAAAATCAACCATCTCTACTGGATATCTCTTCTCTCCAGGGCCATATCCTATAGGACTCTTCCAACAAAGTTCTTGAGCAGGCCAAAGTCTATCCCAAATAGGGGATACAGAAGTCCTAAGAGATCTCTACTGTATTCCAGGTTATTGCAGGACAGACATGAGGTCATCAGACATTCACTCAATTTGAAGTAGCCTTCATAGTCGTCTGGCCCTAAGCTCACAGGCATGGTTTAAGGTAACACTTACCCTGTGATGAGTTTACACTATTTGTCTCAGTATCTGCACTGGATTCCCTCTTTCAAAATGAAGAGTTAAACAAAATTCATGTTTTGAACAACACAGTTTGAGGTAACCTTTTTTCCCCACCAGGAAACCTAGAAGCTCCATGCTGGTTTGACAAAAATACAGCTCCATGAGCTTTGTGAGTGGCATCAGTCCTGGAAACCTGCTCAGCTGTGACAATTCTGTGCTATTTAAAATTTAATGCATGTTCAAGGGCCTCAAAAAGCAGGCCCCATATCAGATTAAGCTCAGTCCAAGTAGATGTAACCTACTGTCATATTTACATATGTTAATTCTGTCACAGAATGGAGAAGAGCATCTCAGTAATAACTACACTCATGCTAATAAAACCAAGGTGTCTAGAGAGGGTAATTACTTTATGACCTTGCTGCTTCGCAACCAATGACCTTGTAAGACTGGAGAGTAGAGGTGGTTGAAAATGTTCTGGCAGACTGTTTTTCCATTAGAGAATGATCCCAGAACTGGGACATTGCACAAGAACATATATATTGTCATGAAGACTTTGACACAAAATTATTGATGTTGTTTGTTTGAATAATTCTACAGCTCACAGCTTAATGTGATCACAAAGCTCTGTTTGAACTAGTGCATCAGGACTCGAAATGCATAAGGTACAATATAAAGTTCAAAGCAAGAAAATAAGAATGGAGACTTTCAATAAAGCCGTGTCAATGTTTCTCACACTTTTTAACTTGCTCTGAGAAATTTTTTTGCTTTTCACTCCCAACATGAAGAAGGAATGAAAGGTAGAATGTTTTTAATTTTTTAACTAGAGGTACTTAAAGGAGTATATTTACCAAGGCAAAAGAAAGTCCAGCATCTCCTAGATAGGCAAAAAGGTGTCAATTTAATTATTTTGGACTTCTTTTTAGTTTATATATTTAAGGCACTGATGTCATAGCAGTGTTCTCATGGTTTGGGAAGAAATACCTGCATTCTGCAGAGAAAACAGATGATTTATCAAACTCTGAAGATAATCAGCATATTTACATACACACTTTTATGTTTAACTGCCAATTTCTGTTTCCCAATTAAAGTGGTATATTTGACTGTTATCTTTAGCTAATTAGTACTTATTTTAGGGAGTGAATACAGAGTAGGTTTCACAGGAAAGTAAACTCATTGGCTCCAAGTAGGGGGAATAGCTTGACGGCTGAAAGAGGATTGCTCCAGATAATGAATTCCTACGTGTTTTGTAATGTAACCTAATGCCTCATGCAGCTACTAAACTCCCAGATGGCCCAGCAGAGGCACATACTCATCAGGTGACATATTAGCCAATTTAAAAGATAATTAGTACGCACCACCCTTTCTGTACTCTTTAAGCATTAGGAAGATTCACATTCCACTCTTTTATGTACTGGCCTCCAATTCAAAACATATGGAGCAATTTCTTTTTTTTTTTTCTAGAGGTGCTGCTCTCCTGCTGCTCCCACTGACTTCAGCACAAGCTTATTTGCTAAAGATGCCGCTGTGTATTTTTGCTAGTGAAGCTTTGTTTTTCCAAGCGTCTTCACTTCTTAAAGTACTCACACTGTCAGGGCGTTTGCTGTTGCCGATGCCTGTTTCAGGTTTCAGAGTAGGGGCAATTTATTATTATCTTTCTTATATCAACAGTCCTGATGCTTTACTTCACCAAGACAGGTATGGTTCAATGACTGGAGGATGTCAGTGCTGTGTACGCGTTGGCATTAGGACAAGTCAAAAGTTCGGTAAAATTATTCACCAAAGCCAGGAGGCAGATGAGGAGTGTCCAGGAAATGGGTCCAGAGTCTAGTTTGTCTCTGAACCATAGTATGGGCCTGGCTCCTCTGGGTTCCCGTCATTTTAGACAAGCAAATTGAAACAATTAGCCCCATTAAACCGAGTGTTCAACAGAGTATGTAGCTGAGTGAGTCTAGCTCTCCCTTAGGATTTAGGCCGGGCAGGCTCTGAACTAAAGGGCACAGCTGCTCTGTTCTGGTGTTAAGTAGATCACTAGATCCCTCTCTCCAAAACATCCCAGACGGATTTCCTTCCCAAAGCAGCAAGGTGTGAAGTATTGGGCCAAGTCTATGGGAGAGATGTGCTGGGACCTGACCGTCCAACATCTGCATTTCAGACAATTTAGCTTGGATCTGCTTTGCATGCCTTAGATGCCCAGCCTTACAGTTAATTTCTCCATAGAATATCCACATCCATTCCAGCAACTCTTTATAACTTGGACGGGTTTTAAGTATATTCAACATACACAGAATAGTTGTACATATTGGATTCAGTTGTCTGTCAAAAGATCTGTTTAGATCTTTTGATCATAGCTCTTCTTTCCTCCTTTCTTTTTTTAATCCAATCGCTTTTCAGTCATAAACTTTACTTTTTTTCTGTTTGCTCATACCTCAGTCTCAATTTTCTACCATTAAAATCTTGACAGGAGAATTATATAGGTATTATAAATAGGAAATTCCATTTGAATACACTGTCATCCACCTACCAGTTAGTCTCATGTAAGTGCTTAAGCAGCAGTGTTTAGTAGCAAAATCCTAAGCCTACCTCTGGATCTGTAATTATTTCATGTTAATCCTTTATATGCAATTTGGGCCAACCCACAAACACCTCTCTCCACCTGTTTGCTCTGTAGCGTACGGTTCCTGCTGAGTTCAGTGACGTCGAGGGGGAGCAGGAGGAGATCCCACTCCTCTCCCCAGGTTCAGCCCCTGGAGCTTTTGCAAGAGATCTGCATTTTTGAAAGGTTCAGAGGCTTTGGCCTCCACCCTGGGCAAAGTACTGTGTGATACTGGAGGGTGTTATTTTCTCAGGTTGTGGCAGGGATTGCACCCAGCTGATCAGCTGGGCTGTTTCCATGCTTTGCCATTGCTTCTCTTCTTTGTTATATACTTACATACTTTGATATACGGCAGCTGCTTCTCAGCTCTCATGGCTGCTCTTCTCCAACAGCCAGTAATTGTCCATCACAGAGTTGTTTATAGCTGTGCAGACACCATTTGCAACCTGTGCCCCCAACTTTCAAGCCCTTCACTGTTACCCCTGGCATCAGACCCTGGGACTCCTGGTGCCAAACTCTGGTTCAGACAGCAAACTCCCACAGTGAGCTGACAACAAGCCTAGCAGGACAGGAGAGGGTCCTGGCAGCGTAAGGCAGAGTTAGCAAAAAGCCTGTGGCCACTCTTACTGGGCTTGCCACCTCTCATAAATGTTTATGAGGAGCAAGGAGTATTTTCTGTCACAGTGATGTAGCAATTGCATACCTTCCCAGTCACCATAAGGCAGGGATTCACAAGCTCTCCCTTTTCCAAACTCCATATTCAGCGGCTGATCATTACACATGCCGCAGCTCTTTTTTCTCGGTGGGAAAAGTAGGAAAAATGGTAGAAAGTTCCCTTCGCCACCTTCAGAAGTACTGAAACAGTTCAGACCCAGTAAATCTCAGTGTGCCACTGAAATTTCTGTCTCTGTGCCTTCTCTTGGAATAGGTCCCAAGTGTAATCACCTAGGTGTCTGTTGTAGATTGCAGAAATGCGGGGAAATATCTGGATTTCATAAGCTGCTTCTTCTGCACTCCTTCATATAAAAGACAACCGTACAGATTTCTGTGAACTGTTGGTGGGGAAAAAAAGCTCTAAGACTTAGAGGTGAAATTTGTCACAGCTGTGAATGTGTACACAGCCAAGTGTTAAAACCTTGAAAAGGAGATTAAATGTGTAAATGAAAGGCATTTCAAAGAGACAGCAACCAAAGTCTGTACAGTAAAAATTAGGAATACTATGTAAAAGGTGGTATTCTGAAAGAGGGAATTTAGAGGTTCCTGTGAATGGAGCAAAGTTTAAACCATAATTATTCTGGTTGACAGAGCAGCAATTTTGCCTATTGAAAGTACATTGTTTACAAAAACTGGTTTATACTAAGAGTATTATGTCTGTGAAACTCTAATAATCACAGAGTCAATGGCTCAAGCACTAGAAAACAAAGTTTTAGCCATGTGTTGGAGAGCTTGTAGTAATGATTGGACTTGCAATTTACAATGACATTATGAAACAGGTTTGTTCTCAGATATCTGTGACGTTCAAAGGGAAGAGTCTCATAGAAATTTTGCTGTCCTTAAGATCCTCAGGGATCTGCCAAAGGTTTTGAATTATCCTGTGCATATTGAAATAGACAGCTTTTGGCCCTGAATTTCAGAGACAGGTTCGTAAATAGAAACAACACTGTTATGCTGACTTCCACCAGCTGACAATATGTCTCTTCGGGATGTATTACATCCTCATGTCACGATACAAAAAAAAATACACATCAAAGTCAAATCAAGGTGGCGGAACAGCAATGGGTCTGGGCCTGGCGTCGTGCTCAGGAGTAGCTCTGACAGGTGCCCAGTGGGTGCTCTCCTTCAGTAGGAGACGCACTATTTACTTCGAAGAGCAAAACCAGCTCTCCTTGAAATCAATAGAGATGCCCACACTGACTTCAGTGGGAGCTGCATCAGATGCCGGTGACCACCTCTAAAGTTCAAAGACATTTCATCATTTTTCAGCTAGAGAAGGGATGCTCAGCAGGACACAGCTCAGGCCTTAGGAGTAAATGCATATTCATCTGGTTGGTGAATAATTCTATATAATGTATATTTTGCACTACAGTATTTATGAATAAGTGTGGTAGGAACCTACAAAGTGTGTAGTAATGCGGTACCCGGAAGAATGACGTAATTTTCAGTGCACCTCATATAAAGTAAGTTGAGAGAAGTTTAAGGAGGTTTAGTGGTAATACTCTGAAAAATCTCTACAGACTACTCTTTCAACATGGCAAGAATTATGTATAAGATTTAGGGAATAATTATATTCATTAAATTAATGGATGAAAGCTTATACATTGCAGGAGTCTCCTCCTACTCAGCATTCCTATAAATTATAAATAACATTCAATTTAGTGTGACTCCATAGAGAAGACAGTGCCCTTAATCTTCAGATGGATTTCAAGCTTATGCCTTCATTAATCAGAAGAGGAGTTCTCTTCAACCTGTTTTAAATTTTTGCAGGAAAAATAAAGAAAAACTACACATTTTAGGTAGAGAGTAAAAGTGAGATATCTTTCCCAGAACCCTAGAAGGAAGAAACAGAAATTTTGCATACTCCTATGTAACAAAACTATTTAGAAAGAAAAAGAAATGTACATTTTGCATCCTGGTTCGAATTTATGATTCAGAGGTAATCGCTTCTTTCAATTCAGGACAGCCCAAGACTTTTGTTAGGTTGGTTTTGAGCAAACTTATAGGAAAAGCATTGTAAATTCAAATCTGAGATCAGGGCAAGATTGGGCTTGACTGTGTATGGTAAAAAAACATACCATTTCTTCATGATCTTCTGATGTTCTTTCATGGCTACAACTAACGATTCATGTCATGTAAGATTAGTTGAGTTTCAATACAAGGCTGTGCTGAGCTGAGAATGGGTTTGAAAGGAGGATCCTTAGGCAAAACTGTCTGTATCTGTGCAAGGCAACAAGGCCCTTCATGTTCCAGGGCTGACCTGTAATTACAACTGTAGGTTCAGATTCAAGTCAAATGATTCAGTATGAAGCACTTAAAAATTTGAAGAGATTATACATTGAGGTTCCATTACTCAATCCCACTTCCCTCTCCTTCCCCTACACAGGAGTGCTTTACAACTTTTTTATTATTATTTTCCATTATAAGTGGTGCTTTTCTGGTGTCCTTTCCCTTTTTCCTCTCATAACCCCTGAATGTATTACTTTGTTCAGACATAAAAAAGCTGCAAGTATTATAATAAAATTGCTTAAAATCATTGGAAAGAAGCACTGGAGCACAGGACTTTGCATTCCAGATCGTAAAACCAACACAAATAATTTAGTTCAAATTGGGAGAACTGTAACTCACTGTTCACCAGAGGGGCCTGCTGCTGATCCATATTTTATGGAATGTACATTTTTAATGAATAAGGAACGGCTTTCCATTTCAAAATGGAATGAAATACTGATTGTTCCGTAATTTAAAAAAAAAAAAAAAAAGAAAAAAAAAGACAAAAGACAAAAAAAAGACAAAAGCAAAAGACTGCTCCTGGCTGCAGTGACACACCTGATTGCACATTTCCCTTGTAGGTCAGCTCTGTTGCCTCATTTCCCCCCTTCCCCAAAGAGAACTATGCACCCTTCCCCAAAGAGAACTATGCACCCTCTTTTTTTTCCCTCCTCCTCCCTTTTACTCTCCCCTCTCCCTATCCCTTTTCCACAGGCACCATCCCAAGACTATTGCTCCTTCCCCTTGACCTGCCCAGCTTGGTGTTGGCTCCACGTTCAGGGATGGTGGAACAGATTTTCCATATCCACACTTGTCTCGGTCATCTGTCCAAGACACCTCCACGCTTTCGCTCCCTGAACAGGGGCATCATTCAGAAACCAGCACCCCCCTCCAACAATCCACGTGCCCTTCTTTGCCCAGACCCCTTTGGGCAGGGCAGTCTCAAGAGAGGATTGTTACCCTGTGGCTGGAACAAGTGGGGTTTGTGCTGCGACCTTCATCTGTCATTGTGGGTTTATTTTGATTTAAGGTAGCTACTCTGCTGTTCTCAGATTGCCTTTCGCTCTTATAAAGGGTGGTGTAGATTGATGGCATTACCAAAAAAAAAAAAGGAAAAAACCACATGAGGAAAGGTGAACTGCAGATGCCAGCTCCCTGCCTGGCCTGAAGAGAAACTTTCTCCTTTCACAAGCACCGTACAAATGCCCAGTCATCCATTCCCTAGCTGGAATAAGGGAGAAATTATCCCAGCGCCTGGCACACTGCCAGCCGACCCACACATACTCTATGTAGCGTCACTGCTGCGATTGCTGTATTTCGACTCCCAAGCGTTTCATGCAAGAGCCGCCGCCGCATCTCCTGTAACGGGCCGCGGGCCCTCGCTAAAGGCAAGTGGAGGCTTTCCAAGGCCGGTGTCCCGGTTTTAACGAGAAGCCTGGTTTTAACAAGACGCCTCCCGGCAGAGAAAAGCTTGTTAGGGCCAAAAACCAGCTGAAAATCAAAACTTCGCCCCTCCGCGCGCCCGCCGCAACGCCGCTCCTCTGGCGCCCCCTAGCGGGACGGCGGGGACGTCCCCCGCCCGCTGCGTCTCTAGGAATTGACCACAGCTGGTTTGCTTTCGGTTATTTATTTGATTGATTGTTTATTTATTTATTCCTTCATTCTTTTTTACCCTTATTAGGCAGCCTGCCGTGCTCTTCCGCCAAAGAAACGGGACCCGCATGGCACGCAAAACTTTGGCGCATAGATTTTGCTCTGTAGTTCTTCCCGTACTCTTCTTTTCTTGCTTCCCAGCGGTTCGAGTGACTCAGCCTTTGCTGGTGATTGCAAGACTCGAGGTGTTTGAAAAAGAAAAATCGCCCCCACCATAGTTCGTTCTGCTAACACAACGTAAGCAAGATGAATGAATTAATAAATGCTGATGACAGCATCTAGGCAGCTGGTGTCAGTCCTGTATTAAATCTGACTAGTAAATGGGTTATGGTTGTTCCACTTTAAAGAGTATCCTGGAGGATGTTGGGATTCAGGTCTCTCTGTCAGCTGCATCTCAATTAATTTTGTATTATAGAAAGTAGCAGTACAGAGACCAGCAGCCAATGCAATTATTTACATCCTCCTGACATGATCTTCTGGTGTAACCGCATGTCAAAAACAGTAATTCACATTAGGTGACTCATGTATGTCTTCCCTTTAAAATTCAGACAGTATGTGTATATGACCATGCAGCACCCTAAAACAGACTACTGCAGTAATACTCGTTTAAAACCAAGGTTACTTTAAAATTAAAGCTTCATATTTGACCAGCAGGTACAGTACTTGAGGCATTTTCTATCCTCCACCAATAAAACACAGGTAAACAGTACATGTAATTGCCTCTTTCCCACCACTACCTAAAGACAATCATTATATTCTCCAAGCCCATTTTCTTTTGGGAGCAGGAAAGGAAGAAGCCAACTTGTAAACTCCCCAGCTGCTGGGAGGTCCGGATCTCTGTTTTGGAGTGGTCCTTCCTTCATGTACCCAGTTGCCAGTTGTTTAATGAGCATGTCCGACAGTCACATTTCAACAGTCCTACACAGAGGGTGCTTGGTTTTATCTTTACATCCTACGGAAGTGCAGTATTTTTCTAAGACAATAAATTTGAAACCAAGAGGGAACACTTAACCAGTTCCACAAGGTGGTATCTCTCTCCCTGATCAAATATGTGATTAATACATAGCAGGTGAGAAAGTGAGTCCCAAGAGAGTGATGAGGGAAGACTAATGCTACCTTTCCATCATGGTTAACCTGTAACAAGAATCCATTTAAGCCTGGAGATTTGATGAGCCTTTTCAATCGTACATTTATTCAACTACAGATTGATTTTAAAATATGTTAGCTAGCTCTTTTGAAGACAAGTGGTTCTTCTAATCAGTTCCACCACAAAACTAGATACTGTTTACATACTATAACTGCAGGCATCCTTGACTTCTGCAGATTTGCATTCCACTGATCTCTGTTGCTTTTTTCTTCTGGTACTGTTATGACATTATAGAAACAGAAGATTTGTCTGCCAGCATTAGTGATCTTTTTCTTTTTTTCTTTTTTTCTGTTGCTCTCTGCTCTGTGCATTCCTGACATGCACAAGATTTTTTAGAAACATGCTCGCTAATTGGTGTTACTGGTTTGCTCTGCTGCAGGGTGTATTGTGAGAATGTACATTTTAGAGAGAAAAAGGAAATCAATGACTTTCTAGCAGTCTTTTTCAAATATCTTCTACTTACATCCAATTGAATATCCCAGAGGAGGCAAGAAACTGGGTGAAAAATCAGTGGAAATAATGCTACTAATTGCAATACTATATGTTACTTATGTGCACATAATATGTATATAGATATTTACACATGTGTACACTTAGCTCCTCTTTCTTCCAGGAGAATCCCAGCACAGTGGCAAAATCCTGCAACTGGATTTTCCAGTGATGTAGTAGGGCTTGGAACAGTTCACATCCCCAGTATGAGGCAGCACCCGCCCCAGGATGTCTAAGTACAAAGGATACAACTTGATATAAAATCATGAAGAGGCCAAATTGGTGCTCTTTTGATTTCCAAACCGTGTCAGCAGACAAGGTCATGAGTCAGATCAGGTGGGATCTGCAAGAAGTTCAACCAGCTGCAGTCATATTTTGGATAATAATTGAAGAGAGACAGAAAAGCAGTAATTTATTATCTATGTTTCAAATTTCAGCTTCTAAAAGTGACAGGTTTCTGTTTTCTGTGACTCCTGAATAATAAACATCGTGTCTCAGTTTCCATGCTGGGGCATTAGGTTAGCTCTGACTCATGAGAAAACAAATCCTCCTATTAGATAATGAACATCATGCCCTGCAACTCTCGGGACCTATTAGTCACAAGGGGGAGGACTCCTGAAGAGCTATATTACTTGTTTCAGCAACCAGCAGTAGAATAGACAGGACAGGGTGGTTTTTTGCATGTAAATAGATCTGAGCTAATTGCTTTTAGGTCTGTAGCTAATTAGGAAATCTGGAAACCTCTGATACTAATCCACTAACCCCAAGAGAAAATCATTGCAAGAGAAAACATTACAGCAACCTGTACCCAGCTATGACTGTTGTTGGGAACGGATGGGGAAGCAGTTAGACCTGTGCTGCTGGTCTCTCTCTGCCTCGCACAGGTACAAACACAGAATGGCAGATGGCAACCTTCCCCGTCCTTTTTTCAGAAGCAATTGGCTTAATTGTTTGTCCGGCAGGTGGAACCCTCTTACTTCTTTTTCTCCCACAGATTCACTCGAAAGCAAAAAAAAAAAAAAAAAAAAAAAAATAGCAGCCACCGTCCTTGTGCCGGCTCAGCTTTGCCGGCTCCCCCAGTGCCCAGCGCTCTCCCCTCAGCTCTGCTCCTACTATCACTGTCCCCAGGAGGTGTATGGGACCTTCCAAAAAAAAAGGAGATAAAGGTCTTTCCTGTGCGCCGCGTTTCATTGCCTGATCGCAAATGAAACTCTGAAATACTACAAAAACAGAAGGAGGCATTAAGCTCCTTTGACAAATGTGTGTTTGTTCTCCCTCCTGTCTGCAGGTAAGGAGGTCATTTATGAGGCTATATGTTATTAGTCAGAAAGGATTCACACTGTCTACATCAGTGTTTTCCCAGCTTCGCTACATGTCTCTCGGGCATCTTTTCCAACAAGACAGAGCCTCCTTAGGTGCCACAACACGGGATGCTTTTGCTTTTCAAATCAAGAGATGCTGCAGGGACCATAACCATAGGCAGCAGCTGGGAAGCAGCCCTCTGAGCACGCAGCCCCCACCGAACATCACATCCCCATCCACAAGCACAGGGTCTCCTGCTCTGTGAGACGAGACACTGGTTACGGCCAGAGGGTGAGGCTGAGGGCGTATTTCCGAAACGTGTGACTGCACATCAGAAGAGGGGTGACAGCTCTCCACTCCGAAGTGAAGGCTTGGCTGAGGAGGAACACAAGGCAGGAACCGCAGTGCAGTGGGGCAGCCACCTTCACCACCTACCTTGCCTCTCCTGCGGCCACTTCTTTCACCAATGAACTTGGTTCTGTGTCATGATCCCTGGTGGGTTCCCCAAAAAATTTATCAGGATTCAATAAGTATCTGGTCAAAGAGCTCTAGGCCACAGATTAGAGCTTTATCCTTTAAAGCCTGAACGTTCAACAACTTTCACACAGAGCTTCTTATTTAAACACAGCTTTAGACAACTTCTTTTTTCAATATTGTTTTTTTGCTTTCTCACTCTGCTTTTCCGTGTTCCATACAAGGATTGGTTCACTCTTCTCCCTTTGAACACATCATGTTATCAGAATATTCATTCTGCTTCTCACTATAGAATTATTTGATTGGTTAATTTAAAATTATAATCAATTCTTTCTCTTGATGCTTTCACCTGTCAATTAATTGCTATTTGGTACCTTTGAGGAGACCTTTCTTCAGTCTAGGTGAAAATTTTTTCTTTTTTTTTTTTTCTTTTTTTTTGTATAAATCAGTCCTTCTTACCTTTGGAGTCATTTGTAACCACGTGTAACCAGCAAGGCCTAGAGCCAACAGAGTCATGTGGGAAGAGAGCCGCTGCTTCCCAGGACCTGATATATGTCCTCACATCCCCCCTTTCCCCTCCATCCAGCTGCATGTTCTACCAGCGTTTTCTTTTTAAGCTATATTGCACTGCAAATACTTACCCATACATCCTTTTTGCTCTTAGCATTACTGCACCAGAGGTTTTTCCTTCCCATTGCATACGTGTGTGTCAGCTTAATTTTTCTCCAGATGGATTAGCTTCATGTTTCCAAGTTCAGCATCACTCCTTCGCCAAGAGTACTTGCAACTGCTCCCCAGTCTCCTTTCTGTGAAGCTCTATCACTCCTAAGGGCTTCACTGTTTAACGCTCCTACTCCTCTTTTTGTGTTTACCTTTCTTCTCTGAGACAATTCTGTCATTTCCTGGCTTGCCTCAAAAGAATAGATAATGTAAGGAATAAGTGACACAAGTTCTAAGCCCTTTTGGAATTTTTGCTTCATTATTCATTGTTCTTCATAACCTAACACTTTATTTTTAGATATTAAATTTCAGATTGCCTCCACAACTACACTTAACCACATACCACATAGAAGTATGCTTTATATAGTCTTATATCAAAATTCTTGTTTTCTCTTTAAATGTTTAGTTTACTATGATTTTTTTTAACTTCATCGCTTCAAATTATTTTGTTTTATTACAGTAGGCTACTGTTTATACCTTGCTGTAAAGTATTTATATTTTCTCATAAAATAAACAGGATAGGCAGCACACCTAAGTTCATACTGCTCTGACAATCTTGCCTTTCTCATTTCTCAAACTTTTTTTTTAAACTTTTAAATCTGCAATAATAGAGCTACATGTTCATCATTTGTTGAGAAGGTGGTTACAGCCAAGATTTTTCACTTCCAGTCTCTGATGTTTTCTGACTGGCCAATGGCTGGACCTAAATTTCCACCGTATTCCAAGAGAGAGTCTTAAGAAACTCATGTTACCAATAATACTCAAGGGCAAAGGTATTTTTTGTGGGAAAATGTATATTCACATTTGCGTATTCAATGAAATATGATGCGTATTCCATGAAAAAAAAATATATATTTGAGACATACAAAAGTTGTATCATCATCATTCATCTGAAATTATTAAATTCTGGGGAGCTGGAAAACCTCCACTATCCTCTACTCCAAATGACCACAAGTCTCTGAGCATGACCACAGCCAGGCCTCCTGGACACTTGGCTTCCAGCTGTTTGTTGGTGAAGCCATCTCTGACTTTCTATTTTATTCTTTTGGCATTTCTGTGAATTTTGGACTTGTAAAAGGTCTCTAACTGGCAGAATCAGAAATGGGACATCTGTATTTATTCACATAACAAGCCTAGCACGAGTAGCAGCATCAGTGTTGCTCTGATGCTGGCTCTGCTACAGAAAGAACAGGTCCAGTCCCCCCCGTTCTATGCCAACATATAAATCAGCTCAACTCCAGAGGGCGATGCACCATGTAAACAAACAAAAAGCAGAGCCCACTATCATGAAAGCTAAATATATCCTTAGAATATGTCATTAAAGTAATGGTGTCTCTGATGAAGCTGAAGTCACTTGCCAGGGAAAGGGAGAGCACACATGACAGATGGCAGGCACATCATTTTGGTTATGAGCGCAAGAATAAGATACCACTGCATAAAGTAAGACACTGATTTGCAACACGTCAGCTCCGTTGTGGTAACTGCTTGTGTTTACCACAGGATAATCGAGAGGCAGCTTATCCCTGAGTGAAACTGAGATAAAGCTGCCCCGTGTTTACCAATGAGGCAGGATATGCCAATAAGCAATAGCAGTGGAATAGATAATAGTAAATCCACTCCCTCCTGAGTGCGGTGTCCATGCCTGTAAAGATCTTCTGAGATGTGTACAAAATCCTTGATGATTAGGGTACCTGAGAGTCTGACCTGAACTGGAAGCAAGTGTTCATTTCCAATAGCCAGTTCTAGATATAGTTTTGTTCTAAGGTCAGTGAAGATTTACACTGAGAGTGTTAGGTCATTCATAGCAGCCACCCAGCATTTGCAATATATTAATACCTTCTGCATATGTTAGGTTCAAATTGTGAATTGGAAGCAAAACAATTTTCCCAGATTATCCCTTTCTCTTTACTAGCTTATTTTGCTGTAAATAGTTGTCTTCTGTGATTAGCTTTGGAGGCAGGGGACAAAGTAAATAGTGTTGTTCTGTCCTTTTTGCCGTTTCACCTGGGGATATAGTGAGATTCAAAACCATTATTCATGAAGGTAGTGAAAAGCTCGGTTCGTGGTGAGTAAAACTAGAGATCTCACCCGAGACTCTTGTGCGCAGCAACCAAGAGGTCTGGACGCTGCTGTAACGACCACAGAAACATTAGCGGCATTGATGGCTTCTGCTCAGACCTGGGAGGAAGCTGATCTGCTTTCTGTGCCATGTTTACACACATAATAATGACCTCACCACCAAAGATTTTGCTCTGTGTGCCAGACAGAAACATCCCTCAGAAGCAGTGTTCATTCTTATTGTGGCCATTACAGCAAATGCCCGCTCCCACAAGTGGAGACCTAAGCAGGTCCAGACCCCCCTGGCTGCTGGACCCAGCTGCAGCAACCTCCAAGGACTGCTGGGTTGCAGCTCCATAAGACATCAGTGTTTTGCTACTTGGAAGCACATTTAACACAATGAGGTCTAGTGAGGGAAATACAGGTCTGAGGCAGATGACAACCTCCCTGGATTGTAAATTTTCAGATGTGGACATCTTGTTGTGCTTTTCACAGAATCACAGAATGGTAGGGGTTGGAAGGAACCTTCAGAGATCATCTAATCCAACCCCCCTGCCAAAACACCTAGAGCAAGTTGGACAGGAACACATCCAGGTGGGTTTTGACTGTCTCCAGAGACAGAGGCTCCACCACTTCTCTGGGCAGCCTCTTCCAGTGCTCTGCCACCCTCAAAGTAAAGCAGATTTTCCCTCATGTTGAGATGGAATTCCCTGTGTTCCAGTTTGCGCCTGTTGCCCCTTGTCCTGTTGCTGGGCACCACTGAAAAAGAGTCCAGCCTCAAACTTTCACAGCGCTGTTACTGCCATTGCCCTTGCCCATTGACTAATACTGAATAAATAAAAGGGTTGTGCTGACGAACCTTGTGGGGTAACCTGTTGAAGTCACCAGACTGGTTGTACCTCTATTATTTCTGTCCAGCAAAGTACACATTTCTATCCTCTCCAATGTAGATTAATAGAAGGATGCTTGTAATCTAGTATAGATTAATCTCCCTTCACTAACTAGGTTGCATGCACTATCCATAAAGCTAACCATGTTCTAAGCTTCATAACATTTTACAAAAAGGGGCCACCAATTTGCTGCATGCTTTCCATTTAAAAATGACCATAGTAAAAGTGGAACAAGAGCTGCCTATGAGAAAACCCCCACAATCTTTATATATCACAATCTTGATTTTTCCAATAGTGTCCTCTGTTTTTGCCTCAAGAAAGGAACAATATGGCACATCTGTACAACTTTGTTATCCCAGTATCAGATGGGATAAAGGGCGTGAAAGCTGGTCCTGTTTTTCACAGTGCTGCTTCTAAGTAAAAGGCCTGAGGAAGGAATGAAAACTATACCCATCTTCTCTTTGCTCTCCCTGAATGAGCCAAGGAATAGAAGCTGTGTCTGGGTATCTCTGATCTCTGGTAAGAGAATTAAAGAGTGGACTTCCCATCTGTGCCCCCTTGCACGCACTCAGGGAAAGGAAGCCCTGTTTCCACCAAATGCTGGGGAGACGTGACAAGTGTTTTGTTTCGCCACCAGCTCCATTGGAGGTCATCACTGTGTGACACTGCAGGAGCAGCTCCCCTGCCCTGAGCTGCAGGTGCTGCTTGGTCAGTAATTGCCTTCGCTAATTCCCGGCTTTTCACACTCCAGCAGATATCATACACTTGGCTGTAATCTTTACTAGTCTCAAGTGGCTCTTCTCACACAAAAGGTCTGGAATCACAGTACCTTTAAACCATTTTTTTTCTTTTTCTACTCCTGGAGGAGTCTGAGATGCAGCCGGAAGCAGCGGTGCCTTGTGCTCCTTGGTAAGGGACCCACCTTGACCCAAGGCTCAACACTGTAGATGCGTAGCTGACCTCTGCAGACATCATCCTGCAACATCACTTCCAAATAATACAGCATACAAAAGCCCCTCTAGCCTGTCAGACTCTCAGAAATCTTGTTTGGGGTCCCAAACACAACCCAGCATCAGGATGAAAGGATCTGTGATAGCATCTCCAGTTGTGTCTGCTTGCTTCCAGGGCCTCTCGTACTTCATTGCTGCACGATGCTGGGCCTTACCTGCAAGTATTTGTGGCAAATCCAGTGGAATTATCTCAGAGATTGTATGGAAATATAGTATTTCACAACCACAGTATAACTCCCCAAAAGCATGCCTGAAACACAGAAATATTCTTAAATAAAACGGACAGACATAAAAGTAATCACGTCAGTACAATCCTTTTACCCCTCCTCTGTTGTAATTAAATTTCAGTACCTTGAAGCAAAAATCAAAACATTCTTATTACTCAGTACTCTTACTGTGGGAGATTGGCAATTCTAAAAACATCTAACCCCCAATGGCCTATCTTAAAAAACACCACAACATCAGGATTCTTGGGCCAAAATTTGGCTCTTTGTCATGAATAGAGGACAAAATAGACTGGACAACAGGGTATTTGTTCAGAAAAAACCTTTTGTAAGAAACATGAACATGTGAAACATTTTGCAAGGCTAGATGCCATCGACTCATTCGATAGGCAAGATTTCTATCTGGGGAAAAAAATAAATATTCTAAACCACCTTTACCTTTCTATGCCAACTAAAAGCTGAAGAAATCATCAGGTGGCTACAGAAAAACTTAATTTTCCAGAAATTTGGGGAATTGTCAAAGCAGCTGAATTATCCCAGTGGAGTTTGGGAGGTACCTACATTTACCCAGCTGGGAGCTAATCGCATCTCTCTTAGCAGCTTCCCACCTCCATTAATACAAAGCAGATATACAATCAGATCCAATGTCACACACTAACCACGTACGCTTCTCACCACCTCCAAGGTCTGAACCTCCATTAGGAAATCATTTTATGATACCCAGGAAGTCATTCTCAACTATGTTGAGCATTGCATGTTCCCAACAGAAAAGAAGCCAGGATTTTTCTGGGGTACTCTGCTGATGTGATCACACCTATTAACAGGCAGGCAACTCTCTAATAGGGTGTCAGTAAATGACGTAACTCCGAAGCCTACTCAGGGAAGCGGGTGGTAGGAAAGGGATGGGGAGGGCTCTTCTGCTTGAGGCAAAGGCGAGTGAAATGAGGCACAGGCATCTCTGCCTGGGGAGGTGGGAGCCATGCCAAGGGCAGGGGGGCAGGAAGTGACTGGGGCAGGAAAATAAAATAGGGAGCATATGGCAGTAGGGGCACGGGGAAGGAGCGACAGTGCCAGGAGCCGCAGAGGAGCGACCGGCGGGCAGGGAAGCTGCTCTCCCACTGAGGTCTCCTCTGCGCCTCCATCCCTCTGCTGCTGCGCAGAGCTTTCCCAGACAATTCCTATTGCCACCTGGTGATTTATAGCCATCTCTCTCTCTCAGATGAGCCAAAACACATGTCTCTTCTGATGGACTGTGCTCTCCAAAGCATGAGGTTTTACAATACAGCTGCTATGTGTTATCCCCCACAAAGCAAATGTGGGAATATTTATATGGTTTTTTTAATACAACAAATATATTTTCCCAGATGCTCTTGACTGAACATGTTGCTAATGGGACTGTGTTCAGCTTTCCAGAATAAAATGCCTTTAGAAAAGAGAGAAAATATTAAAAAGCTCAAGAATCAAAGGTGATTGTTTTTTTAAAGTAAAACAAGCTTTCAGCTGCATCTGTGATTCTTTCTTTTCACAACTGCTCTAAAATCTACATTACAATATTGCTCATTAGCTCCTTCGTTACCCAGAGGAGATGGGTCATATTAGCTGTGGTAGGTTCAGCACAGTAATGGAAAACAAGGAACGCCATACCATGTGAGCAGGCATCTTGTACGCTAAGGGTTGAATATAAGTCCCGCTAATGGGCTGGATGCTGAGTCAAATATTGAGCAACAGAAGTTCTAACACTCAGGCATTTGATGAAAAATCAGCTCTGTTTATTTCAAAGGTTATATGAGCACCCTCCTTAAGCGTCTATAAGGCCATTTCCATTTGTACAGCTTGTTTACTGAGAAGTGTTAATAGATGCCAGGAAGTCGGACCGTTTGTTGTGAAATGCATCTCCTTTTAATGCTTTCTTAAATTGGAATTAAACAGATTACCACAATCAATCCTTGGATGTATAACTTGACGCATGTTTCTATTGATTCCCAGTCTCACTGAAATGAAGGAAGCATATTTCATTGTGAAGAATAAGATATCTCAAAGAATTTGAGAATCACCAAGTATATCTTAACCGCTTCAGAGCAAACGCTTTCTTGACAGTCCATTATAGAAAGGGGCTGCTTTCACATTTCTATGTGATAAAACAATTATAACTTGTCAGCGTCTTCATGATCCACAGTCACTTGAGCCTTCCCGCCACAATTACCAGGTTAGTTTTCCTCTTTGAGAAACGCTTATGATATTATGTGCTAAAGAGGTATTTTCAACATAGTTGGCAATTGCTATTATTAACACACCTTTACTGGCCATCCTTAACAAGCGTATCTTTGTCAGCTGCCTTCTTTGTAGTTTGTCATGTGTGTTATCAACATGCAGACTGCTTCTCCCATGCTTCACAACTCTCCTTTTATCACACAATTGAATCTAAAGGACACACGCTCCTGCTCTTATGCTCAGCCAGCTGAATCCCCCTTTCACATTTTTTATTCCTAGTGAAATGAGGCTACTCCTACTTCTTTCAAGACCAGTAAAACTTTCAAGGCATAGAAAGCATACCTAGAATAACAATATCTAGCTACTAAATATAAATGAGTAGCTTTTTTTGAAAAGCATATATTTACTACTAAGAAACATCATTCTCAAACATTTAGTAGAAAGTGCAGTAAAAACATACATATGGATGGTATTTTATGGCTGCTATCAAAGAATTTTAATTGGAAAAGCTTAGTTTTTTTCAAATTTCAATGTAATGTTCTTATGATTAATTTCTCTATTGGGCTATCTTGCAATAAATTCTAGGCTTCACTGAAAACAGTGGCAATTTTTTTTTCACTGAATTCATTAGAGAAAATATATCAATCTTTAATTTTTAGCTGTACATACTGAGATACACAAAATGCAAAAAAAAAAGGAGAACAAAAGATTTAAAATTATAAACCAACAGCAAGACATAGAATCATGGTATCATAGAACAGTTTTTGGGTTGGAAGGGACCTTCAAAGGTCATCTAGTCCAACCTCCTTGTAATAAGCAGGGACATCTTCACCGAGATCAGGTTGCTCAGAGCCCCATCCAACCTGGCCTTGAACGTTTCCAGGGATGGGGGCATCTACCACCTCTCTGCGCAACTCATATAAATATTCAATACAGCTGCAAAAGGACAAGCACCATTCTGACAAATGTTAGAACAAATTACAGACCCTGAGATATTGAAGTAATCTGCCTGCTATACTCAGCTCTGAGAGTAACCCTACTTGAGTACTGCATTTTGCTTTAGGCACAAAATTTTGAGGAGGATATGAAAGCACTGAAGAGACAAAAATCAGAGTGTGACATATGACTTTACCTATGAGGAAAACAAACAAATTAATATCATTATAAAAGAAGAATGAGCTGACCACTTTACAGTACACAAAAAATTGTCTTAGGAAGGAAGAACCTCCTCTTCACTGGTGGGCAACAATGTGCTTAAATAACAAAAAGGCAGATTATAGTAAGACATTAGAGAACAGATTCCAATAGTAGAGACAAGTCCTGGAATAGATAACTTGGAGAGATGGTCTGTCATTGGCAGATCTTTGGGCAGACATTGCCCAAATATTTTTCAGAGGTGATCTAGGTATAATTAATCCCACCTTGCAGCAAGGCATGGAATGGAAAGCCATATTTTTTCCTGTGATTCTGTGTTCTCAATTTTTAACACAAGTTTAATATTTGCTAGCTTCAGTGGGTCTTCAGTTTGTATTAGAATGGTTTCCTGAATTGAGCCAAACATTGAAAGAGTAAATGAATTTTGAAACCTATGGATGCCAGGCATTTGATATCAAAAGGCATTTTTGAAATTTGCCTAATCAATGCAGTTTTTAAGTGGTACTAAAGCAGTTAGATGATCAGCTGTGACTAAATTTGACCAGATCTTTGTATTGAACATCCTCTGAATAAACCAGACCTAAGAGGTACTTAAACCCACTTGAAAAGTTTCTGTTAAGAGACATTCCCACCATTTCAGAGCTAAAGGTTAAAATAGAATGGAAAACAAACTAAATGGCCTCTTGAGGTCCCTTCTTGTAAATATACCTTGCCAAATAAGAATACACTATAATCTTCGTATGCTTGCTTCCACTGCTGGGTGCTTGCTTCTGAGATCTTGTGATGCAAGAAAGTTTGCATTTCCCAGGCTGTGTTCATATCTTGAACAGAGATAGGGCTTCAACTCCAGACTTTATTTTTGTATCTTCACCATTACTAAACTGTACACAAAGAACTCAAACTTCAGGTAATGTACGTCAACAAAGTACCACGAATGCCATGGAAACATGGTGATTCAAAACTGTGGAAGATCTAGTCTAAAACTAATTGAACAGCAGAAAAAGGACTTTGCTCAGATTTAAAAACCTTGCATAGAGGAATAGGATTACTATTTTTGTTTAGTATTTTAGTGCTTTATAGGCACAGAAAAAAGTCCTTCTACAAGCAAACCTATTTGATAAGAATAATCTACAAATTTGTTTGCATCTCTGATTTTGAGAATGGTGTGTACATAATCATTTGTGTTACTGCTCCAGCCTCTGTTTGCTCAATCGATTGCCTTGTTGTTGTTTTTCTGTCTGCTCATCTGTACAAGTGAAATTATCTTGCCCTTTTCTTTTTTCTGCCTGTTTTCTCAGATCATTTAACAATGAGCTACGCTTTCCATGTAGCCCTTTCAAAAGAGATGAAAAAGGGGAAAAGTATGGGGGAGGGACAGAAAACTGAGTGTTTTCTGAAACTCTGACAGTGTCAGAGCCATATGAAATAATTTCCTTGCTGCCAGTGATTTTGCTCTATCTTTCCGAAAATCATTGTGTTCATGGTCATATCCATTTCATTGTTTCTACGGGGTCATACTTCAGTGGTTCATTACCGCAATTTAGATTTATTTCAGTCTGGGAATGCTGAGATTGTATTTCTCTTTGGAAAAAAAATAGATTAAAAAAAAAACTGTATTTTTTTTGTAGTTACCATTAAATGGACTGAAAAATAACAAAACTGATTAAATCATTCAAGTCTCACTTCTTTGATCTTTTTTAAAAATATTTTTTACAATAATATTGCCACCTTATTCCTGAATAACCGAAACTGCAGTGAGGGCCTTCTTGAACTCTGCTACTGGGTCTGTGCTGGAGTATAGCCCAGACCATATGCCTGTGCAGGGGACACTCACAGTTTGGTATCACCTCCATATACCTGAAGGTTAGGGTGCTGAGGCCGGCGGTTGCTGATTACCCCTCCTACTGACCAAGAGAATGGGTAAGTAATTGGTACCTCATGCCAACTACCCAGGCATCTTATTTCTGCTTTTCGCCTAGCCTCATAGCATAAGGGAGCAAAGCCAGAACTGGAAGGGTGCCTGTTTAGGAGGGATTCCTTCCTTTCTCTGTGACCCTTAATGGCAGCCATGGCCTGCCCTGATTCAGGGCAGCTTAGATGTTCAGTCTGACACGTGTGAGGCATGAGTTCCACAGGCTTAAATAAATAATATGTATTCAGTTACCCTGAGAGGTAACATGTTAGTCTGTAAATTATCTATGACACTAAATTGTAAATGATAACTGAACAGTACATTGTGCCGTGGGTAGTATTTAGGAAAAACATAAAGAAACAGATGACTTCTTTTTAATTCATCTGCCACCTACATAACGCACTGGTATAGAGCAGCACAATACCATTTTACTTCATCAAATTAGCTTCCAGTATTGCAGGACCTTGCACATAAAATAAGAATATCTCTGTGGCCCGCGACTCTTCCCTCTGTGTGAGTGAACTAGGAATAAATAGAGTGAGGAACAAAGCAGGAGGGGGAATGGCCTCTCAGCATAGGCTGGCTATTGAAGAGTAGGATGCAGTCTAGACATAAAATTAGATTGTCACAAACAATTTCCCCTGGAGCAATGTAGAAGCAGGGAACTAAAATGTGGCCATTGCTTTTTCTTGATCTGCTGTTATTACAGCATAGCTATGACCAATGAAAGGAATTAATATTGTTAGAAGAGAATCACGTAAAGAGGAAGAGAGGAGAGGAGAGGAGAGGAGAGGAGAGGAGAGGAGAGGAGAGGAGAGGAGAGGAGAGGAGAGGAGAGGAGAGGAGAGGAGAGGAGAGGAGAGGAGAGGAGAGGAGAGGAGAGGAGAGGAGAGGAGAGGAGAGGAGAGGAGAGGAGAGGAGAGGAGATCTGCTCCATGATCCCTCATGTACCCAAGTGGGTCTAAATTCTGTGACAAGAATTGTGGAGGTGCTCTGGGTAACAGACTAGACCGTTGCTTCAGGCTGTGTGCAGACTTAATTTTTTCTGCATTTGATTTTCATTGGACTAATAGGAAGAAGAGGTTTCATTCAAAGCAGACCCTGAATCCAAAAGAGGGAGTTTTAAATACTTTTCCTTTGATCACCTCTATGCTACAATGTAAATTTTACCTCTATCTTTTCATTCTATTTTTCTGTATCAACAGTAGATACCTAAGAAAAAAAAAAAAGTAATTTGAGACATTTTTTCAGCTTTTAGTGTCTTTCGAGTCCTTTCACTTGGTTTGATTTAAACTTTTAGTGGGAGGGATGTTGAAAAATCACATTAACTAGTGAAGTATAACCATCATCCAAGACAGTGAAGAGAATGTGAAGCTAAATTAGTTAGGGTCTCATATATAATACTCTTGTCAGAGGCTTATATTTGAGGTATAAAATGCATACAGAGGAAGTTTAATGTGTGGACTTTTGCCATTAGGTTGTATTTCAGTATGAGTGGAAGTATTTGAACAAGTCAGACACTATCTATCATCTGATGGCACATTCTCCAGGCAAGTACAGGGTTGTGTGGGGCTTCCCAGCAGCCTTCCCACCCCTAGATACTTAATCCTCCCAAAGACATTGGCACTTCTGGATGTTTGCTCAATTGCTTGCATACTGCTTAGTGTCACTGTTCAAGGAGTCTATCTTTATCTGGATAAAAACAGGCATCTGCAGTGGATGTGTCTGCTTCTGAAGCAGTTACCCTACTGTCCCTTTTTAACCACTGGAAAGAATCAGACTGCAATTTGTCTTGTCCTTAGCAGATGTCTTCAAAGGTTCAGATGACCTGCACCCATCACTTCAGGTGAACACACACTGCACTGACCATAAAGGGAGTCTGGAGTGACTAGCTCACATGAAGATGCCTATGATGTTGGTGTCTGAAGTTAGGTAAGGTGGCTTCTTTTTTTGTTAAGATAGTCACAGATGAACCACAGACACTGTCTACTGCCACCACAGTACCTGATTTTGATACAGGCTTTCAGTTCTCATAATGGAAAATCACTATTTTCCAAGTCATTCATGGGTCAGAATCATGAGAAATTAATATAATTGGATGGATTTGGGGGGGGTGTTTTGGGTTTTTTTTTTTGGTTTGGTTTGGTTTGGTTTTAATAAATGCAGTGTCACATACCACATATGCTTTGACATTTCTGTTGTGTGGGAGTCTAGCCCACCTCCCAGTGAGAATGTCCAGTGCTGCTGTGCTCCACGCAAAGGGAGGAAGAGAACAAAATAGTCTGTTAATTTAACTAAAGTTGTTGTCTGGTGTTGCTCAGAAAACTTTGCAGTTCAGTCACCTAGTAGCTATCTAGTCCGTAATAATTTAATGGTTGTTACTTAACAAGTAAGGGAGTCATAACTAATACTACTTGCTTAGACCATAGTTTTCAAAGACTTCTCCCTATCATATTTCAAGAGCATCTGCAATATGCCAGACATTGCCTTAAAAATGAAGGAAAATACAGTCCTTACAGAATCACAGAATGGTAGGGGTTGGAAGGGACCTTCGGAGATCTAGTCCAACGCCCCTGCCAGAGCAGGTTCACCCAGAGCAGGTTGGACAGGAATGCATCCAGGCAGGTTTTGAATATGTCCAGAGAAGACTCCACCACCTCTCTGGGCAGCCTGTTCCAGTGCTCTGTCACCCTCAATGTAAAGAAGTTTTTCCTCATGTTGAGACAGAATTTCCTGTGTTCCAGCTTGCACCCATTGCCCCTTGTCCTGTCACTGGCCACCACTGAAAAGAGTCTGGCACCATCCTCTTGACACCTGCCTTTTAGAAATTCATAAGCATTGATGAGGTCCCCTCTCAGTCTTCTCTTCTCAGGGCTAATCAGACTCAGGTCTCTCAGTCTTTCCTCATAAAAGAGGTGCTCCATTCCATTCTCTTACTTCGAAGAGTTAACAGTGTGGCAGTAGTGTAGCCGGTAAAGCATGATTTACTGCATTTTTCATTGCAGCCTATATTCGGAGGTCTTTGAACGCAGCAGACCTTCATGCGCAGTAATCTTTCTCTATTTGCTCCCAACAGGCGGGTTATTTGGGTGACTGAAGGTGGTCTCTGACGTCAGTGGCAGGCTGTGCTGCCGGCTAGGATTGGTTTCAGGCGATCAGTCCCTCGGGAGGCGGCTGGCGTTTGCGCGGGCAGGTGCCTCCGCGGCCGCCGGAGCGACGACCGCCTCCCCGGCCCCTGTCCATGGTGCTGATCACCTCCGACCCCTGCCTGGCTCCCGCTGCCGTAAGCGGCAACAGGGAGAGTGGGGAAAAGAAACAGTAAAAATAATAGTTATACTAGAAAGTCAGTGAAATTATGGGGTTTAAAAATGCCTAAACTAATTTAAAAATATTTCGCATTATCTGTATTCTAAATATATCCATTAATAAATAACATGGCAGTATAAATATTAACAGAATTTTTACATGCCAATTTGTATGTCTTGAAATTACACCGCAAGAGCCGCCTACAAATTACAAAAATAAGTTAAAAAAATGAAGAAAATTCATAAGCGAAGAGGAATGCTTTTCAGCTTTCTTCTATATACTGATATTTTTGATTACTCTAAGCAGAGAGGGAGAAATTGCATTTTGAATATGTATAAGCAAATTCATTTTAAACCATTTTATAACCATAAAGCACATATATTTAATCACTAAGTCAGAGTCAAGAGGCAAATGGGAACGGATACTGAGTTTCAGAAGAGCCCCTGATTTGCTGAGATCAGTTTCAAGAGTTTTGTATGTAAAAATCTTTTTAATATTGTTTGAAAGTTACTTCAGGTTTCCTATCTTCTGCTAAAGCACATAAAGTCTTTTTCTTGTTCTCATTACACCTAACAGCTGCAGGATGGATAGCCTGCATACCACAGAGCACGTAATAAATAATGAATCACTTTGAAACATTGCTTTCATGAAAAGTCACATACAAATATGATGTTTACTTGTAATTTGTTTAAGTTATAAAAACACTAGCTGAAAGGGTGACTTCCCAATAAATCTGCTAGAGTACTGGGTAATGGAGCCTAGCTTCTTTTCTTTTCTTATTTTTTAATTTTTCACCTCGGCTAATTTATGAGCCCTTTCCAAAATCATGCTTCAAAGCACATTTTTAGCAAATTCCCCAAGTGAAATGCATCTATGGAACTGTCACCAGGTTCACTTCAATTTTTAATATCATTTTTCCCAGCTTCAAGCTCAATGAACAACAAATCATAGAAAAATACCAGCTCTCATGCTATTTGCATTTGCCTCCCAAATGTGTCAACACACTAATACCTTAAGGATTAGTTCACAAATGTGAGCTCGCTTATTTATATTTTTTCATAAATAAAGAAATAGAAGTAATTATTATAATTAAAAATAGAATTAATCAAATCTGTGCCAGAGAACGTTGTTCTGAAAGTGTCAGTTCCACCAACGCTTTAGTAACAATTACATATTTTAAGCTAAATACTTAAGCTTCTTACAGATCCACAAACAAGTTTGTCAATGCTATGCAAGCTTCCTTCTTTTCTGTTCTGCTATGACCCACGTCTGCAGGAACCACAGATTTTTAAAGGTCACCTGCTCCTTTCCTTGAGTTCATCAAGATTAGCACTTGGCAGCAATTACGATTATGAAGTCTGGTTTTTAGCACACAGAGAACCCAGAATGCCTTGCAAACTACCAAGAGCCCAAGAAGATAAGTAGCTATAGGTACAAGGTTTTGTGGCCAACATTGGCCATTCCAGACCCAAAGCCTTCTTTGAAAATCCTTCTTGCTGTGGTCAGATGCTCTTTTATCAAGTATCCCTGACTCAAAACCTGGAATATTTTTTGTCATTTACACTCTGCTTTGCAGACCAAGACTGCTGTAATAAATCTATGGCATTCGGGGGCTCAATTTTATTTCTCTAATTCATCATTTTTTTATGTCCTGATCCAAATTTGACTGAAGTTGGTTACAGTAATTCTGCCAGGCACTGGAGCAGTCCCTTTGAATTGGGATTATGCACTTACTGATACATAGGAGCTATATCAAGACATTATTCAGAATTTTATCAATACGGATTTGTGTGCCAAATGATTTCTGACTGCATTTAAAGCACTAACGCTTAGATCAGAGAAATAAATAAACAATGCTTTTTGGATTAAAGCATTCTCACAAGAAAGAGGAGCTAAGATGTTTTTGTCCACAGTTAAAACCTTTTCACTGAAAGTATTTTTTAGCTTTGACTTATCAGTTTCAAGATATATGTAGGTACTGTGGTTCTTGTTTAAAGAAGTTTGTAAACCCACTAGTGGAACCACTGAAATCTACAGGATTAGTCTGATTAGCAATTAGTTATCCATAGGAAGACCTGAATTGCTGAAAGCAGAGCCTGGTTACTAACTAGAGGCAATGGACACCAAAACACAGAAATAGTATTTGTTTTAAATAGATTTCACCACAGACATGGTAAACAAGATATTTGCATGTAAGCAGCAATGACTGAAACAAATGACAAAGTGATAAACATGAAAGAAAGAACAATGTTTTGCATCAAATACATCTGTGTACAAGGGCCTACACAATGCCCAGGTGGTATCTAAGTTTTACTGAAGCCCTTGAACTGAGATAAATATTTTTATACTGTACCTTTAAAAATGCCAAGGCTATCATGTTAATCCAGTTGTCTTCCCATTCTGTTCCAAATCCTTTGAAATTACTGTATGATTTCAAAAGGACGACCTTTTTTATTGAAGTTAGAGGTGCTTTTTTAATCGCATCAGTTTCAACAAACTTGTGCTAAAACCAGCAGAAATACTCCAGTCAGCTTCGACCAAGTGTTATGGTACTGTGTTAGACAACATTTATGAATGTGCATTAGTAAATTAAAAAAATACAAACCAATGTACTTCTGTGAAGTACATTGCTCTCAGTAGTCATAAAATAATAACTTGTGGCTAAAAAGGACTGTCCTGGTGAAACTGGACAGTATTTCCGTCCAGAAGTATCACCTTTGTGAACCTTGTCATTAAATGGGCAAGCTTTCCAATTTGACAATTTTACATAAATTCAGGACATCTTTAATGAGTTTTTACTACTGTAGAGCTTGCATTTGAACCATGTCTTTATAAACTCCTATATAATCTGTCTGAGTTTATTACTAACCCAAACACCCCCACACACACATTTCCTTCACATTCCTCCACGGATATATCTACTATGATATTTTCCCACTCTAATTACAAACACTGTTCACAAATTCCTGGTAGAAGTAGATGTGCTTATAAAATAATTT
Source organism: Larus michahellis (assembly GCF_964199755.1). Taxonomy (NCBI): domain Eukaryota; kingdom Metazoa; phylum Chordata; class Aves; order Charadriiformes; family Laridae; genus Larus; species Larus michahellis. The sequence continues at coordinate 155,024,816 of NC_133896.1, forward strand.
CCTATCAGATGAAGAAGAAGAATGACTTCCAAAGGAATAAAATCAGAATCATTTTACTGTTTGTTTTCATTTAGGCTGCAAATACTATTTTAAGTTCTCTGGCTTAACAGTAGACAAATGATACATTTTCCATTTTTATTTAGACAGATGATTTAATTTGAAAAGACCAAATTGCATTTCTCATAGATCACTTATAAATTAGATCACAGAATTCAGAAAACAGCTCTGAATTGTGCCCTGATGGCTGTATGCAGCTCATTGGCTGCTGAGAAGCTGACACTTTTTTAAAGTATAAGTTGCTTTTACAGTAAGGGTTACAATTTTGGTTCTCCTCTGTTTTCCCATGCACTTTGTCTTGTGTGTGCTTTTTAAGACATCAGTAAGCAAGTACATACTTTACTTTTCCTGCAGGACTGGAGCACTGGAGCAAGTGAACTGATACAGATGTTTGACAAGGTACTGGGTAACATTAAAGATAGAACAAATTTCAAGCCTCTGCAAAAGACAGGTCTCACATTTACTCTGGAAGCTTTAGAAATGTGAACCAGCACAGAGATATTGTGGTTTAATGGGTTCCTGCCTGTCAATGACTGACCATCTACATATACCTCACTGCCATTGCCTCACTTGCATTGTGGAACAAAACATGCTATCTCAAATCACATTTCATGTGACTTTCACAACACGCTAAGCACATATAGACTTTAATTTGATTTCCCTAGCTATTATACAGGAGGTCCGTAAATTGTTCTGGCAAGGATTCCATTAAAAGCTAATTTGAAGCTGATACATGTTTTTTCTCCTTCAGTATTTTGAATTGGTTGATACTAGTTTGAACTTTTTCATTGTTACAGACCATGCATATAGCAACAGATGAAATCATTGCCCAGATAGGGTCATCTGATTTATGTGTGGATATTTCAGCTGTACTGCTCAAAAGCTACTATTGTTACAAAAAAAAAAAAAATATATCGTTTGATTTATCTAATACTAAAATCCTCACAGAATCCAATCAATATTTTCAGTTTTTCCCTCAAGAAATCATTGATTCTTTAGTCAAAATGTATGGATGTGAATGAAGAGAAATTGACTGCAAAGTTTTTGATATATCAGTCTACCCAGTGCCACAGAGAAAGTTATTTTATACTGTTTAGGATCAGTTACTGGTATTGATGCCTGAAAGGCCAGTTTTTCACATTGCCCTCACTAGATGTTTCCAAGGAAATTCCCATGGTTAAATCGCAATGGGATTTTCTTCAAATTTTTTGCCAGTTTGTACTTGGTCAAAATTATGCAGTGAAAATGATCGGAGGGTTTATTTAAACATCTCTATAGCAAGAACATCAGCACCGTAGCTATTAATAACTAGCATTTAAAGTAAAGTTTAGACAGTATCTTCAGATCATAGTTAACAAAATACAATTTCTGTGTAGTTTCATTTTGTGCTTAACATTTTTATTATATTTTTTGGTTTTGATTCAGTTTGCTTTCAGATTTCTTAGCAGAAGGTGGTATCTATAGATCTCTAAAAGGTATATTGCTCATGTGAAGTTCATATTGAGAAAAAACTGGTCATCAGAAGCTTTACCAAAAACTTTTCACATAAAAATGTGAAATAGGACTTTCCTCCAAAGACTGAAGTCCTGTTAGAGCAAAGATTGAAAAAGCATGAAGCTGTGTGGTTGGGGGTTTTTTGGTCAAGGTACTAAATTCTTCTAAAACTGCCTTTATAAAGATCTCCTCCATGCAGTCATCAAAAAAAGTCTTTGATTTTTCTTGCCTCCCTTTCAGTTCAAAGCCAAACTTAGGACTACAAGCCATCTTCAGCATGGGTTAAGAATATTCATGTAGTCAGTTCAAAAAAAAGTGTTTCAAAAACTTCTGATCCTCTTTTGCCTTCTCTTTTTGCTCCAGGCTCTCTCTTTGCTGTGATATGGCACTTGATGGTCGCCAAGGCTTGCAAACAGATCTGTGGCCCACTTCTGCATCAGTTCACGCATGTCACTGTGACTTTATTTGCTGGCGTAAAGCTCTGGCACCCTGCATTCACCACGCTCCTCTTTTCAGCTTTGGGTTAGATTTGGATTTCTGTTTCCTGTGTGGATGTGAATATCATGTGGTTTCAAGATCATAATGCCCATGTAGGCAAGCTCCTTGCCTTCTTGGGTATGTGATTGGCCACTGAAACACTGTGCGTCGTCACACAATGCAAATTATAAATGGCAGAAATGCTAGCCTTGCTGAGGGTGTTTCTATGCCAACTGTCCACCAGTTCAAAGGCCTTCTGCTGTAAGCTTGATAAATGGTGGGTCTCCATTCAGACAGATTTATTGCTCAGGGATAGATTTCCCCAGAAATCTGATAAGCATTTCAATCAGCTTGATCTCGTTTAGTTCAAGGCACGCCAAAGAAAGGTGGATCTTTGGTTTGTGTGTTCCCCTTAGTTGGTAATAACTCTCAGCCTTTTTCAAAAATCAAAAGAATGACAAGCATTACTTCCGAATAGCTTGCCAAATAGTTATTTTGCATGACGTCCTATATTAAGAATCACTAATTTGCATTACAGTTTTATCTCGTTAGAGTTATTTTATTTTGCTTACTCCTCATGTTGTTCAGTGATGCTGATCAACAATGCAGAAAAGCCTACAGGAAAATATGTAGTTTCTGCATCAGGGTCTTCATTTTACAATACGTTTGTATAGCACTTATTGCAGTGTGACTGGCTCTTGGGAAATACTGGCAATATCAATATTAAATAATGATAATAATACACAACTTCCTCACTTGCTTCATTTTAATTATACGCTCAGTATAATTCAAATATCAGAGCTGACCAAAAAACAGTGTATATCTTTGATCTGATTCACTCTTATTTACACTAAAGTAAAACAGGAATAATGCAATACAGATGGTATAAGAGAATGAAAAAATTGAATACATTCTATTTTCTCTTTCAATCCTTTAATTTCAAATCTTTTATGACAGCTTTCTTACAACAGGTGCTGAAAACCTAGTTCAGTTCAGGTTGCCTGACATGTCTCACAATAAAAGCCTTACTTTTAATTGCACACAACTTTGCCAGGCATCAGGCTACCAGCTGAAATTTTTCACGCCAGATGTCTGACTCAGATTGAATATTGATTTCCTTTTCTTCAGCATTTCAGCAAAAACAATATTAGTTGCTTCTGAGATTTGCGTAAACACTGAATAAAGCAGCAACAGAAATTGATTGGAGCTATATTTTAAATATATAAATCTGTACAAAAATGCCACCTATTCCCTTAGTGTGCTCTGTAGACAAAATTATCCCTATTTGGGAAGCACTAACACTCTGCGCTGCAGAAACACCTGGAGAAAATCACCGCTTTTGTTTTCGTTGCAAAGTTTGAATGAAGTGTAATGTGTAAGGCCACGTAATTAATGAAGAAGATAAATAGAAATAGCGAAGTTTTACTCTTATTGAAAGAGACAGGCAGCTCAGGGAAAAAGTAGTATGTGATCATGCAGTTAAAGACTATCATAAAAAGTACGTGGACAAGAGAACTGTATTAAGATTTCACACACAGTCTTAACTGCTCTTCTTATGTTTTAAGTACTGAACTTTATGGTCTTTTCATTCTTTACTGTATTTTTTATACTATATACTGAGAGAAACTATGGCTCACAGTATTAAACAATATGTCCCGTGTGGTATTTGCCACAGTAGGAAATAAAGAGCTGTTTTGTTGACATTTTATCCAGCTTACTATCAAAAGAGTCACATCAGTAATCTACACTGTCTGGAATCCTGAAAGCTCAGAACTGCAGCTGAATCTGTATCTTCCCGCAAGGTAACTGGGGACTGTTAATACTTATCAAATATATCTTCCAAAAGAGTTCTCATCCAGGTGGCTTTTCTGAGCTGTTGAGCAAATGGATGGATCATTTCTTTGGGGACTCCATGGTTAATAAAGAAGCTGCAGAGGGAATCTAAGATGGATGCTCTCCCAAAACCCACACGCTGATCGAGAGGACCTTTTTTAGAATAAATCTACCATAAAGCTTTCTGTAGCATCTGCCTCAGGAAAGCTTTTATCACAGGCCTTAAACTAAGCTGTAGTAAAAGCTTTCTTACTAAGGGAACACTCATCAAAACCCTGTTGTTTTTTTCTAAGGAAGCTGGTGGTTTCTTAAGTAACTCTGTAAACCACTCTTATAAAATGCATAATTACACCATGCAAAATTTAAACATAGAAATATATTGAAAATAGAATTTTACCTCAAAGGTATTGTTAACCAGCTAGATATTGATTCTTTAGAGGTTTTACATCATGACTTAAACCTGTGGCTTCTGAAATACTGTGAATCACAGTCCTTAACATAGATATTGACTGGTGTAAGACTTCAGTTTCAGCTCCTCACATTTGCTATTGTACAGACTCCTCTGAAAGACCAACTAGCAGGAAGCATTAAGAAAAAGAAACTACGTGGCAGTTTAGCCTGACTGGCCCTAAACAAATGTTTTTATTTTGATCAGCTCCATGAATTGTATCCAGGGCGACTTTTTTCTAAGCAAAGTCTCAGTGATGGACATAGCTTTAAAACACAAAAATCTTTACCAAGAGGGAATTCAAATAACTATGTGTAGGCTCAAAAAATCTTTGGAAATATTGTAACATCTTTGCTTAAAAAATGACAGATATTGTACATGAAAGCTAACTTCCATTCCTTCCACAAAACATTCCTCAATAGCTGTATAAAGAAATTAAGGAGGAAAGAGTACCAGATCCAGCTGCATAGCAAGGACTGGTCGGAAAAATAGAAGCTCAAGTTGAACCATCTAATTTGGGATGAAAAAAATGTCTTATGAAACAATCTGAATAAGGAGCTGTACCTTTAGCTTTCTGCTCCTTGATAGGTATCCTGCCTCTGCACAAACTCTCCGCAAAAATACTCAAAGGATTTGACTGCCACTGAAATAAACATTCACTTTAATATTTGGAAAATGGCCACCAAAAAAAGAGGACTCGAGGCCAGTTTCTGGTAGTGGATTAAATCTCAAGTGCATTCAGCAACTTGGTTTGAAGTGTTCCAGGTTTGCAGTGTGGCTAACTGAAGTGAAACCTGGCCCTTCATCAGTGTTTCATAAAGCCTACACGGTAAAACTGAGAGCTGGATAGCCCAGCGCAGGATGAGCCCTTGGAAGCCTGCAGCAGGCAGGAGTGAGCATGCAGGGTTATTTGCAAAACTTTATTTACCAAGGTACAAGTACTCATCAGGTTACTCTTTAGTGCTTCATACTGACTCATCTAACTTCACTTAAAATGAAAGAGCAGTAAGGGATCTTCTGTCGACCCACCCTACGTGTCAACTTTGGGCTACCCTACTATGGGCATATCGAGTCTACTACTGTCACTGCTCAGCACAAGACTTTTACAAGGGGCAGAGGCAGCCCACGGTGACAGCAGCCACGAGCCACCAACAAGGACAGAAAAACCTGAATACGATTCAAGGCAAGTAAATGCAGCCTTCTGTGCCAGCTTTCTCAAATAGGAAAATTGAGTTCTAAGATTTCTTTTTTTGAACAGCGTGTTTTCAAACTATATTCTTTAAAAAAAAAAGAAAATTATGTTCAAACAAAGAATAAAGGTTTTAGAAGCCACAAACTGACAATGGACTGCCTCTTTCCTGGAAAAGATGACTTCAGTTCTAAGCATTTCAATAGCAGAAGTAATTATCTTTGGAAATGTGGTCAGGTCTAGTATGGAATCTGCCTTGCAGTTGCAGCTAGTATCTCTGGCATCATAGCGCATCTTTTCCCCAAGAGCCATAAAATTTACTGGTACTCATTTGTGCACACCCTCAGATACCATGAGAAGTGAGCTGTGGTTGATGGATGCTCTCGGGGTGCAGCTGACAGAATGCACACAGGGATCCAGAGTGGAATGGTCCTTTCCCAAGACAAAGCACCAGAAAACGACCTGAAATAGTAATAAGGGATGAGCAAAGAAGGGATAGTAAGTTATTAAATCAACTAATGTTCACACCTCACCAAAATTATTGTCTTGGTCTTTCCAAGTTGCGTCCAGGTGAAGGCAGCTTCAAAACTCAAAGCCATATCAGCTCAAGGGGCCTATAGCTTGAATGAAATTAATGAAATTTCATTTAATTCATGAAAGAATGTATGATTTAACTTATTGGTCGTTAAGAAACTACAGGAGTAGGTACACACGTAAGGTAAAACTTGGCCAGCGCAGTTGATTCATTGGGCAGAAAGCTGCAAACCGTTGCTGAGTATCAAGGAGATAAAACTTGCCAACAGAGGCTAAACAAATAAAGCTTAACAAATTTTCATGATTCATAATGAAAAACAGGTATAATTAGGCCCACTAAGGATAACCGGAATTTGTTATAGTCTTCAGTGAAGTTGGGCTTTAATGTAAGAAAGGATTTTATTTATTTATTTATTTATTGCCATTGGTTCGCATTTTTTTGAATTTGCCTAAGGCAGACTTTGGCTAACCCTTTTCCCCAGAATTTTCCATACTTTGTGTTGTTGTGACTTCTTTTTCTGTATTGAGCTGGAGAAAAACAGAGTAAAATGTAATTAAAACTTTCTGTGAATTTAATTTAACATCCATTTTAGCATCCAAGCATTTTCTATCACATTTTAATTGCTGGAACTTGTTTATTTACTCCTAATTGAGACACACTCAACATTGTTTCTGAGGACTATGACTTCTTATTTATATTGTGCTTACTTACAATGGGATTTCTGTTTAGAAGGTACCTTGATGCTTCCCTGTATCTAAAATGTGTTTCTGTCTCCTTTTACTGGGAGGAGGTTTTCACTGCAGACTCCCAAAGCAAATGTTGTATCACTAGCGTCACTCAACAACCCATGAGATTGGCTGACAAAAATAGTAACACTTCTAACCTTTAATTCTTCGGCCACCTTTATTTGGGCTTCTTCAACCGAGCTCAGGGACTTGAAAGCAGTATTATGCACGCAACTTATGAGTATGCAATCATAATTTATTGCACACCATGTGCATAATAAATGGCTGAGGCTAACATGCTACTTGGCGTGATGTGCTCAGCAGTCCATGAGCCGGCACCCAAAACGGCTCTGCTGGCCAGGCAGTTGGCAAAGAGGCAGGAAAGTGCCAGCCCTTGGGTTGTTCCTTGCAGTGGGCTGAACTTTGCTGACTTGTCACCTTCCTCCCCTCTGTTTTCACATTTTCCCACATTGCGGTTTTCCTCTTGAGTCCAGGATGATTTTTTATTTTCTGCTTTAAATTAGTTCTTTTACCAGGCTCAGTTATGTATACTTGTGGGCTTTTTATTTCTACTTTTCCATCCTTGATGAGCCGATGGCCCATCTTACCTGCGTCTCAAGAGCTGACAGTGACTGCTGCAGCTCAGCATGATCTGCCCCTTGTAAAAACTGGGGCAAGGGCACGTGTGGGTCCTCTTTGCACATGTACCCTTACTCTCAACACTTAGAGGCTCATTGTTGAGCATCATTTGGAGACAGAGAGCAAGAGTCCTTTCATGGGAAAGCTAATATTACCATAGCTCTGCAAGTGAGGTTTATAAGAGGCAAGGCAAAAAGGGAGACCTCCAAGAACTAGCTGCTCCTGCAGCTGGGAAATGTGGCTGCACGTTCAACCAGGTTTGGAAGGGAGCTGTGGGGAAAGACCGTCTTGACCAGCCCCACATGGCTGTGCCTTGGCTTCATGCTTTCCCAGTTTTAGGCCCAAGGGTGGTGCGGGTAGGGTGCCAGAGAGGGCAATGAGAGCCCAGAGCCCAGCTTCCCTCTCCCCACCTCTTGCTCTCTCCCCTTCCTCCAGCCCTCTTTCCCACGTCTCTTTTGATCAGCTCTTTCTTGTCCTCCCATCGTTATGGCATGACCCTGTTCCTTCCTTTCCCCCTTCCCCCCCAACCCCCCCCCCCCGCTATTCCCTTTTCTCACCCCAATTTTCGCTATTCCCTTTTCTCACCCCAATTTTACTTCCTAACCCTGTTTCCCTGCCATGACACGACAATCACTCTCCCTTGAGTCATCCTTACTTCCCCCCAACGTCCCCTAGCACTCTGACGTCTTTCCCCCTTCCTCCCCCCAGCTCTGACGGACACGGTCCTCTCACCCCACTCAACCCTCCTCCTTTATAAAGGGATTTTCCTCTTTTTAATCCACGAGACCCCCGCCGCAGCCTCAGCACCGCCGGCACCGCGGGGGGAAGAGACGTTCCTGCCTTTGCGCCTTCGCTTCCCACCGCCCTCGCTCCCCGCTCCCCCCCCACCTCCCCACCCCGCCAACTCCCTCCCAAGCGGGAAAACCCCGGGGGGAGGCAAAGCCCCCGGTGGCTGAGTCCCGACGCCGCCCCGCGGGATGGGCGGCCGTGCCCCGGGGGCTGCGGGGCAGCGCGGCGGCGGAGCGCAGGTGGGGCGGGGGGCGCCGCTCCCCGACGGCGCCGAGCGGCGAGCGGCGGCGGTGGCGGCGGCGGGAGGGGGGGCGGGGTGGGGGGGGGAGACCCGCCGCGGGCGCGGGGCGGGGGTGCGCGGGGGCGCAGGGCGGCGCGGCGCCTCCGCGGAGCGCGGAGTGCCGAGACCCTCACCCCCCGCCCCGGTAGGTAGAGCTTGCTCCGCGCAGGGCTCCGCGCAGGGCTGCCGGGGAGCCGTCGGGAGCGCGGAGGGGTGTTGGAGGCGCGGGTGGGTGGCGGCGGTCGGGGGGAGGGCTGGGAAGGGGCTCCGGGAAAGGCTGGGTACCGAGCAGCCGCTGCTTATGTCGCCAGGGGGTTTTTTCCTATACCTTAACATTTCTGCCCTTCGACAGCTTTTAAGCTTTCCTTTACTTCTCGAATTGCAAACGAGAATAGATTAATACTTTTAATGCTGGACAATTACACGTTGCGTAAAAGAAAGCGCAGATTTTTAAACACGGGAGATGATAGAGGAAAAGACAGCATTCCAACACAGAGACTTAGAAGATGTGTTTTGCTGTTGTAGCTATTACTTATCCATAGTTCTTACCTAACTTAAAACAGTTGTGTGGCTTGTCTTCTAACTGAATAGAGACTTTTATAACAGCCCACATGGACATAATCTTCTGTCCTATTCCATCTACCAAACTATTTCTCGACTGGAGAGTTCACAGACACTGGGGACTTGGTGACACTAAAATAATTCAGTGCTCAGTAACTGATTCCTAAGACTTGTGTAGCTTTCAGCCACACCATTCGTCTCCCATTGTAATCGCAGGTTACAATTGTTGGTTGTTGCTCCACAGGCATTTTAATTGTCATGCAAACTTAATTTCAATTACATCTGAAATACTCATTTCATAAATTCACCAGAATAGTCTCTTTAATAGCCATCTGCGCTTTCTTTGTACGCAGATTCTAAAAAGCATCTTACTGGGTTTGTTAAAAGCAGGCGTATTACTGCGTTCTCTCCAGAGGTCTTAATGAAATAGCGATCAAAGAAACAGTCGGGACTTCAACATGGCTTTCCATGTGGAGGGGCTGGTAGCCATAGTTGTATTCTACCTGGCTATCCTGGCAGTTGGGATATGGGCTGCTTGGAAAACCAAGAACACCGGCAGCGAAGGAGATCGCAGCGAAGCTATTATAGTTGGTGGAAGAGACATTGGCTTGCTAGTTGGTGGATTTACAATGACCGGTATGTAAAAAACGCCTTTTGTTTTTTTCTCTAACTAGCGTATAACTTGTCGGTTTTCAGTCTAAATGAAGAAGTGGAATCTGCATGTTGAATAATGCAAAATGGAGAAAATACAGATATACTTATTTCCAATTGCTGCTAACATTTTCTAGTGAACAACCAAATGTAGCATCTATATAAAAACAACAAATATTTTAAAATCATACAGGAAGAATGTATTTCTTATTCCTTGCTTTTGTATTCATCTGTAGATCAGATATGTTTGGGAAGAATAGAATTTATATAGTTTAATAAGAAATACAGTTTAAAAATAGCTGTTATTGTTGTTAAAGCCACCCAAATTGGTGATATATTTTTGTTTAATCTGAGTAAAACAAAGTTTATCTGTAAAAAGGTGGGGGGGCAGGGGGTGCAGCATCAATTAAGTTTCTAAAAGAAAATTGGCATAAATCCAAACTTGTGATTGCACTGATTTCGGCAAACTTACTTTGTGGATTCTTTTAGATTCTTTTGCAGCAGTTAGTTTGACAAAATAACACATTGCCGTGAATAGTAATATCAGTAGGAAAAGCCTGGGTGAAGGGAGAGTTTTTCAATAATTCTGTAAGCAGTGCTGTATGACTCCCAGAGCCAGTCAAACCAAATATCTTACCTGGGTAAACAGGATATTCACAATATGGTCCAAAATCTCAAGTCTTACAGATAACATATGGGACTGGAACAAAAATGGTTTATAAGGAGAGTGAATTGGCCCACCATTTTTATTTAAGCAATTTAATTTTTAAGTATGCTTCATTGGTTGGTGGGTTGGGTTTTTTTTGTATTCTAAATCCTATTCAAGCAAAACCCTTTCAATTGCCAAATTGGATTTATCAGGTTATATTTATGTTTTGCTGTTTTGCCCTGCTCTGGTTTCACAATTATCTAGTAAGTAAGAGACACATAAAAACTTGGGCCAAAATTCTGTATTCTTTAATCAACAGAAATTCGTATCCTCTTGCAGGGGCTTTTTGTTCATTCAAAGACTGAGTATTTGGGTATTGAGTAAAGAATGTTTGTAAAAGTCAATAAAGTTTGAATACAGGCATATGTTCTACTTTTAGCACTTTGCTATAATTTACTGTATCACGTATCCGTTGGCTACTGAAGCATCAGATATGACGAGATTCTGCTCATAGCAAGAGCTGGTTTGACAGCTTTCTGCTGAATTAAATGTTTTGAAGAGCACTGAAACCAGAATGTTTTGCAGAGATAGTGCTTACCACAAAACTGGAATCATTAGACTGGGGGAGTGGAGATGAAACAAGACATTGCCCGCGCAGGTGGTTGTGATGAACAGCTTTGCCTGTGGAAGAAGACACAAATTTTGGTCTCCTTAATCCTATTTTACAGGAATATTTTTTCATAGCATCTGAAGCAGAGATGAGACTTGGACTGAGGCTTCCTATATTGCAAGCTATTTCTATGGCCACCACAATTCACACCCACACACGCTCACGCCATTTCATGCAACTTCTAGAGAGGGCATGGTATATCATCTCTGCGGTAGAGCATCAGACTGATCGTAAAGCCTTGGCACAGCCTAAACACTCATGGATTTTATACTGTTAGGGTTCACATACTTTCTCATGTCTGCCTTCCCTAAATACGGCAGTTAAAGCTTGAGATGGCAAGTAAATTACACTTTCAGTTTTGGGAAAGCACGCGGGGCACACAAAGTTAGGTGTGGGCACAAGTCTGCTGAATCAGGGTTTATTTTGAGTTTTGTCTCGGTGAGGATGATTGAAATACTTAGTTTGTAAGCATAACAAAATAATTGCTGAGGTAAGCTGATCAAAATCCGCACTAATTTTTACTAAATGGTCACATTACTCAAGGCCATATTTGCTTCTTTACTAAACGATAGATATGCAGATTTTGCACCTCATAACCATGCCGCCAGAGATATACTGCTATTCCAGCATCATCTTATTTTTTACAGCTTTAATTGTCTAAATATAAATTAAAAAGCAAAGCTTATCCCATAAAAGGAAACTAAGAAATTTTTAAACATCTCCAGAAAGGGTATTGTTCATATGGACATGAAGTACTTTGGGTTATAAGATAAGGCCTAATTCTGTCGTTCTTGCCTGAGACAAACATTACCGTGTTCCATGGGTATTGGCTACGAAAATGGTAGCAGTTTCTGGGGCTACTTGGTGGGGAGGATGAGAGAATTGAGCCTATAAATTTAAAATCAAATTCACAGAATAAGCATCATGACTTCATAGGGACGGACTCAAGATTCCTGAGTAATTATAGCTGATATTCTAAATGGCATTTAAAAGCCCTAAAACAGGCACACTCCCTATGAATAATGGCTGTGGACATATTTGGATGTATACTGTGGTCTTGAAGAAACAGCTGTATCAACTAGCTATTGAAACGCCTAAACACAGAGCCCGTTAAAGGCTGAGTGTGTCTGCAATTACCATACCAAAACAGAAAGAGTGAGAAGCTTGAATTCTGGATGGATCGCAACAGCTCATATTAAAATGAGCTGACATAGTACCATAGTAGACATGCCTTTAATCTGTGTATTATTTTTATATAATTATACTTAAAATGTCGCGTTGAATATCGGCATTCCTTAATTTGTGAGTGAAATTCTTAGGAAGCGGTATCTGCAACAAACTTGAGTCTGTTCTGATTTTGGCAACTGAGTTTAAACCCCAAAGGAAATATTTGAGATGACATAATCAAATGCTTACAAACACAACCAAAACGGTAGTCATCTATTGATGTCATTTATTCATTTTAGTTGAATGGAGCTACGTGTCCTTCCACAAGAAAAAAAGAAATACTACAAAATCCTATTTTTCTGTAATCCTTAGGTCAGGATTTTCATTTTACAGAACTTGGTGGGTTGATTCAATAATTAGAGTGGTCAGACAAGGGATCATTCACAAAGGAGTGCCAAAAAATCTGATTTCCTATTATATATCAATATATATAAAGAACTCTGAGGTCGATTTCTGTGTTCCTCATATGAACTAGGAGCAGAAATGCACACCATATCCTCAGTATTTGTCTGATCGTTTTTTAGGGTGCATGCTTTGAATGGATTTTGGTATTTGCTGCATTTTTTGTTCCTTCATACAGCAAGCAAAGAGAGGATTAAAATAGATTACCACATGAGTGTTTCCATAGATTATTAAATTTTATATTCCTTTTGTCTGATTTAGAAAAAAAAAAGAATTTCACCAAAAAAGGTATTAAACTAACTTTAAATTGTGGCTTAGCACACTGAGGATCAGAAAATTAATATCTAAGGTTGAAATCCCATCCTATCATACCCCATTATTTTTTTTCAAATGTATCTACTGATGTCAGTGTACGTGCTGACTACCTATTCATCCCCTCCGAAAAAGCCATATAGCACCTTCCTCCTAGAGCTCTGGGGTCCTTGGCAGAGGTTCCACAACAGTCATGTGCATAGAGAGATTTATCAGCAGCTATTTTTCAAACCCCAATCCAGAAATCAAGAAATATAATTGAAAAGAAGTGCTAAATCCTCCATGACACCTTACCCAGCAATACCTCTCTGCAGGGCGTTATTCTTGTCCCCAGCCAGGGAGGGCAACGGCCCCTGCAACTTCACACAGAAGGGAAGTGACCTGGCTCCCTCCAGAAGAAAATAAGGGAGCTTGGCATGGCGCCCAAGTGCCCCGTGGAGAACACTCACCACCTCAGTAGCAACCCTAGGCATATCGATGCCAGACAGTGAAGCCTCCTTGCACCATGGCTGCAGCAATGCTGGACATCTGTCCTTGACTATGACATATTATTCCTGATCTGGAAGTGGGTATTCTTCATGTAGAATTCATGCTCATGTTTTTTCTAGGGAAGGAGACAAATACAATTCCCTTTCAAAGTATTTAATTTTGTTATTGTGTACAGGTGCTTACAACCTATTCCATAAGTTTATGCTGCTTGAGACACAGTAGGCAACACACATGCCAGATAGTCATGGACTCAACGGTCAATGGCTCAATGTCCGGATGGAGATAAGTGACAAGTGGTGTCCCTCAAGGGTCTGTATTGGGACCAGTATTATTTAACATCTTTGTTGGGGACATGGACAGTGGGACTGGGCTCACCCTCAGCAAGTTTGTGAATTACACCAAGCTCTGTAGTGCAGTCGACACGCTGGACGGAAGGGATGCCACCTAGAGGGACCTTGACAGACTAGGTGGTGGTGAACCTCATGAAGTTCAACAAGGCCAAGGGCAAGGTCCTGCACCTGGGTCACGGCAATCCCAGGCACAAATACAGGTTGGGCAGAGAATGGTTTGAGAGCAGCCCTGAGGAGAAGGACTTGGGGGTGTTGTTTGCTGAGAAGCTCAACATGAGCCGGCAATGTGCACTCGCATCCCAGAAAGCCAACCGCATCCTGGGCTGCATCAAAAGAAGCATGGCCAGCAGGTCGAGGGAGGTGATTCTGCCCCTCTACTGTGCTCTGGTGAGACCCCACCTGGAGTACTGAGTCCAGTTCTGGAGTCCACAGCACAAGAAGGACATGGACCTGTTGGAGTGGGTCCAGAGAAGGGCTGCAAAGTTGATCAAGGGGCTGGAGCACCTCTCCTGTATGAGAACAGGCTGAAAGAGTTGGGGTTGTTCATCCTGGAGGGGAGAAGGCTCTGGGGAGACCTTATAGCAGCCTTCCAGTACCTGAAGGGGCCCTGTAGGAGAGATGGAGAGGGACTGCTTATCAGGGAGTGTAGTGACAGGACAAGGGGTAATGGTTTTTAGTCTGAAAGAGAGGAGATTTAGATTAGACATTAGGAAGAAATTCTTTACTGTGAGGGTGGTGAGGCACTGGAACAGGTTGCCCAGGGAAATTGTGGATTCCTGAAATCCCTGGAAGTGTTCAAGGCCAGGCTGGATGGGGCTTTGAGCAACCTGATCTAGTGGGAGGTGTCCCTGCCTATGGCAGGGGGGTTGGAACCACATGGCCTTTAAGGTCCCTTCCAACCCAAACCATTCCAAGATTCTATGATTCTGGGACTCTGGTAACTGAAGTATGATATTCCCACCTTCCTTAATTCACACTGTCAAGCACAAAATCCCAAATGTCTGACAATTTTTTATGTAGATTTTTTATCTCTGCTCTTCCCCTCAAGGATCAGTGTTCACCCATCTTCTCCATGTGGTCCTACATGGGCATCACTCACCTCTTGTCTTGTCTCTGTAGTGCACAGTAGATCTCGATACCTAAAAGTATCAATAACAGGGTTCCTTGGGTCACTTCTTTTGTGTCAGATTTTCTCTGCATGCACATCCCTCATACAAGCCTATTATACTATTCCCAACAACAGAATGGTCCCTTCCTGCGCTTCAAAATGCTGGAAGGGGGACAAGTGTAATGGTCTTTTTGCCAGAGATCTTTGTTTCTAAAGCCACGGTGTAATTTAGCATTGAGTTAAAAAAATACTGTCTGGTAGTATTTGAGAGATATCACAGCTAAGTGAAAAGAGTGGTCATTTAGATTTTCTTGAAATTTCTTTAGGAATTTTAATTAAATTTTCTTCATTTGTGTTTAGCTCCAATTGTTTGTCTTAAACACAAAATCAAGTTTGCTTGTATGATGGTGGATGCTGGGAGAATTCTGAAGAATGCTTAGGAACATTCTTACAATTGTGAATTTTTACACAAGAAAGCCTGAACTACTCTAAGAAGGCAAGGGCTTCTGAGGCAAATCAGAACAGCATTGCAAAAATCTGGTACTTGTAATGTTCTGCCTGCCCTTGTTCAAACTACAGACTCAGATTCATAAAATTTACTCATTATACATTAGAGAAAATCAAGAACTTTTTGCATGGAATCTGCAAACAGGAAGAGATAAACCTTATTACGTAATTTGTTATGAATTATTTTTGCAGATGTAATCAAAATGCATTTCTTTCATACATACCGTAGGTCCCAATTCTCAAATGTAGGAACTTCCCTTCAGGGAGAGAATCAATTCATTCCAGGTCTGAAGCCGGTATATTGAAATATTGCTGTTTTTTAGAAAGATAAATGAGAGATATTACAGATAGCACAGTTCACTTCTGGAATATGTCTTCAGGAAGCACAAAAACAAATGAGCCAAAGTTTAAAACTTAAATAGCAACACAGAACCATCACAGCTCCTTGTGGAAACATAGCATTTAGGGAAACCGGTGTTTACTATGTGCTTTGTGTAGCCAAAATTTAAAATTTAGCAAGGTTTTAAAGGCAATTTTAAACTCTTGTCTAAACGCAGTTTTCCCAGCTGGGGTGACTTTATCACTGTATGTTTGTTGTTCTTCAGATTCCCCCATACATCTCTCCTTCATTTGGACTAACACAAAGAAAATGGTAACGATGTGCTTCATTCATTGTAAAAAGTAGTGGGGGACTCATCCCTCCCATCTTCACGGGCTATACAGACACTTAGACACGTTGAGGATTGCCACAGTCCATTGAACTTCTTTTTTTTGTATGTTTAGATAGTAAGTTTTTCGAATTGGGGATATCTTTTATAGAAGGTTGCCATGTCTTGTACAGGACATATAATAAAAAATAGCAATATTATAAGTGATGACAATTTTATTGTATAATGTCTTTGTGCACATTAAAGACTTTTCCATCTCTTCTTTTTCAGCCACATGGGTTGGAGGAGGTTACATCAACGGGACAGCAGAAGCTGTGTATGTCCCAGGCTACGGTCTAGCTTGGGCTCAGGCACCTATCGGATATTCCCTTAGTCTGATTTTAGGTAAGCAATGAACTAAAGCTAATAGTCTCTCATTTTAAACAATTCTGGTGACAAGTCCGTCATTTGAAATGAAACAACTAGGGTCTGATAAAAGCATACTGAGGTAAACTGGATCCCTTCTCCTGATAGATTTGGCTTTTAAAAAGGGAACCAGAAGATCGCTATAAATAGTTTGATATCTTGAGTTTCCTGAATGCCTTGGCAAGACCTATTTAATTATTACATCATAGTGATCTATGGAGGTCACAATAACAAAGGTTTTGTTGTGGGATTTTCTTGTAATTATATATGCTAAGTTTTATCCATTCACATTTTCCTTAAGTGCCTATATGATCTGGAACATAATAGTATCAGGGCACCTATAAATCTTGGAATTCAAGAGCAGCAAATATTCTTTCAAGTTAAGAAAATGCTTATACCTTACAGATCTTCACCAAGGGTCTAACTAACTTGCGTAATTTTGTGTAGGGAGTCTGTAGTAAAACAAGTCTGTTTCCTTAAAATTGGACCACTCGTCCTCTTGAATGAGGTACGAAACTCCAAATCACATGTTAAAATGCAAATACACAGTCCTACTATATGCAGGGTCAGAGTGTGAAATACAGGCAGGATTATAATTTTTAATGCTGTGGCCTCTAATTCTGGAAATGTAGTCTCAGAAGTCCCTTCGTTTTCTTAAAAATAATAGCAATAAAAAAATTTCTCACTGTGTCTCAACCACATGGAGCAGCTCACAACAAAAGTGCTGCCTTGTGAGCCATGATATTCATCATTCACCACAAAGTTGTCAGCTACATCCTCTTAGTTTGTGAACAGATCGTGTCCCTAAGGCAACAGCTGATGCAACAGTTTAAAAAGAATGTTGTTACAAAAAAGATCCTGTGTTCTTCATCTTTCGTTAATGTGGCTGGTGTATTCTCCTTTCTAATAATACTTGACTTCTCAGTTTATTTTGAGTCTTTTCTCATGGTCCTCCCACCTAGTCTGTCCCTTTCTTTTCTGTGGTTGCTTATCCAGGTCTTCTTGACCTTTTCATCTCTTCCTATATACGTGGATTGCCCTCCCGACTCTTTTTTCCCCTCGGAAACACCTTCATATGGCCTGTCCTGGTTCTCCTCTCTTCCCAGGTAGAAATGTTCCCCATCGTAGGTACTCCTCTCTGGCACATGCAGGCCAGCTCCAGTTCCAGTGGTAGTTCCCATACCTGAGAGCAGCTTTATTTCCTGTAAAGAAAATAATGGTAGATGTCTTCCTGGAGATCAGTTGATGTCATTGTGAGGTGATGAGGGTCATCATCCATTGATGTCATTAGGCGGTCATTAGGATCATAGCCACAGGCATCTTCCTGACTCTTAGCCTCTGTAGAATTGATACAAGTAAATAATAGCCAAGAAGGGGTTGAGCTAGCCTCTCCCCTCATTTCCAGCTGTTTTTAAAGATATCCAGACTTTTTTTCCTGGAAATTCTCATGGCCACTGCAGAGAAAAGAAGTCTGTATCATGTGGCCATGTATCTCTCTGCAGAGCACAGAGGAAAGCATTTCTGTGGCATGATCTGTACACGCAGGTTTGCGAGGAGAAGTTGTTTATCCTTCTTTTTTTAAAAAAAAATAACCAAAATTATAAATGTAAGGCTAGAAGAAATATTACTGCTTCAGAATGGAAGGATTTAAGACCGATATAATCTCCCTTTTAGTTCAATGTTGTGCTGCATACCACTTTTTTCCTAATTTTTCAAGCAATTTAGATTTACTTTGACATATGCTTGAACATCCTAATAGATTATAATGCTAGTGACTCTTTTTTTCTTCTTTTAGTTGTCTTTTGTAATGATGATGTCACAAGTAGAATAGGAACAGGATCCATGACCAATCCAAGAATAGTTAAAAAATGCTGTAGTTTCTGCATCCAAACAACTTGCCTAAACACAGCATTACCATAAGCATTATAAATAAATTGTGATTGGTAAGCCAGTACCTTCTGTTCGGGGAACTTAATGAAATGAAGAAATATGAGTGATATAAGGCAATACATAGAAATGTGGAAAATCTGCTGTACAACACAACGAATACATTACATATCTTGTGATGAAGAACCTAAGTAAGGGTCACTAAATACTGCACAGTAGATTTTATTGGGAACTGACTGATTTTCCAGGTTTTTTAGCTGTACCTTATATATTGCATTTCAACAGTTTTGCTGGGGTAGAAGTCTACTTAGTTATATCACGTACAGAACTCAACTACACAGGTTTCCATAGAAGGGCTCTTTCAGCTTCCTGACACGTGTCCTTTTTTTTTCCCCAGAAAGAAAGAATTTGAGGACTGTGCATTAGAAAGGGGCAGCCTTTGCACTTTTATGTATATATCCAGCCCATATGCCAGTCAGGCAGAGCAGAACTGCAATACATCCAAATTCCTGAACACGAATGAGTGGAATAAGTGTCTGACAAATGTTCAGGGAGCCTGACACCTGCAGAACCCGGAAGGCATCTGACCTACCCTGTAGGTGTAATAAGGTTGATTTAAGTATACATTAAAAATCTGAATTGTCCTGAAAGAATCAGATTTGCTGTGTGTGCGCTAAACCGTGTGTGAACTCATATTTCTAACCCAGGAATTCCAGACAGTTTTATTTTTTGAGCAGGACCATGTGAAAATTCATGCTGGATTCTGGTCTAAGAATGAACAGGATTAGGTAGAAAAGCCATTTCCTTATGCTGATACAAAATTAGACAAAACTCTGACAGCATCCGTAATGGCAGATTAAGTAAACTGAACCAGACAAAATAAGAGAAACTTATTTTTCATCATCAGATCATAGACATTAATGGTGTGGATGTGTTTACGGAACTGTAGACAGATGTAAGGTGAGAGTTCTTAGAGAATGTTTTAACTGTATTTATTCCTTTAAAAAAACCCCAAAACAACAAACAGTAATACTGACATTTTTGTACCCTTAACCTTTAACTGACAATCAGTGTTTCACCCCTTAATGACAATGCTTTTCTCCACTGCTGCTGGTGTCTTATGGTACTTTTCTTTGTAGGTGGTCTTTTTTTCGCAAAACCCATGCGCTCCAAAGGCTATGTGACAATGCTAGACCCTTTTCAGCAGCTTTATGGAAAAAGGATGGGAGGGCTACTGTTTATTCCGGCTTTAATGGGAGAAATGTTTTGGGCTGCTGCCATCTTCTCTGCCTTAGGTAAGGAATACGCGGTATAAATATTAATTTATCACAGGTGGAAAGGATAAATCAGAGATGCATTAAAATTCTGGCTTCAAATGCTAACTATCCTACCCAAATGATTTGGAATGTGACAGTTCTCAGACCCATGCTAATTAGTAATTAAACCCGGTAATGGTACCCCATTGATTATTTTGGTAATGGAAAGACACGCAAGGTATCTATTAATTTTCAGATACCTTTAAGTTGTCCTTTTTCAAAGAGTATGAAAAGATTTAGCGAGAAATTTCCTTTAATTGTGAGGTTGACATGAGCCATTGCAAGTGTCCCTTTTATGTCAAGGCTGACCCAGCTTCTCTTTTACACCACTGAGATCAGAGAAGCCAGTCAAAATTTCACTTAAAGATATGAAACATTATTGCCAATGCATCTAAACAAAATAATCTTTTGCATATAGGACACCTTCATATACAGAACTCTCCATAGCACAAATAATAGAGGTAGAACAGACGCTGATCAATAAACCGAAGTATTAATTCTAAATGGCTTTCTACACAACAAAATGAAGAAAATACTTAGGATTCAAGAAAGGATTCAGAGAATTAGTAGAACTATGACTCAATAGAAAATCACCCAAGTACTCATCCAGTTCTGAAAAAAAAATCAGTTTCCAGGGTTTTTAATTATATTTCAGGCCTGAATTTAGCAATCCCTTCAAGAACTGAGAAAGCCCTTGAGTTGAAGCACCAGTAGTTGACTTTTACCAGCTAATCATACTCAGTGCACATGCATGTGGTAATGCTTTCTAGCACAAGCTATTTTAAACAGAAAATAAACTTTGAAGGTTATCTCCAACTGTGCTCTGATGAACTGCAGAGCAATGGGGAGCTTGTTTACCACAATTTCATCACAAAACCCTTAAAGGACTAAGAACAAACTACATGCTGAGGTGATAGGAGTTGAATAACTTGAAGAACACTCTGAGTATTTGGAATATACTTTCTTTTTGATTGAGGACAAGCTAATCTGTGATATTTCAAAGCAAATGGTATGAATTCCTTTCTAGTAGGTTTATATTAACAGCTGACAGTTAAAGACTGTCAATGATTATAAAGGTCATTGGGGGTTTTGATTTTAACTATGATTTTAACTATTCTGTGAATAGATCTAGTTACATTATTCCTCCTGATTTGCACACCTATCCTCACTGATAAGTATTTAATCCTAGTTCTCTTCACTTCTTGATTGTCCTTATGATAGTCCATTCTGACAACCAGAAAAACAAGCAAAGGGGGCAGGAGGTCTGCATGGATGAGAAGGAGCTCCTGACTAGTCTCAGACATAAAAACAAGCATTCAAGAGGCAGAAGCAGGGAAAAGTCACCTGGACAGAATACAGAGACACTGTCCAAGCATGCAGAGATGGAGTTAGAAAAGCCAAAGTCTGCATGGATTTGAATCTGGCCATGAAGGGCAGCAAGAAATGCTTCTACAAGTACATAAATTGGCAAAAATGTAGGCTCTTATTGAATGGGACAAGGAACCTGGTGGCAAAGGATATGGAAAAGGCTGAGGTACTCAGTGCCTTCTCTGCCTAATTCTTTGCTGTTAAGGAATCTCAGGACCCTGAGAACCTTAGGAAAGTCCAGGTCAAGGAAGGCTTGCTGGAGGAGGATCAGATTAGGAAACATTTTAACAGAGTGGACAGATACAATTTCATGGGACCTCATGGGATGCATACCACAAGTGCTGTGGGAGCATGCTGATGGTATTGCAAGGACACCCTCAGTAATCTTCTGAAAATGTAGTGATCAGGGATGTCCCTGATGACTGGAAGAAAACAAATGTCACCGCTGTCTTCAAGAAAGGCAAAAAGGACATTATGAGGAACTAAAGGCTGGTCAAATAATCCTGGAAACTACTGCCATACAAGTGAAGGTCAAGAAGGGAACTGGGAGGATTTATGGAAAGGAAATAATTCCTGACTACCTGAGATCTTCGATGATGAGATGAATGGCTTGGTTCATGAAGGGAGAGCAGGGCATGTTGTGGATTCCAGCAAGGGCTTTTTACACCATCTCCCATAATATCCTTATAGACAAACAGATGAACTTCAGACTAGATAAGTGGTCAGTGAGGAGGATTGAAAACTGGCGGAACTGCTGGGCTCAGAGGGCTGTGACCAGCAGCATGGAAGCCTCTGCATGGCCAGTCATCATTGGAGTACCCCAGGGGTCAATAATGAGTCCTGTGTTGTGTAACACCTTCATTAATGACCTGGCTGATGGGACCAAGTGCACCTTCAGCTAGCTTGCAGAAATTAAAAACTGTGAGGAGTTGCTGACAGATCAGATGGTTATACTGCCATTCAGAAGGACCTCAACAGGCTGCAGAAATGAGCCAACAGGTACCTCATGAAGTTCAACAACGGGAAATGCTGAGTCTTGCACCTGGGAGGAACAACCTTATGCCCCAGTACAGGCTGGGGATTGACCAGCTGGAAAGGAGGTTTGCAGAGAAGGACCTGGGAGTCCTAAAGGGTAATGAAGTTGACCATGAACCAGCAGTGTGCCCTTGTGGCAAAGAAAGCCAATGGCATTCTGGGTTGCATTAGAAAAACCGTTACCAGCAAGTTGAGGGACATAATCCCTTCCCTCTACTCAGCATTGGTGAGACACATTTGGAGTGCCAGGTCCAGTGCTGGGCTCCCCAATAGAAGAGACATAGACATACTGGAGAGAGTCCAGTGAAGAACCACAGAGATGGTTAAGGGACTGGGGTATCTGGCGTATAAGGAGAGGCTGAGAGATCTAGGACTATTCAACCTGGAGAAGAGGCTCAGGGAGATCTTATCCATGTGAAGAAATACCTGATTTTGCAGTGGAGGGAGTGGAATAAAGAAGGCAGAGTCAGACTTCTCTCAGTGCTGCCCAGTAACAGGACAAGAGGCAATAGGCGTAAATTGAACTACAGGAAATTCCATTTAAACTTCAGAAAAAACTTTTTTTTACAGTGGAAGAGGTCAAACACTGGCAGAGGTTGCCCAGATAGGTTGTAGAGTTTCCATCCGTGCCAGTATTCAAGACCTGACTAGACATGACCCTGAGCAACCTGCCCTAGTTTGAGTGGGGACTTGGACTTAACAATCTCTAGAGGTGCCTTTCAGTCTTAGCAACTCTTTGATTCAGTGAGTTAGTTTGTGGAGACTGGCAGCTTAACATTGTGCTTTCTTCTCTATAAATGAAATCTGCTTGATGGTGCTTGAAGAAGTAATTGGTTTCTAGGTCGATGATGGAGGATGGATTCCCCATTTTTCAAAGAAACCCACCCTTTTCCTGTGTAAACAATTGAAGGGCACTCTCTAAAGTGATCAGTGGACAATTATCCCTATAGCTGATGTGTCTTCTACCTTTCCTTCCTTGGTTAAAATGGGCTAGCTCAGAGCATAAGTGAGATACAGAAGGGTGCGATATGCTGCAGCAGACCTCCCATAGCCACTACAATGACACACTTGCGTGTGATGCAGCTGAAACTCACCCAGGGAGGCTTCAGCTGTTGGTGTGTGTCTGCTTTTTCCCAGGCAGAACAAGAGAGCATAGTCCTTCCAGACCTCGAGCAGTAAGGGAAGGCTGTTGGGACCCTTCCTTCCTCCACTTGGTAAGAACCTGAAACATGACAGATGCTGAACTTAGACCAAAAGGAGACTTTCTTTTCCCACTCCCTTCACAGGTGCAGAAGGGGTGTGCAGAAAATAGGGGAATATCTTCACGCTGTTGCTAAGTATCAGATTGCATAGCAAATCAGCACCTGTATGTGTAATTTAACAAAGGTGAGCCTTCTCATCAGGCGTACTGTGACATATAGTAACATACAGTGTTTTGGTTTTCCCCATAGGTGCCACTATAAGTGTGATCATTGACATTAATGTCAATATTTCAGTCATTATTTCTGCCCTGATTGCAACTATGTACACACTTGTGGGTGGACTTTATTCTGTGGCCTACACCGATGTAGTTCAGCTCTTCTGCATCTTCCTGGGACTGGTAAGTTTGTCTTTTTTCCCCTTCTTTGTTGAGGATTTTGCCCCACATGTTATGATGATTGCTAAGACCCATTGCCCATCTTTGGTTTTGGAACTATGTCTTCACTGAAAGCATGGAGAAGGAATACCTCCACTCGCAGAGCCCTGACTTTAAAGAGTCTGTATTTACATCAATATACAGTCAGTGCTTCAACAATAATGTTGACGAGAGGCCCGATTCTTTTTCCAGCTTTTTTCCAACCGGTCTCATAGTGCAAACACTCTCATAATATTTCTGCTGAGTATATATCTAACTCAGGATAGGACTGGATCTGACTCCTTCCCTATCCATAGGACTGTGGCACAGGCACTGGAAGGAGGCATCAGACATAGGCAGCAGTCAGTAGAGCAGTCCAGAAACACTGGCATTGGACCTGCAGAGCTGATACTCTCCTGATTCTCTTTTCTGTAGCTGTCACCTACTCACGCAGCTTAGTTAACCTCCTGCTTTAAATCACCTTCTTGAGTTTGCTCTCATTTCCCTTCATCATCCTTGAAGACCATAGTATAGGAAGTGTCACCAGAAGACCTTGCTCTTTGCATACCCTGTTGTGACTATCCCCTCATCAACTATCAGTGTTGTGCTAGTGGGTAGCCTTTTCTTTTATTTACTGCTGTTCTTTAAGCCCTACTCTGAAAAACTTCAATGCAACAGGGCTCAGATCACACAGGTGCAATCAAAGAAGCTGCTGTCTTTGTTTGCCAGTGGTAGTAATAGATGGTCACAGGTGTGCAAAGATCTGAGACAGGCTGAAATAAATGGGGTGGCTCAAAGTGAAGGAACTGAACGGCACCTTGGGGACCCAGAGCTGTTTCTCTGCTTTCACCGTAGTTCTTAGGCAGCTCTGGGGAAATTGCTTCAGCCAGAGCTCACACAGGTGGTCACTAACCAACCCTGTGTGCATCCTCACTCTGTGGCATCCTACCGTGAGGCCTATGGCCTTATTTGCAGAAGTGCGAAGCATTCCCTGTTGTAACTGACTTCATGGTAATGGTGCTAAATACCCTGGAAAAGCAAATCCAAGTTTTAGCTGGCCACCTCAAATGAGAAATTATTCTAGATCTTCTTCACCCATACCTTTGTCCTTCACCTGCACAGTAGTGCTCCTTCCCTAACATGCATGTTGATATTTGTGAACCACTCAGTTTCTACAGATGGTGTGCATTACAGCAATTCCCCAAATTGTAGATAAATCAAAATACAGAAATGCTTTTCCAATAAGGACAACTCATGCACTGCTAAAGACCGTGATCCCAGGGGAATAACAACATGTGATCCTGTATTAAAGGCAGCATGAACCTGACAGGGAGGGGAAAAGCAAATGAAGCTTGTATAGCAGTATTCTAAATGGTTGGATCCGTAGCTTTAATAATGTTCTTTTAATTCAGGTTGGGCTCTTTATGTAATTTCCCATTTAAAATAAACAGCAATAATGTCATGTAGGGAGACCCATATTCATAACCTCAGGAGTCATCAGTGGGGCTGGAAGTCTCAGATAGCATCTCAATGGCTATGTTCTAGGTGAGGCAGTTTTAGATGACATGGGGCATTTTCGCAGTAGGTGTCACAGCAGAAGATGTCAGGGGCTCAGGCATCCCAGCTTCCCCTTCAGGCTCTGGAGCAGCTTGTATTCCCACCGGAACAGAGCTTTCATTCCTCTAACGTCTGTTCCTCTCCTGTTCCTTACCCAGGAGGGGATGTTTGTTCTAATCACTTCTGTTTCCTACCCTGTCTCTTCATTTCAGCCACAGCTTCTTCCTTAGACTTCCATAACGTCTACCCCAGCCACTCCACGTACTTCCCTGGTTTTCTCCTTACAATCCCATGTAGTCTCTCTCCTTCCCTCCTCACTCTTCTGTACACATCTGCAATTCTCAGCTCTTTGTCTTTATCTTGCCACATCAGTCTTTCCCTGATCCTGCACTGTAGCCCCATGTCATGGTTTAACCCCAACACACAGTCGCTCACTCACCACTTTCCCACACATGGGAGGAAAAGAGGCGAAAGGAAAAAAACTCATGGGTTGAGATAAAGACTGTTCAATAGAACAATATCAGAAAAGGAAAAATAACACTAATAATAACAATAATAGCAATAATAATAGCACCAGACACTCTCACCGCCCGGTGAATTGGCACCATCCCAAGCAGTGGTAGCGGATTACCACCCCCCTGGCTAACCCCCATTTATCTACTGAGCATGACATCTATGGTATGGAATATTTCATTGGCCATTCCATCATTCTGTCTATTCTTTTATAGGAAGCTGAAAAAAAAAGTCCTTGAATAATGTAAACATCACTTAACAACTAAAACCACTACGTATTATTGACATTCCTTTCACAACAATCACTAGAAAGAGAAATTCTTTCCCAGCTGAAACCAGGACACCCTACTATTTACTGACTCTTCATCTCAGCTTTATTATTAATTCCCCATTCTAAACTCTTTGCCACCATGTAGAAGTCCCTTTTTTCTGGTTTCCAATTCCATGAGTTCTAGGTCCTTCTGTCTACTTTCTACTTCTATCCCTCAGTCTCAATTCCCAACATAAAGTTCCAGTTTCTGCTTTACTTCCACAAGCCTTCATTTTATTTGCCCTCCATTCAAAACAATGGATTTTCTACGCGCATTAGAAAGGGCTCAATGAAGAAATTGGATCTCTGTATTAAGCAAGTTAAACAGTACCAAGGTGAAAAACACGGGATCATCTGTAGTGCTTAATAGTTAGCACAGTCCTAGCACTGTTTTGGCACACATCAACTCGTACTTTCCCAGATAATCCCCAGGAACAGTTGAGGGATGTCCTTTTTGGCAAGGAAAGGACTCTGGATGTATGGATGCAAATCATGACATGTTGGTAAACCACAGGGCTGGAGAAAGTGTCTTGACTTGTTTTATTTACTAGTATAGAAGTAGTTCTTGAGACCACAAAGAGCTAGGTTACTGTCAGGAACTGGAATAGATTACAAAAGCTCATAATACATTTGCAATACAGTCCCTACTAAAACCTCGGCTGTGGCATGCAGGTTGCAGATGGACCTTTAGAAATGTACCCTACTGAAAATCTCAGCTGAGTATGCGCAAACTACAGTTCTTCAGAAGCTTGTCACTTGGACATGTTTGAGATTTGAGATGAAAATCCACATGATATTCTTGTTCCCTATTAATTTCTCAACAATAAGAGTATTAATATCCATTAATTTTGACAATATGTTTATTTTTCTTTCATAATATCTTGGAAACAGTTGAAACATTTTGGTGATCTTTCCCAGAAAAGCCCAAACAGACAGTGAGAAGGGAATCTTTCTGCCCAAGTGCTTAAATTGGCAATATCTAACTGAGAACAGAATACTATGGTACATGATAAACAGCCTGCATAATAGGCAGTACAGCAAATCACAGAATCACAGAATCACAGAATGATAGGAGTTGTGAGGGACCTCTGGAGATCATCTAGTCCAACCTCCTTGGCCAAAGCAGGTTCACCTAGAACAGGTTGCACAGGAACCTGCAGGCAGGTTTCATATATTCTTCACACGTTATTGCAGTAATTGTGCAACAAAGTAGAGGAAGATGTTTGATTTCTCCCCTCCGTGTTCCTGTTATCCCATACACTTAAATGTGATCAGTTGGATTGGGGTAACCTGTGTGTTTTGGATACCACTGGAGCCTTAAGAATGCAGTGCTTGCAACGGTCTATTCCATATAGCACAAAGCCTGGTTTTCATCTCAATAGGAGCTACTGAGGTTCGTCTCATAGAGAATTAGTGAGTTACACCATTGCAAAATGAGTTGGCAAGTATATGTGCAAAAAGTCAGTTGGTGAAGGAAATGAACCTGCTGTCTGAAACTGTCTCTGAGAAGGGTTTCTCAATTGATTTTTTGGTCTAGATCAAAAACAGAGAGACTGAAAATAGTCAAAAGCCTAGAGTGATATTACCCTCAAGGTAGAAAAGTGCTGTAACACTGGGATACTGGGTGTTCTGAAGCAAGAGAGATGGAGTTCACCAACAGCACCCCTTTCTTGTCATGATACAGTTTTGTGTTGAATTAAAAACAAATCCTCAAGCCTTCAGGTGTGTTTGTGATGTCTCATAGAATGTTTGTGATTCTATGATTCATGCCTGTATACTGGCAAATCACGATGCTGTTGCACACAAGTTTATATGTAGATGTTTCTCTACAGTGTGGTCCAGGAAAGGATGTAAAGAATATGTGTAGAGTTTAGGGAAAATAAAATGAAGACATATAAATGCATCTTTCCTGCTGATTTTGTGATATACACTGGTTAATTCTCTGCTCACACTCACCCTTTGCAGAACAGAGGTAAGCTATCCATTACCAAGCTCTCTGGATTTCGGAGATGTTCCACCAGCACATAACCCAACTTTTCTGCAAGTCAGCTCGGCAACTTAGCTGTAAATCTGTAGCATGCAAAAAGAAGAAAACCAGATCAATGTTAATGTTAAAATTTCACAGATTTAGAATGCTTTCTTTAGACCCGAACAGTGTTACTCTTTGGTTACAGTGGATCAGCGTACCCTTTGCAATGTCCCATCCTGCAGTGACAGACATTGGGCTCACGGCTGTGCACCAGGTGCACCAAGCACCTTGGCTTGGATCTATCAACCCACTTGACATTTACACATGGCTGGACAATTTCCTTTTACTGGTAAGTGATGGCTTGTATGAAGGAATGAAGCATTTGAGCACTCACACTGTGTTACTGTGACAGCTGAAAATAATAGAGAGTCTAGTTAAGAGTTTCCAGCAAACAGAAAACTTTTACCCTCTTGACTTCTGCTCAATATTTCTGCACATTTGAAGGATTTCAGTGAAATATCAGTAGAATATTGGAGCGCAGCTGTCAAAGTCAGCATTGCCAGGAATGCAATTTAAATATCATCAGGCTGAAAGAGTTGACTTATGCTAAAATTAATTAAAAGTGTGCAGCTTAACTGATGTCATTGTTGGCAGAGGCATTTATATATTGCAGAAGGCAATAAATATGTTACAAAAATGATTAAATATGCCTTAGGTGCAGGTGATGTAGAAAAAGCTTTGCAGCGATGGATGGATAGATGAATTCATACGTGCACACATGCCAGAATGAACTGAGGGCTTTCATTATTTAATGCCTATGTATTACACATGGGATTGGTAGTTATTAAGTACTTTCCATTGGAAGATCTAGCAACACATGCTAACATTTTCCATTCTCAGTGTCCCTGAGCAACTCTACACTGTTTTTACTATTATGTTGTACTTTGGGATTCCTTTCTCTTTTTTTAAAAAATAATGTTAACCAAAAATGTTCAGAGTTTTCTGATAATTGGACTATTAAAATATATTGTTTAATCCAGCTTAAATTTTTTAGAGATTCTCAGAGAGCCAAAGTATGTCATGAGCTCAAGCAGCTGTATTCTGTCTGGTAAACCATAAGGTTTAATCTCTGCTGATGACCAAAGGAAAGCTCTGATTTTGACAAATCGTGACACGTTTTCATCGTGTTTATTTCATTATAGCTCAAGAAATTGGCATATGCTTGGAAGCTTTGTTAAAGGAACATTCTTAAGACTGCAAAGGAAAACAGTGATAAATAGCAAGTCAAAATCAGAGTTGCCTGTGAAACATTCATTTGGTCCCTGTGTGTGCATGAAATGTATGAAACACCTGTATACACACTACTTGGTCCAAATGCCTCCTGCCTCATTTAGTGTGTAGAACTGGACTGTGCACATTTAGTGAGCAATTTGCTTTATTTTCATTCCATGCTATTTAGTCATAGGCACTTATTTACTTAGTGGAGACTATTCAAAACCTGCTCTCAGGACAGAATTGTTAGTACTTGATTTTTAGCCTTTGATAATAATACTCTTGATAATACTCTTTTGTGTCATATTTTGCAGATATAATTTTAAGTCTAATCAGGATCTTCACTGTTATACACCCAAAACAAGAGAATGGTAGCCACCATAAAAGAAAACTATTTTTCTGCTTTCTCTTTAATGTCTATTGGTATCATGTTTGCTTAAGACAGTGGGAGAATAATTTTTCAGATTCTTGTGTTCAACGTATACAGAACACGTTGCCTTGTTTAGATGGCTACACACATTCATACAGGAAGATAAAATCTTGCTTTCAGATCCTATCAGAGTCTAATCTACTTTTGGCAGGGGGAGGGTAGTGGAGGCCAAATTCTTCAAATATGAAATATGACAATAGTATTTTATAACATTTCATAAGGCTTTATCAAGTATTTATACAGCTCACAGTAACTGGAGATTACAGAGACTTTGTAAGTGCAAAGTGTTGTTACAAAGGAACAACTTGTCCAAAAGAATGGGATTTAAGTGGACTTACAGAGGTTTGACATTACTTATGAGAATGGAAGTTACAGCTATTACTGACTGACTGATATTCAATAAATAAATGAAAGAGCAGTAACACGGCATTCAGCATTCAAGTGATGTTTCTAAACATGCTCTCTATATGGCAATAGCAAAAAATTCCAGAGTTAGCCCCCGGTGACGGGATGCTTCCCATTGTGTTTGCAGACATTAGGAGGAATCCCGTGGCAAGCATATTTCCAGAGAGTTCTTTCCTCATCTTCTGCCACATATGCTCAAGTTCTGTCATTTCTGGCTGCTTTTGGCTGTCTTGTGATGGCTCTTCCTGCAGTACTCATTGGTGCAATTGGAGCATCTACAGGTAAATGATTAAAAATAAATAGCACAATAAATGTAAAATGTAAAATAGTACAATAAACATGTGAAAACGTTACAAAGCTTAATCTAGCCAGGTGACATCATTAGTCAACTCATGACTTCTTCAATAGGAGACTACACTGAAAAATACTATAGAATATTTCTCTCAGGGGAAATTGCTTCTACCCCAGTGGCTGAGATGATTAACTCATTTTTGCACATTCTAGATATCTACAGATGTAACATTTCTATTTAATGTTTGAGTTAGTTAGATTATGGTACTTTTATTTGGTCCTAACAGTAATAATGAGGAGCAGCTGAGGGAGCTGGGGTTGTTTAGCCTGGAGAAAAGGAGGCTGAGGGAGGACCTTATCGCTCTCTGCAACTACCTGAAAGGAGGGTGTAGCCAGGTGGGGGTCGGTTTCTTCTCTCAAGTAACAAGTGATAGGATGAGAGGAGATGGCCTCAAGTTGCACCAGGGGAGGTTTAGACTGGGTATTAGGAAAAATCTCTTCACTGAAAGGGTTGTCAAGCATTGGAACAGGCTGCCCAGGGATGTGCTGGAGTCAACATCCCTGGAAGTATTTAAAAGATATGTGGATGTGGTGCTTAGGGACATGGTTTGGTGGTGTACTGGGCAGTGCTAGGTTTACAGTTGGACTCAATGGTCTTAGGGGTCTTTTCCAACCTAAATGATTCTGTGATTTATCAGGAATTTCTTATCTTGACAAAAACATCTTTGTCAAGGTCTTTGTCATAGTGAGAGTGATCCCCATCCCAGTGACCGTGTAGTAAAACCGTTAGAACTGTTCCGTTGGAAATGTTTAACACATGGCTTTGAGCCTTGAGTCTGTAACCCAAGAGAATAGTTAAACACATCACAAACAAACATGGATCCGACTCGTTTTATTGAGGAAAATGACATTCATGAGCAATGCAAAGTTTTAATGTTAAACTTCCTACTGGATAACTACAGGCCATGGTCAGACTTAGCTTAGAGGTAAGGAGAAATGCTGAGCAGAACTAAATCTGCCTAACAAAGCCAGTGGGACACTGCCTTTCTGAAATGCCATCGGTCTGGCCCTAGTCTTGGCCCTAGTTTGGTCTTTAAATGTGAATGAAAATGTTGCAATGTGAGTAGCTCACTCACTACACATAAAGTCAAGAGATGCTGTAGCTGATGACTACTAATGTTACTAATAACTTACCGGTGTCCATATTGCAGCCTGGAATGAGACTGATTATGGTGTCCCTGACCCCATGACTAAAAAAGAAGCAGATATGATTCTACCGATCGTGCTCCAGTACCTTTGCCCCGTCTATATCTCATTCTTTGGCCTTGGCGCTGTATCTGCTGCTGTGATGTCGTCAGCCGACTCTTCAATTTTATCAGCAAGTTCTATGTTTGCTCGAAACATTTACCAGCTTTCCTTTCGGCAAAATGTGAGATAACATTTTCATTTTTACTTTTAGAGAAAATTTTAGGTGAGAGCTTAACTAGGTGATGCATAGACTGTAATTTCATAATGAAACACCTCTTTCACATTCCTGTGCATGACTAGAAAAAGTATAGCATTTCATTCCTAAACAGTGTATTGAATAATCCCAAAGTCATAAAAATATTTATGGTTGTGACTGACAACAGAGGTGAAAAAGCTAGCTCAGGGGTGGGAGCTTTCAAGAGTTTGTCTCATGGCGCTGCTCTTAATTACTGCTGCAACCATAAGTTTTACTTAAATCCTTAACAAAATGAGACATCTTTGTGAATTATTGATTTATCAGGAAATC
This sequence comes from Larus michahellis, assembly GCF_964199755.1. Lineage (NCBI taxonomy): Eukaryota > Metazoa > Chordata > Aves > Charadriiformes > Laridae > Larus > Larus michahellis. The sequence continues at coordinate 155,057,023 of NC_133896.1, forward strand.
ATTTGACAACAGAATGGGCTAGTGAGTCGGAGTTTTTCTCAGGAAATGGAGAAGAAGAAATTCTGATGCTGACAGTTTTTTCTGGTTGAGCCATATTGTGCTTATATTTAAAAGTTATTTCTAACACTGATGTTTTTTTCTTTCACACTTTGTCAGACTTATGCTCAAAGATTAACGGCTTTGGGAATGGCAACCATAACCCTTAGGGTTTTTTTCTCTGTGTGTGAGATGGAGATAGAGACAGAGATATTCTTCTGTAAATATTATTGAATATGTCATGCAAAATTTCCTTTTACGATGCAGTGTTACATATATATATGTGCATAAATGTAGGCATACATATATTGCCCAGAAAAAGGCGCCTAACACTGCCCTTTTTTTGCAGGCTTCAGACAGGGAAATCGTGTGGGTCATGAGAATCACCGTTTTTCTGTTTGGAGCGTCAGCAACAGCAATGGCACTGCTGGCTTCATCGGTGTACGGCCTGTGGTACCTCAGCTCTGACCTTGTTTATATCATCATATTCCCCCAGCTCCTGTGTGTGTTATTTATTAAAGGAACCAACACCTACGGTGCCATTGCAGGATACTTATTTGGCCTTGTTCTCAGAATAACCGGAGGAGAACCGTACCTCTACCTTCAGCCCTTGATCTACTATCCTGGCTGCTATCCGGATGAAAATAATATCTATATCCAGCGATTCCCATTTAAAACACTCGCAATGCTTACCTCCTTCTTTACTAACATTATAGTCTCCTACTTAGCCAAATACTTGTTTGAGAGTGGGACTTTGCCACCAAAGCTGGACTTCCTTGATGCTGTTGTTGCCAGGTACAGTAGAGAACACATGGACAAAGCAACTCTTGTAAAAAGTGACAATATTGTATTGAACGAACTCGCGCCTGTGAATCCACGACACAGTCTAACTTTGAGCTCAACTTTCACAAACAAGGAAGCCTTCAATTATGTTGATTCGAGTCCAGAGCTGTCCAACACTGAAGATGATAATTAAAAAATCTGGTAGCCACAGGCAAAGCAATGCGAAGCAGGGTATTCTACACAGAGCGGTAAGAGGCATTTTATCATAAGAAAAGCAAGAACTGGGAATGAAATGCAGCTGCACAATTCTTTAAGTTGTTTCCAGGAGCAGGAGTATCCCGTGGGAGGAACTCTTTTCTGTTATTATCTACCATGTCGGATTAGATCATAGAGTGTGTACCAAAAGATACACTCAGATCCCATTCTGTCCACCCAGAACTATATACTGTGTAATTAAAAAAATATTTACAATTGAAAATATATGTAGGAGAAAAAGTGCAACAGTTATTTAGCTAGGACATCATATGAAGAGATTATAATACAATCAGTCTGAAATACTATCAGTCAACGTTTTATTGGCATTAAGTGAAAATATATTGTCACAGCTGTAAGTGATTTATTACTAAAGAGCTAGTTGCTTGAGCAAAGACAGATAGATGACTTCCCTGGGTTTTTGGTTTGATCATTTTTTCCTGATAAAGAAACTCAAATAATACAAATCTAGCATTTTATTATTTGTATAAAACAGAAAAACACACAAATAGTAATAAATTCTTTATAGGAGTGCTAAACATTATATATTAAAAGTTCAAATGAAGTCACCAGTTTAAAACAACATTATACCTAATGCAAGACGACATAAACAAAGTGTGTTACTATAGGTGTTCTTTTTATCCTGTGGTTAGTGGCTGTCATCAATGGAGGATAACAAAATTTTTAAAGCAATAATTGGAGTTGAAACTCACCTTGTGAAAAATGACAGAACTCTTATAAACTAAATAGAACTTTGCAATGTGAAGAACAGAAGCCTTCTCTTGACTCATCATCAAAATGAACACTGAGCAAAGCAGTCTGACACCAAGCAACTGCAACAACAGAACAACTATTAAACAGTAAGGAGAGTCAAGAACGCTTGAAAAAAACAACTGAGAGGGTTTTCCATGGGGAAAATTTCCATTTTTCACTTAATAAAAAAAGTATTCCCAAAGACATTAGAAAGTCTCTTGGGTTGGACTTGCTGAGATTACTCTGGAAAGTGTAGATTTTCCATGGAAAATCATATTTTCTCAAAAATTTGATTTCCCATGGGAAAAACTGGCTTGCTGGACAGCTTTCCACATCTGTAAGTGTCTCCCTCCGAAAGCAGCAGCAGCTTGGAGGGTAACTGAAAGGAAAGCCGAACTCACAAGTCTAGTGAAAGGCACAGGGGTGTCTTCCTCTAAATGCTGGACTCCTTCATTAACAGCGGTCGTCCTGGGCCATCATGGTGACTCTGCAGCGCACCGGCAGTGGCCAGGCACAAACAAGACATCGCTCATGAATGGCAACTCTGGCCAGAAGCAGCAAAGCAGGGAGATGAGGCCTCTTCTGACTTTGCCCTGGCCAGCAGGTAACATGCAATGTCGCATCCATTTGCCCACGGCCGCGATGATTGTGTCTGTCCCCATTGGTACGTGCCTTTCACAGTGGGAGATCTAATAGCTAGATTTCTGTACAATTAAGAGTTATGCGCCAACAATTCTTTTTAATATCTACACATGACACAAAATGTTCAACTGAAATCCAGATATCCTCCTGTTGCTGGTCACTGGTGAAATTTCTTCTTTAATGTTCACAGCACGAGGAGCTATCCTGGAGGATAGGAGATATAAGAATAGGTTTTGCTGCTAAAGGAAGAAGCCATCAACTTGTGCATTCAGTGTTGACGTAAACTTTCACAAGGTTGAATCCTTAGATATGTTTTTGCTCCTTTTGTGGAGTTTTAACAGCATATATATATTTTGTACGTAGAGAAAATTAATTTTAGAGATGCTGTTTTTTTCCTCCATACACTGCATTTAAAAATAACACTACATCTCAGTTCTGAATGTGCATTGTCAACTGTGGTACTACTGTGCTAACAAATATCGAGTGTGCTCTCGGGGAGGGAATCAAAATCAGGATCTGCACTAAAAACCCAGAAGAGCCAATATAGCAAAGAAATGGGAAATTCTTGTGGGATGAATGAACGACCTACCCATGAAATTCAGTGTCTTGAGAATCTCCCAAACCAGACATGAGCCCAGCGGTATTCGTTCCCCCATGAACCACGGGAAAGAGAAGAGGAAAGAGATGGTATGGAAGAGGGAGAGGAGGACAGAGCTACTGCTGAATTATTATCCTTTTCTGGCCCAAATCCGCTATCCTGAATCCCTTCTTGTAAGAACATGCCAAGCCATGGGTTTGCCCACTTACATAGCCAATGCCTTACCCTGCAGTTCCAAATTAAGTTAGGGGATCCCATTTTACAGCCACCTGTAGGTCTTCCTGAAAATTTTCTCTTACTTCAGTTTTGTCTAGGAATTGCTAGAATTTCACTATGAGAAGCTGCATAGTGGCCGCATGTTTTGAATACAGCAGCATTTCTGTATTATTTATTTCAAAAATCCCAAAAGTGGGAGGAGAAGGAAAGGAGAAGGGAAGTCAACTGGAATATTTTAAGAAATTTTGATTGAAAAAGAAAAATCTTTTCCTTTTCCCGTGTATTCCCTTGTTGCTGTAAAAACATGAAGGCTTTTAAAATGCTCAGAATGAAAAAGTTAAGTGAAAAGTTTAAATGCATCAGTCCAAAAATTTCAAGCCAGATGCTTTCAACGTTATCAGAACATTTTGTTCTGTTTATGCTATTGAATATTTTTGTGAAATCACTATGCATTCTCTGTCGGAAAAAGATTCCAAAAAAGTTTTCCAGTCCTTTCTGCAGAGACTGAAAGGTTATTGCACTTTTACAAGTAGCACACCATGGAAGCTTTGTCATGCAGAGGAGAGAAGTGGCACTGAGGACTGTTCATCATGGGACCATAACTCTGCTTTCCACATACCAGGTCTCTGTGCATGTCTTTGCATGAGTCCAACACGGGCTGCCGTGGTTGTGGTGGTGGCTGTGTAGTGGACAGGACAACTTCAAATGCCAAACTAAATAGCCCTGTGCAAAGTCTGTTTACAAATTTTGTTGCCTTAGTTCAGCTATCCTACCACTAAATTTATACAAAGCTGTTCATATAACCAAAGGCCATATCAGTGATTGATAGCTGGGGAAAAGAAAAAAAAAAAAAGAAAAGAGAACAAAATATAACCAAGTTAATTCCACAAGCAAAATGCCAACAGGATGTGATTCTTCAAGTAAACTTTATTTTCATGGGGATCATCAGATGCTCCTTCTCCACTTCTGCAATTTGTAGACAGTAGTACTGTGCACTAAATTGGATCTATAATCAGTGAAGCAAACAGCTCATTTTCAGACACGGAGGTTATTGTTTCTGAGTCTACAATTTCTAGATAAAATATTCATATCACAATCATACATTTTACTTTCATATTCTTAACATTTGTGAATACCACTTATTTGACAGGGGTTTTTGTACCTCCTTTGCATGAGATGTGTTCATAAAATCAAGGTTAGTAACATAGCTGAGATGTCAAAAAAATTTCCAATTCCATCTATATTTGTCCATATGGGATGGTATATGTATTATAAATAAAACATACTTTTGTGAACCTGAACTGAATGTAAACATTAAGTGGATCAAATATAGTAAAGTAAAAGATTTAGTCTTTTATTTTCATATAGTACAACAATTTAGGATTTCAAATATAAGTATCATAGGAAAAAAACTGTTATTCATTTTTCCTTCTGCCCTTCAAGCATATTTGATGAAGTACCATGTGCAGTTATACAGTAAGTTATTGTAAGTCTGCTATTAATCAGGGCAGTATTTGTGGCTATTGTTAAAAAGAAAAAGTATATTTTTGTCTGTGTCAGAAATGTTATATTAAGACTATACCTAACAAAGCAGATAGGAAACATAATATAAATATATATGTTTTAACTTCATTTGTATTGTATTCAATAGTGCCCATGCAATTCAGGAAAATACTGTCTGTTTTGGGATCTGTTTTGTCCATCTATTAAAAAATAAAGACTTTTATTTTATTATCACTCGGTGTCACCTGAAGTTTTGTGTCACAGGCACAGCCCTGCAGAGGTGAGTCAGCCCTGGCAGAGCAGGAGATCAGCCCAAGGGATCAGCAGGGCCACCGTGGCTACAGCCCTGCCCCAAAACCTGGTTCCCACATTGTAAACAGAGCTCTCATTTCAATCATCTCCTCCTTGTCCTCACAGACACAAAGAGGAGCAGAGGTCCCTGAGCTCTAGGGGAATCTACATCCAGTGGCTCTTCCTCCTGCACACCCCTTGCCAGGGATCTTTCTCTTGGTGGTGGTGCACGGGGACAGGGGCTGTGGTTTGGGCTGCAGGGTTGGCATGGAGCACGAAATATGCTATGGGAGCAGGAATGCATGTGCCTAGAGGCTGCGGATGGATTCCACCTTTCATGTGAGCAGATTGGAGTAAGGGTTTGATAGTTTTTCCCTTTGTAGTAGGCCATAAAGTCATCCTGTGCGTTGCATGTGTTATAAATACAATTATTTCAAAATCAACATTTTAGCTGACTGAAAACTAAATCTATGCTTTTATCCTCCTATTAAGAGCTTGATCTAATGTCCATTGAAGTCAAAGGAAAGACACAACTGGGTGGCTATCCAAATGCTACTATAATGACACATGCCAAACATACAGTGTATTTATCCCCCAGATGCTTTGCAAAAAATATGTGAGAAATACTGTCCAGTCATGGATGGGGAAAATAAGGCACACTCGCTTGTTTTCCAGGGCACTGAGGTATTCCCTCATGGAGTGAAGCACAGGCTTAGATTTTCAAACAATGTTAAATAGTGTAGACATTCCCTTGAGGCCGAAAAGCTCTGGTCTCTCTTACAATTTGGGAGTTTGATCCCCACCTGCACCTTTGAAAACCTGAAGCATGTTTTAAGACAAGAGCCCTAACCCTTCAGATTAAAAAAGGCAAGAAAAAGTGTAAAGTAAGGGTGCGCTGATAATTGCTTTAGAAGCATTAATGAACTGTTTTGCCATATGACATCATAGGTAAAATGACACATGTGGACAAAACCACAGCAAAACCCTACTTAGAAAATGTAGAAATCACTTGAAACTTTTTTTTTAACAATAATAGCTTATTTTTTTTAAAGAATAATTTAGGGAATTTTTTTGCATGTTTTTCTGTCAAATTAACAAAAGGGAAAGGGAACACAAAACCTAACCTTGGAGAAGAAAATGGGTAGAGAAAGAAGTTAAGGTCTTTGATGTAAGCATTTTTAATCAAAATTGAATATTGAATATGGAACCAATCACTTTCCACCACAGGCACACAAGGAGTGATGGCAGGTGAATACCAAGCAATGACATGAAAAGTATGAGGTCTCCCTCTCTTTAAATTACATTTACTTGCCAAGCGCAGCTCACAATCCACAAAAAGGACTGAAAAGACCACAAATACTGAATAGTTTTCCACTTGAAAAGAGTGAACCTTGGTAGACCCAAATGCCATGAAATCTTCCCACCTGGGACAGTAACAGACCAGCCCCTAGAAAGGCTGGAGAACCTCTCACCAGGCTTGGGATGCACTTCAAAGAGGTTTAAAGAAGGCAATGTTAATACATGAAACAATGCACAGAATTGTTCCCAGGCCATTAATGTGGTCTCCAGCCCCCTTTTGGCTCAAGCCAAGTGTCAATCTCCCAAACAGGTGCCCAGGCATAGCTTGGGGGCTGGACTGTTCCAAGGGTTGTGGAGGGCCTTTCCCAACAGGAGCTTTGCAGCCAGTCCCCCCTTACAAGGCTGGCAGAGATGGCAAGTGTAGCCTCATGCCATACAGGTTCAGTGCCCATAAGCATGCCCCATCACCTTCAATTTAGTGGTGAGGATACAGCCTCAGAGTTCTCCACTCCTGACCCAGCCTTTTGGGCTTCCTTTGGGGTCAAAAGGAGAGAAGCTGACACTTATCAAATGTGACTAATCTCATCCTAATGTACACATTACCGTGAGATGGGTCACAACATAGAAATGCCCACACAGGTGTTTAAACATTGGCGAGATGTGGCCCCACTCCTTTCTCTTGCTCCTTGAGGAAGAGGTTGAAGCCATGAATATGATTGATCACCCCAAACAGATAGTTGAGGAATTAGTCCTAGGACTGAGGGGGAACTTTGGCGAGTTTAACCTTTAGGAAGCGTTCACAGGAAAAGCATAGTTCTGAGGGGAGGGTTTGCACCTAACTGTCTGGAGCACTGACCTTCTGCGACCAAGACTACAAAAACAGATAAAGGAAAACATCGGTCTAGGTTGCAAGGGATGTATTGTGACTTGGAGAGACACATGCTGTCTCCACAATTGGTGGCGAAAAAAAACAGGCAAAAACCAATGTGAATGAGGCTGTAGTAAGGAATAACGCTATGCTAGAGAATAGGGTAGTGGGCAATAGCGGAAAAAAAAGAAAGTACTTCTGTGGACAAAAGAATTGATCAGGTCGGCTATATTTAATTGATATAGGAAAAATTGTGAGGTGAGAAGGAAACAATGAAGTTGTTTGTGGAGTAATGCAGGAAACCTGAAGACTGAGGTGGAAGAACTAGAACTACCGAAGCAAGATGTGAAAACCTCTCATACAGAGTAGGGAAAAGATCATAGAATAGATCTCAAGATGGAAAAGCACTTGAAAAGTTCATTTGATCAGGTTATATACTGGGTTGTAGAGACCTAAAGAATTTAACTTGAATGTGGACAGACACACTTTTAATATTATTGGTGAGATAAATACTACTTCAAACTACTTGATCATGTAAACATTTGAAATTTGGCAGAGTGGGGAAAAAAGGCTGTTGTATTGGCAGAAAATAAGTAGTTTTAGTCCTGTGGGTAATAGATTACTTCCTCAAACAGCCAACACACAGACAAGAAGGGATGCATAAATACAGAATTACAGAGCACCTGGTGATACAAAATAACATTGTATTGAAAGCTGAGAGTGATTGGTTTACCTTCATACACAAGGAGCAGCAAGAGGAGATATTTAAGCTGAAAATATGTTAATTCAAAGACAAAGGGGTATACAATACAATAGAATAGATTTGGAATGGGAATTAGAGACAAATTCCTCATCACATGATTCAATTTCTGAAATATTTGGAGTATTGTAGACAAAAAGGAGAAGTAGTGCTAAGATAGATCCTGTGAATGAAACGGCAATGCTGGTCAGGTCCTGTCTGTGTCGCAGTCCTACATCCCATGTTGCTCCTGATCCTAATACACATCGTCTTAGGAGTCTAAGCACACTTGAAGTAAGTTTAAGTGGCATTATTCAATGTAAAATGGCAGTAATAAATCAATTCTTAGCCACTTCTTAATTCTTCCAAGTAAGAGTTTCTGTGGTTATGACTGAAGCACTGAAATTCATTTACTTATTTGGAAATGGACAAGGCCATTTTTTTGCCAAGCTACTAATGAATTTCACTGCAAGCAAAAGGAATTGAATATATCCTGCCAATTTACTAATGGAATATAATTATTATCTGTGTATTAATAACAGACATTAGAGTCCTGCACTGCACTTTGTGTTACTTAGCAGTTCACATCCATCAAAACATTGGACATAGGAGAGGTGCTCCAGCCCTCTGATTATCCTTGTGGCCCTTCTCTGGACACGTTCCAGCATGTCCATATCTCTCTTGTAGTAGGAGCTCCAGAATTGGACGCAGTACTCCAGGTGGGGTCTCACGAGAGTGGAGTAGAGGGGGAGAATCACCTCCCTCGACCTGCTGGCCACACTTCTCCTGATGGAGCCCAGGATGTGATTGGCTTTCTGGGCTGTTAGTGCACACTGACGGCTCATGTTGAGCCTCTCGTCCACCAGCACCCCCAAGTCCTTTTCTTCAGGGCTGCTCTCAAGCCAGTCACTGCCCGGCCTATATCGGTCCTTGGGATTGCCCCGACCCAGATGGAGGACCTTGCACTTGGTCTTGTTGAACTTCATGAGGTTGGCAGGGGCCCACCTCTCCAGCCTGTCAAGGTCCCTCCGGATGGCATCCTTTCCCTCCAGCATGTCAGCCACCCCACGCAGCTTGGTGTCGTCGGCAAACTTGCTGAGGGTGCACTCTATGCCACTGTCCATGTCGCTGATGAAGATGTGAAACAAGACCGGTCCCAGTGCTGATCCTTGAGGGACTCCACTTGTCACTGGCCTCCACTTGGACATGGACCCATTGACAGCCACTCCTTAGGTGCGGCTGTCAAGCCAGTTCTTTATCCACTGAATTGTCAGTCCATCAAACCCATATTTTATCAGCTTGGAGACCAGGATGTCATGCAGGACAGTGTCAAAGGCTTTGCTCAGGTCCAGGTAAATGACATCAGTTGCTCTCCCCTTGTCTGTTGATGTTGTGACCTTCTCGTAGAAGGCCACCAGGTTTGTCAGGCACGATTTGCCCTTGGTGAAGCCGTGTCGATTGTACCCAATCACCTCTTCGTTATTCTTCTGCCTCAGCAGCGCCTCCAGGAGGATCTGCTCCATAATCTTACCAGGCACAGAGGTGAGACTGACTGGCCTATAATTCCCTGGTTCCTCCTTTCCCTTTTTGAAAACGGGGATTATGTTTCCCCTTTTCCAGTCAGTGGGGACTTCACCAGACTGCCATGACTTTTGGAATACAATAGAGAGCGGTTTAGCAACCTCATCCACCAGTTCCTTCGGTACCCGTGGGTGTATCCCATCGGGTCCCATGGACTTGTTCACTTTCAGGTTCATCAGATGGTCATGAACCTGATCTTTGCTTACGATGGGCAGTTCTGTCCAACCCCTGCCATTGTCTTCTGTGACTCCAGGAGTGTGGCTGGAGCCCTTGTGTGTCCTCAGTGAAGACTGAGGAAAAGAAGTCGTTGAGACCTCGGCCTTCTCCATCTCACTTGTCACCAGCTCCCCCGTTTCCTTTCTGAGGGGGCCCACACCCTCTCTAGTTTTCTTCTTACCATTAATGTACCTGTAGAAATTTTTGCTGTTTCCCTTGATCTCCTTGCCTAGATTAGATTGAATTCTAACTGAGCTTTAGCTTTTCTCACCAGAGCTTTTCTCTTGCTGTTTGGACAGCTTCCTTATATGCCCCCCATTCTAGCTGTCCTTTCTTCCACTCCTTATAAAGTTTCTTTCCCACTGCAGTAATGATCAACAGCTACTGTAGTCATCGCACGGAGTGCAAGCCTACTTGCTCAGCACGTAAGAAGAATACAAGTAGTTAGCAATAAAAAAGATTTCCACCCTCTACAGTTTGTTTCTTGCACACAAAGATGAGGTGACAGAAATATGACAGAGAAGTAAAATGAATACCAGAGGTAATATAATTGTTCAGGGCTGGTATACCAGAGAGCTATGTAAACTTTATTATTCTGTGTGACTGCAAAAAAATATTATGTTCCAGCAAAGCAATGAAGTAGTAAGTTTTTCTGCTTCATTTTTCTTTCCTGTCCATCAAGAAAGTAATATTTGAAGAGATTATGTCCCTTTATATCAGTTATCTGTTCTGCAGGATATAGTTAAATGTACACTTTAATTATAGTCTCAAAACCATATACTAATTGCAGATTAGTGATAAACATCAGTAACTAACCAGCCTAAACAGGACAACTTCTATTCTTTAAGTTTTAAGGTAGGTGATTAAAATGAATTATTCCACCTGTATAAAGATGTACAGAACACCAAGTTCTGGCTTATGGTAACACAAAAGAAAAATAACTACGAATCCTAGTTCACATGGGAGATTTTTTTTATTCCAGATATTGTCAAGACAATAAAAACTGCCAATAAAAATGCAAATGTCTGGAAAGTCATTTCATACAGCCTCTGGATTGTAGCCACGAGACCATGAACATCCTTTCTGGTATCACACATGTGAAACATGCTGTTGAGCAGGATCAGCTGCACAAGTGGAGGCAGGAGTAGTAGAAACACTTATCTCAGGAGAAAATGAAAGAAAGATTTGGACCCAACAAGTTAAAACTTTAGTCATCCAGAGATGTTGTAGCAGTTACTGCCAAAGGCTGATTGCTATTCCTCTAGTGCATAAATTAGTATGATATTTGCACAGTGTTTGATATTTGTTTATGCACTCACTACAGCAGCTATCCATGTAATGAATCCATGTTGAGGAGCAAGCATGGTTACCCAATTTACGTTTGAAAAACAACTTTATATTTTCCATCAGTCTAAAATCCATTCTTCTACTTCTGGTGAAGCATCCTCAAGGATTTCACTTGATCAAAATTGCTCATAACATAATGGAAATGTCTTTTTAGCAGCATAATGTAAACATTTGAATAAGAAAATAAATACAATAAATTTTCATAAAGAGCTTACTTCCCTGCTAAAAAGAAAAGAGGCAGCCTTCATTCCTGAACAGAACCTCTCACAGGATTTCAATGCTAATATTTAAGGGGGACCTCATTTTTAAAAAGAGTGGAACGTTATCTTCTTGAATACTAAATCTGCTTAGGCTACTTCAAAGCAGAAATACAAACTTGAGAAAATCTGGGCTGTACAAACAGTTCAGTTCTATGCCCAGTGAACTGACGACAATGTACGCTTAACTCATCTTGCATGATTGCTTGCATCAAAACTTGGGATACTTGGCACTACCTTTTTATAACTAACTTCCATTCATAAGCACTTTCTATTCAGATCACTATGAGAAAAATACACGCACCATTTGCAAGGCAAAAACAAAAATGAGATAAGTCTTGTAGCCCGTATGTTCAGAAAGAAAGGCTTTGTCTGAGGGATTTCTTATGACATTCCCTTTTACTTAACCTAGTAAAGCATTTACCGTTGCACTGTTCACCCATTCCCCTCTCAACATGTCATCTCCTGTAGGTTTATGTTGCTTTCCAACAGCCTAAGGAATACTGAAAAGATTTTTAATGAGACTAGAGAAACTGTCAGTAAACAGATTTATTTCACAATGTTGTCATTTGAAAATAAGCACACAAAAAATGCAGAGGTCTCATAGCAATTACAGTATCTGCAGTTACGAGCAGAAATGTCAGAGAAAATAGGCATTTGGCAATAAGACACTGAATGGCAATATCAGGACAATGCTGAGTGTTACCATTACTCAGTTTAGTAATGAAGGCTAATGGTCCTGTCTCTGCTCTCACTGTATGCCAGCGTAGTCCTGGAAACAAATAGTGAGAACGCAGTTAAATAGGTACAAACTTTAATTGAATATTCAAAAATAAAAGTCACATTAGTAATAGATTCTTGTTAATCACACAATGAGTGATTGTGACAGATGTTATCCATGCAGAACATCTGATTTACCAACCCATTTGAAATGCGTGGTCTGGGGTGGTTTTCAGTCATGCAGAACACTGTAGGGTAACAAATGCCTATACCAAGAGCAAATAAAAAATATTGTACCTAACTAAACAACATGTATCTGGAGACCTTGAGCAAGGAAGAAATAATGATAGCCACTAATAACAAGCTAACTTCGATGTCTAAATCAAGGCACTTCCAACGAAAGAAGATAGGAACAGATACGTTAGATGTGCTTGTCCTGCACTCCATCTCACCTGTGCAGTAGCCAGCAGTGTATATAAATATTTTGTATGGATAGGTACTCAGGTTCTAGATAAGTAGCGGAGTCCTTGTCATTGACCGTCATTAAGGCATCAGGAAATCGCTTTTCTAAATGCAGGTGCACAAGGTTGTATATATGTAGGTGGAACTGAGGGTGTGTGACAGGGAAGAGAAGAATAGGACTCACATAGCTGGTGGCATTTGGATTGCACTAGAAGATGCTTTACAGCGGGCTGCAGCAGGCTTTGGGAGCATAAGGCTTCTTTCAAGTCTTTGCACAGCCTCCACCCCATCTTTGTCCTCCCAAGCTGTTACTAAGGACAGGAGATAGTGAAAGGGTTTGAATCACACATATTTATTTGTTCTACCATAACAAAGATTTGCACCAGACTATTGTTCTATTGGTTTTGTCTCATTTCTATAGTTTATATAATTTCTCCTTATACTTTTATGTTGATTTTTGCAATCATTTCAAAGGTCAAATGGCTGCAGTTTCACTGTGCTGAAGAGCAACACTAATATATAGGGAGACATAGTCCCCATTCTGCAGAGTTAGTCTCATACACCCGAAGATGAGAATATGCATAAAGCTATAAGGGATAAAATGACAGGACAAGGGCAAGCATTCATACAAACTAGGTAAGCACGCAACTTCTGGATTCAGCCTATATTTTTGCTTTTAAAAATAAAATAATAAATATCATCTTAGGCTATGTGCCTCTTAAGTATCCTGTTTTATAAACCTAACAGTGGGGCCAGGAAGGGAATGTCATTGGCTGCAGTACTAGGGAACAAGACAGGTGGCAGATCCATCCAAAATTGTCTTCTGGGGTGTCTTAGACCATTTTAGGCACTTTTAAAAAATGGGTATTTGATGCTATTGTTGTAGTTCAGGCCGGCTGGGCAAGCAGCCAGCGCAGGAGCAGGTGAACGTGGGGGAACGCAAGGTGAATGGACCTGACCCGTCCTCCTGTCACTCACTTGTTGTCTGGCCAAAAGTAAGTCACCGCATCTCTCTCTGCTTTCGCTTTTCCTTATCTTGTCTATCTTGTTGAGATTCAAGCTCTTTAAGACAACGTGTTTTCCTCTGTGTCTGCAATGTGCCTAAGGAGGCCTAAATTTGTCTAGAATACCTACATACTGTTGTAACATAAATAATAATAGAAATAATAAATACATCCATAGCCTTCTGTTTCAACTGCCATTTCCCCGGTATGAACCTATTAGCAATATTAATTCGAAAGCTGGCTGTTCTTTGGCTCTCATTTGTTCTGAGTAATGTCTGTCAGGTTTTAGATAACCTTGTGAATGCAATGTGGTGTTAACAATTCAACGTGCAGAAGAATTTCCTGTAGTAGAGGATTTATAAAACCGTCATGTTGCTGTGCAAAGATATGCCCTTCCAGTCAAATGCTGTATTTGGCCCGGTATTTACCACTAAATTAGCAATTGCTAATTGGTTATGATCATAGTATTGTTTAAAGAGGCATTTAATTTCACATGAGCTGCCTACCCTTTTCCAACATTCCTGTATTTGCTAGGGAAATTAGAAACATTTTAGAGGTTTATAAATTCAGTGCTCTGTCTCAGTGCCTGAAATTATTCCCTCTTTAATGAAATGTGAATCCTGCAGGATTAGCAGGTAATGAACTTTGGAGTTGTTAACTTCTCCGGCCTGTTTTTAAGGTCCGCTTTATTACTTTTATAATTTATCTGTGCTATCATTATCTAAGACTCGGGGTTTTACTGTGTGCACCTGATCTGGTAGATATTTGAGTTCTCTTGCTGGCACTTTCAGAATAAAGAACTGTTCTCTCTTTCAAATACCAAAATGTCTCTTTGAAGCCAATTATTAAAGAAACCCTGGAGTAACAGCACATGTCCTAGACAGCCTGTCAAACATATGCTGCCAATATCATACGTTAATACTAATCCTGGGTTAGAGACAACTATTCCTTGGATTTCATAGTGCGTAAGTTCAATGCTAATTAGATTTTTCATATGTACGTAAGAATTTTCTGTAGGGCTTTAAACAGTAAGCTCTTTAAACCAGGACTTAGGTTTATACTTGTCTCCTGTTCTTGGCCAAGTATTTTTACAAAAAAAAGCAAACCTAAATACAATAGCATTTTTCACATGGTTACCAGATTAGTTACCCAACTGGCTAAGATTTAATGTCTTCTCTTTGTAGACCTTGGCTTGAGTTTTGCAGATGGATAGCAATATAGTGTCTAGAACACTGAAGCAATTCTAAAAGCAGTGCAGAGGGAGCGACAAATTAATTGTATACATACATGTAAGCTTGTAAGTACATATACAGAGAAAGAACTTAATTGGAACAATTAGAGCTTATCCATATATTAAGTCATTTTTTAAAGACTTGGAACATGGAATCTTTGAAATATATTGACTTATAATAACAGAGCAAAAATATTTCATTCATAGCCTTCTCACGCCACAGTTCCATGTCTTGTAGATTTTTAAAATTATCTAAAGAGCAACAAGTGTAAGTAAGTGAAATGTCAGAGGGACCTTCACAACAACGATCAGGAATTCCATAGTAAATATACTATGTGTAAATATGCACAAAATTAAAACATTTTATTTCATTGTTGCAATATCCTCTTCCTCCAAAATGACATGGATGATACACAGATATTCTTCTTAGAGCAAAAACTTAGAGCAAAAGCTCCCAGGGAGTGATTATTTGTCTTCACTCTCCAAGATCCAACTGAAGAAGAAATAATTTGCAAGTCAATGATTTTGTATGGACATCAAAGTGAAATCAAGAGGGAGAGTGAAGTGTAAATCACCACCACCAATTCTGATCTTGTTGCAGTCAAAATCTCCAATGCAAGGTCAATACAGTGGGAAATGAAAAACTTCAGGTGCTGAAGGTCTTGCTTCCAATAAATAAAATTCCCAGATACATATTGGTCCCTTTCCACTATTACTTGAAAGAACTGGCATATTACATTGCTGCCACCGGCAGCCCATGAAGGGTTTTGAGGAGGATTAGTTTAGTTTCTGTAGTGCTTTTGTCTCACCATATTAGTATTAACCAGCTGTGCCAAACCCTAACATCTCAGGCAGGTCTAAGTTAAGCTTGTTTCTGCAAAACAATTCCAAACTAACTCTGAGTAAATCAGTGGCACTTGAAATAGATCAGAAGGAAATTAAAACAATTCAGCAATCTTATGTTTAATGAAGATGGGAGTGTCTATTTGAATAAAGCATTGAGGAAAGGTGAAGCTATGTTACTGCTTTGGAGCTACCCTGCAGCGAATGGGTAAGGAGGATGGAGGCTTTCTGGGTTAAGGCCTGGCATGACACGGGTATCATGTCACCCTGTGCCCCAATAGGTCCTGGACTATAAAAGTACTGTAACGTCAGTATTTGTGTAGGACTACAAAACAGATACAAGATCACATCACATCACAGCCGTATAACTAAGTAGCAATAAATCATGAGAGAACAAAACAGAACTGCCATAGCTGCTTGAGCTTTTCCCAGCCTACAGCTTCCAGTATATTTTAGTTCTTTTTCTTGTTTTATCAAAAGAAAAATCATTTAGTGCTGCGAAAATTTTGCCATTTGCCAGGCTGGTTGATCCAAGATACACTAAGCTATGACAGCTTCTCAGCAGACGCCACAAATGGATTGTTAGCTCAAGTTGGAAGGATATTTAATATCTGACTTTTTTAAGGCACTGTCAAGATCCTGAGAGTTGCTGAGACAATGGCCAGGTATCAGTACACAGAAGAAATAAAGCAATTTATAGGTCCATCCTACTTTACATACTCTGCCATTTAGATAGCTTACACAGAGATTCATCACAGACCTGAAAAAAAGACTTCTGAAATAGTCACTAAAATAAGACAGAGAGCAATATGAACAGTAGAGCTCTGTTTCAAAAGACCTACTTGTCATGCAAAATGGGATGGAATGATTTCATCAGCTCACCATAGGCAGAGCTGCGAAAGTGAGCTGTTAGAAAGCTTGATGAAGGAGATGCTCTGAAGCACACCTGCAGAACTGCAAAACACAGTATTGAGAATGTGCGGTACCAGGAATTCATTTCTAAGATGTGAGTTTTCATGTTACATAAAAAAGTTATTTGTGCCACGTACTCAAGGCCTTTGTTTTCTGCACAGGTAAATACTGCAGCTTACATTTCTCCATCAATGGATGTCAATAGAGGTACCTTCCTACAGGTCAGTCCTTTAGGGAGCAAAGACAAGCTGCCTAAAACTTTGAGATGGTCATTTTCATGCTAGCTAAGTGTTTCCTTCACATCCTCTCACAATCTTCTTCATTACAGGTCCATGTAACTGCATCTTCTGGCACTCTGCAAGCCTGGATATATTGCTCACTTTAAACAGCTGCTCTGTTCCAAGTCCGTGGTGGGATACTTTCAAATCCCATTTTTGTGCTTCCAAATCCCTTAACATAAAAAGTCCTGGACACATACTGTACTATTAATGTATATGAAAATAAAATATGTATACGAATATGTAAATGAAAATGTATCTTCTCCAGCTGAAACTATCACCTGATACAGGAGACTGCACTAATCAGTCAGTTTAATTACAAAAATACAATACCATGACACAGATATACTTGGCATTTATATGTCTTGTGCACTAGTTTAAAATGATGGCAGAATTGCGTCCAGAAATTCTATTGCAGCCAGAAGCTGTTTGGTTTTCTCCTAAAGATTCTTGTGAAAGACTTGTGTTGCAGGCATTTTCCAAGATGTTTTCTGATTTGGGTTATTTTATTCTCATGGATCCAATTTTCTAAGCCACTCTCCATCTCTCCTTACCACTGCTGTTCATGGGTGATCTGCACATGTGAACACTGGACTCAGCATGCCCTTGGCATGCCCTTGGCTTGCAAGTAAATTTCACAGATGGACAACAAAAGAGCAATTTTGTTAAAGCAAATAAACTGTCATGCAACCAAAAAGTGTTGATATTGTTAAAAGATCTGCAATTAATTGTTTGATTTCCAAAGCTGATTCGTTAACCAACATTAACCATCCATGGGAAGATGTGTGTGTCATAAATCCAAGCTATTGATACTATGCTGATAGCTGAGTGAGGACACTGGAACAAATTTTTGCAGTTACAGACATTAAATACAGAATGGCAAACAGACAAATGTCTCCTTGAGGGGCTTTTAAGAAGCAGAAATCTTAATGAGCTCATCACTTACAAAACCTGAATACCTGCCTGGGGACAGACAATGTGAACGGTAGAGGAATCACGCGGTTACATTCCTCTTCAAGCTCAGCATCCAGCTAAGTTCATCTGATGTTTGCTGTTGCTCAATGCAACATGCACCAAAGCAAGACTGAGCAAAACAGAGGTTATATTAACTCAAAGTGACATTTTGTTTTCTGGTCATTCCTGTAAACGATGAGAATGCAAACTCTTCAAACAAAGTAGGTTTTCTGCTTCTTTTGCAGTTGTTTATCCTATTTAGTCTTTAACCACAAATACGGCTGTTAGAAATCTCGGGTGCTTCTGCAGAAGCTAAGCAAGTGGGTAGCGTTTGGTTTGTAAAAACTTAATCATGCTTGGACAGAAATACAACATCCACTAAACCACTGACTTTTATCACCTCTCAAACCCTATAAATGTGCAATATTATCATTTTGGAGCTTGATTCTTCCTGTTGAAGAAAACATATCAAACACAGATTTATTTATTTTTTTATTATTGGCTTTCAGGGAGTATTTATAAGCCCTCAAACATATAAAACTAGAAATCCGCATGTGTGTGTCTCTGTTAAACAACTTATTAAATGTCTGTGACAAAAACTGTTTTGTTGTGGAATATTTCAGGTGTCTTCAAGTTCTCCTTACAAATCCAGTTATCCTCACAAATGGGGTACATTTTAAAGCTTGCTCTGTGAGCATCCTGCTAAACATCTTTCAAGGACCTGGAGAGAAGTTCCTCCAAGGGCCAGTTAAACCTGTATGATGTGAGTTGTTTTTGTTTCCTTTTCTTTTTAATTTCCGCTCAGCAATCCAGGGACTTGATGAGTCACTTGCTCCATGAGATGTTCAGGATGGTGCATTAAGCCTGGGTAATTGTTAAATTGAGACACAAGGGAAGAAATCTTTTTTCCATAGTAACTGGACTTGGGAAGGGGAAGATGGTCTCCTACAGAAAACAGGGGGTGGTCTTGGGGCTTCATTGCAAAATCCCAGCTGACTGCAGCCTTTAGGCCAGGGCAAGAAAAGGGGTTTGCCCTTGCCCAAGCTTCTATGCATTAAGGAAAGAAACATGACTGCACAGAATATGTCTTTGACAACACCTCTTCTGGCCAGCAGTACGGTAAAACTGCAGCCTGAGTGTACACCTGGCACTTTTTCTTCTTCAGCATCGCTTATCTGTGGATAACACAGCAAAGCTAGAACAGACCCACAGCTCGGAATTCAGAGGCCAGAATCCTTTTCCTTTTATTTTCATGCTACATGTCCTCCTGCTGCCTACTGGCCTCTTATCATAACAAAGCCCCAGTTGGGCATCTCACCACTCCTCAGCCTCACTGTGTGATACTTACCCTCCCTGGGGCTGACATCAGCCAAAAAAAAACGGGTGTCTCATCTCCCTGACAAATCACCATACAGTCAGCATCCCACAGGCGCTTCAGGCACCTAGGAGCAAGCAGGTGGGCACTGGCTCCCCAGCTTCATGCTAGGTGGTGCGGCACTGTACAGACCTCTAGGCTATAGTCCATAGGTATGGTCAAGTGTCCTGCAGAGAGCTAAAATATGCTGTGGTTTTCACACTATTGCTGTAGGTTGTGTGGTATAATTTCAAACTAGGCTCTTTCTACAAGGACAACCAAGTCAGATGACAAAAAAAAAAAAAAAGAAAAAAGAAAAAGGACATGGGAGGGGGCAATCTACCTAATGAGCACGTGAACACCACTGTAGGCACAAACATGCATTTCAGAGAGAAAAAATACCAAGAGAACAAAAGTGTTGTTTTACAATAGTGCTGTTGTCTCCGTTTCTCCAGCTGATTTCTTTGTCACTTCTTGGATTTCTGGCAATATTGCATGTAGACATTTTTTTATTTTTTTACACCAACCTTTTCTGCTCTCTTAGCTTTCAAACTCCTTTTATGACCATTTCAATTATACGCTCCAGCTGGAGACTTGAGCTATCAATGACTAACAACTGCAGAAGCTGATTTCGCATAAACTAGGCAAAAGTCCAGCATGCGACTTAGAAGTAGTCATTCTGACAGAGTTCCTGGCCTGGAGGAGCTCATGATGGTTCTGCTACTTGTACCTATAGCTCTTCAGTCATTACAGGGCTGAAGGCTGTACTCTAGTACAGGGCAAATCGGCTGCAGCTTGTCTGCCTTCATCCTACTTAGAGCTAAATGGAATAAACCAGCACAGCAGGAGTAAATGAGCCATGGCAAAACTGATCTTAACCTCCACCCCCCTGATTTGGCAGCCAGGCACTAGGGCAGGAGACAAGATAATTCCTGTCAGCTCCAGCGGGCTCTGTAATGCAATTTGACAAATCGAATAGATAGCTCTTATTAACGTTAACTAAATGAATTATTGCAAATGGAAGAGGTGGACATTGATCTGTCTTCATGTACACATCCTGCTTTGGAGGAGTGGAGATTGCCTTTAAATTCAAGCTGTTGCTGCCTGAGGTAGGAAGTCACTGTAATGAATCAGTTCTGCAGTTTCAATACCCCCAAACCACCCATTTAACACCAATATCAATGAAGATAAAAAGGAAATACAGAAGAGCACTATGGATATAGAGCTATCAATAGCCATATTTGTACATTCAAGTGAATATTCGGGGCCAGATTTTCCTAAATATGAATACTTGCTTTGCTTTTCTGGTGATGACGGAATGGGACTAACAAAGATATGTATGTGTTGTCTATTTTGTTGAATGTTATGATCCCAATGAAAGACAAGGATACCCTTACTACATTCCTCAATAATAGCACTTCCTACTAAACTGCTTAAATAATAGATTTCACAGCAAATACAAAGATAATTTCCCCAATGAAAGCATCCAAGTCCGGGTCTCTAAAATCCAGCGCATAAATTCAGAGCCTAAAGAAACAGTAATATTCCTGCTATGTTATCAGGGCTGTGACACAGGAACATCTAAGTGTCAAACCTGGATATTTGATTCGAAAATGTAATTTCCTATGTCTTCATATTCTCAAAAGTTAGGTCTGAGACAGCTAGAGGGTAGCTCATGTTCTCCCTCTCCTCTCTTGTCTGTACCCAGAGCCAAAAATCCCAGCACACAGATGCTAAGTATACCTATGCTGGCTGAAGCATAGCATGGAAGGCCTTCCAGTAATAGAAAAATTAAGCAAAATAGTATCAGCAGAATAAAGACTGATTTAGTGTGCGGTAGAGGAGGCATTCTTGGAACCAGGTAATGGATGGACTTCTGGGAAAGGAGATTAAACAACTCTTGGCTTCATATACCTATCACTTTCAGGATAGGACTAGCAACTTATCTTGCTGCACCATTGTGCTGAGCACGTGAGATTCTCTTAAGTGGTTTAGATAGGATTGTTCAGCTTTCTGCATCCTGCAAACTAGTAATGTATTCTTCTTTTCTTTCCATCCAACAAAAGAGTATCCCTGTTCAGTTGTGCAAAAATGTTGTTGGGTTTTTTTTTTAATCTTACCAAAACAGAGAGTTTTAGTTTAAGTTTTGTATTTCTTTGGGTTTAGTTAATTTGGCTAACAGTGAGCAGCTGATTTAAAGTACTCCTGGTGATTTGCACAAATACAGGCTGGGCGAAAAATGGACTGAGAGCAGCCCAGAAGAGAAGGACTTTGGAGTGTTGGTGGATGAGAAGCTCAACACAAGCCGGCAAAGTGCACGTGCAGCCCAGAAAGACAACTGTATCCTGGGCTGCATCAAAAGAAGCATGGCCAGCAGGGTGAAGGAGGTGATCCTGCCCCTCTACTCTGCTCTGGTGAGAGCCCACCTGGAGTACTGCATCCAGTTCTGTAGTCCACAGCACAAGAAGGACATGGACCTGTTGGAGCGGGTCCAGAGGAGGGCCACGAAGATGATGAGAGGGCTGGAGCACCTCTCCTATGAAGACAGGCTGAGAGAGTTGGGGTTGTTCAGCCTGGAGAAGAGAAGGCTCCAGGGAGACCTTATAGCAGCCTTTCAGCATCTGAAGGGAGCTGGGGAGGGGCTATTTGCAAGGGCACATAGCGATAGGACAAGGGGTAAAGGCTTCAAACTGGAAGAGGGTAAATTTAGATTAGATATTAGGAAGAAATTTTTCACTGTGAGGGTGGTGAGACACTGGAACAGGTTGCCCAGAGAAGTTGTGGATGCCCCATCCCTGGAAGTGTTCAAGGCCAGGCTGGATGGGGCTTTGAGCAGCCTGGTCTAGTGGGAGGTGTCCCTGCCCATGGCAGGGGGTTGGAACTAGATGATGCTTAAGGTCCCTTCCAACCTAAACCATTCCATGATTTTTTTATAGTATTAATTCATGGGGTTTTTTAAATCATTCTTTTAACTTCACAGTGGAAGAGTATTAGTGCAGACTTAAAGTACGGCATGCACAAACTAAATCCATGCCTCATAAGTATTAAAGGAAAAAGTGTGACTGGTAGTGCAATATTAGCTTAGATTTCTTTTACTAAAGGTGTTTGATTTGAAGGTATCTCATGCATCAGCTCATTGTTATAAGGAAGACTGTCTATACACCAGAACAGAAAACCACTCTTTCACCAGTTTTGAAAGTTCTGGACAGCAAGGGTGCACCTGAAGATCTTCCCCAGCTTTTTGCCAAAGTGCCCCTTTAAAAGACAGAAGCCCGGGTTGCAGAGACACGTGGCATCACAGCTGTCACAAAAGCACAACCCCTCAGTGCAGAGAGATCTCTGCTACTACTGACAGCCTCCATCAACTCCATCAATCTGCAGGCTTCAGCAGGAAGTTGTGCAAGAAGCATAAGCAGCACATAACTGAGAAGAAAGCGTTAGGTTCTCTTCTTCTGCTGTTCTGTAGAAGGATATTACAATGACCACTGAAATAAAAAAAGTCTCAGGATTACACTGGGAGAGAAATCCCAGCTTCTCAAGGTGGATCCATGAAATGAACCTCAGGGCTGTCCTGTTTCCCTCCTGTTTTGCATTTCTGACACAGGGATAAAAGCTCTGTTGCCTAGGCAAAGGTACACATCCCTCTCCCAATTTTGAGAAAAATATGACCATCACCTTTGTAATCACAGCTATCTTTTGCAGAATGAGTTATTGATATCTGTTTGCTGATCCAATATACCGTGCTATAATACACCAGGGACCTTGGATTACTTCTGACTTCATCTCTGCTTTATGTTCTATAAAGATGCCTGTTCCTTCAACAACCACTGCTAACAGACCTTCCTAAAATATTGCTGGGCAAATTGCATGGCCTCTCGAATTTAATTAACTGTTCGAGTCAGTGTATCTCAAATTAGTTTCTAAAATGGACCTGGGGCAAATGCTGAAGCAGATGAATGACAGTGTTGCTTACTGCAGTAAGTCATCCGTGTGTACAGCTCAAAAGATCCCTGCTCAGACTGGTGGTAAAGTAGAAATTCGCTATTCCTAGGAAGGGCATGAAGGGAAAATAAGAAAAAAGAAATCTGAAAGTAGCCTCCATTTCAGAAAGTCCCTACACCACTAATCGTGGTGTAGACAGGCTACGGCAGGGGAGGGACTCCTATGCCTCTTTCATATCTACGTGCGTCAGTCTGCTGCTCACCACTGCCAGAAACAGATCTGCCCATGTGTGTGTGTTTATATGCATACATGTATACATGTACATATATGTAGCTGTACACATTTTAGTCTGGAAGAAAAGAACCTAATAGGTCTGACTTGGGTTAAGAAACACTGTTGGGGAAAAAAAAAAAAAAAGTCTATAATGCAACAAGCTCCAGAGGGCTTGGAACGAGTCGTGAAGACTCTATTGTCCTTCCTCTTAGGACAGATCAGCTGAGAGAGCAGTCCCCACGCCTATACTGGAAGAGGTTAAAAATGGCAATGATTATCTCCCCTCATAAATCAAATCCTCAAAACTCACTTGGGACCCGGTATCTTGCTCTGCACAGTTTCCTTGTGTTTTCTGCTTTTCTTTGGGTGACAGCATAAGTTAACTTTTCCAAATACCCCATCTTTCAGGTTTAATTCAATTGAAATATATGTTGTCCACCATTTTTTCATCTTGTAACCCTGCAATTTTCAGATGACCGGGGAGAATGAGATCCTGACATACGAGCCCTTCTGTTTCTGCCTATCAGGTTTTGATGCTCCCTGAGCAATAAAGTATGGTGTGAAAGTAGCACACAGTAAACTTTCCCTTCAGGCAAGGTTAGATTTCAAAGCATGGTGCGTCTGTCTTCTTGCTGGTCTTGTCTCAGGGTTTCCTTAATTGTTGATTTTCCCTAAAACTGTAATAAATTATTATATCTTCTCTCCATACAGAGTAACGTCATCCAGAGTTTTTTCTTCTCTTTTCTGAATTTGTAAACCAAGCCCCTAATGAAATGACATGGCCAGTTCTCAATGACTGGTCAGTCCTAAATATCTTGACCTCCCCATTTTGTCCCTCTGTTGCATTCTTCAGCTGGTCTCCCCTCTCACTTTGTCCATCCCTTCCTTGATTTCCCTACATGCGATCATTTCACCAGTGCTTTTGCATATGGGTTTGCACTTCAAAGCCTGTGTTTATTCAAAGAAAAAAAACTTTGCAAAGATGAGTCCACTTCATCCTTTTCTTGTAAGCTCTTTCTATACCAAATGCTTCACAAATTGTCTATTTCAGACTATGTGTATTTGAGATGTTCCCCAATACTGAGATCTGACTTTTGTGAGACTTTATACTAAAATAAGAATTTTTATTGTGAAGTGTCTGCTCTGGGTGGCCTAAGATGTTCCTGATTGTCCTCTACTAATGGAGTTACTAGGAAGAGTGAAATCTCACCAGAGGGAGCATGCGACACCTCATCCACTATTACTGTTCACTGTGGAAACAGGAATAAAATTATGAAGTCACCCTCTTCCATCATGCTCTCCTTTTGGAGTGCTGCCATTTTAGGCGCAGAGGCCAGGATCTTGGGGTATCTTCATGTCCCAGAAGAATGCTGAGCAGCCATTGAGCAAAACCACAGAAAGAGGGGGTCCCAGCAGTATTTCTTCTAAAACATAAGTAATGGAGTTTGCTAAAGCTGGCTTTGACTAAGGAATCCAATGGGACACTAACAGGATAGAGATCTTTCACATTCCCAAGGGCTGGAAGATCAAGCAAGCAGTAAGACTCTCTTAATTGGTGATCGTGTCTGAGTAAAAAGTTAGGTGCTGTCTGCTTTGACCTTTGGCTAATGCAAGAGCATGAAAGAGGAAAAGCAGAGATATACTGGATCTGCAAGAATCTAGGTACCTCTCCCATCTGTGGAGAAAGGAGATCACTTCCTGATACATTTACAGTGTTTTGTGGCAGTGAATCACTTGAGATCTTCCTTGTGCTACTGAGTTAAATAAAGGAGTTCTGATCTTATGCTGCACGGTCTGGATGGTTTTTTTCCCTGACGCCAAAAACATTATTTCAGCAGTAAATTGCATGGGAGACAGTAGTTTTGATGACTTGCTTACTTGGAATAAAAATGCAAAAGCTAACACCTAAAATTTTACTGGCTTTCTATGCCAAGGTCAGACTGAAAGAGCCAAAGGAACAGCACTGGCTTTATTAGCAGTCTTTATTGCTCAAAGCACTGGAAATTGGGAGAGAAGAGAAGCAATAGTCTGTATTTTCATTGGTTTAGAGGTTCCCTTGGGATGACAGTATGCATGTGTATTTTCAATAGGCACTGAGCTCACTGCTGTGCCTGGGGAGACAGCATCTGGATAGCATTATTCCACTGTGTTCATTCCTCTTACTCATTTTTTTCCCCCTGTAAATACTATTAACCATAAAAGGTTGTACCTTTCGTTTGTCATTTTGTTTTATGTTTTACTATGCATAACTAATAGTTTAATAAGCCACTAAACATATTATTCTTATTATTTAGGCTTCTGGTCCTGTTGGCTGTTTCGCACCCGATGGGCTTGGGAACACTTCCAAGCATCTGTGTTCTGCTGCCGGTGCCCTTATCGACTCCTGCATATCTATAAGAGCAAGACTCAGACACACAGCTTTCTTCCCCTCCACCACGCACGGTTTGCACAGAGAGGAAAAAGCTAATTGCTCAGAATAGGCAGATGCCATGGCATACTCTTCTCCGAGTCCCATTCCATACAGCTGAGGACTCCGTACCCTGGGATGTACTTCAGTGCATAGCCACCACTCAGTCATGGTGAGAGAAAGGATCAGCTCATTGGCTTTACCCCAAACAGCACATCCTTAAAAAATATGTCCTTTAAGGCTGGGGAATGTGTTTTCCGTGAGAACCTCTAGCCATTTTACAGCTGCCCAAAGCTTTTGGAGAGCCAGCTGGTGACGTGCCAGGCCTTCCATCTTCTTGGAATCACCTCTTCTCACTGAACTGAAAGTGCCAAGGATCTCCGGTAACTCTTAATCTCTTAGGTCTTAGCAAAACACCTTGCAGCAAACTAAAGGATAAATGAACATTGCACTTCTTTAGCCTGTCCCCCTGCCAGCCATGGTTCCCTGACCGTCATAGCCATGAGTTTCACTCCATGCAAGAACTATCCTGTAGCTTTCCAACTAGTCAGGCAGTGTGGTAAGCAGCAAAACACTGGCATAATGTTGTCCAAAATAGTGGGATAAGCTGACCAGAAGCTGGAATCTAAAGTTACCAATACAAAATCTGTTTCCTACCGCCAAAAAAAGAGAGTCTAATACATTCTACTGCGTGTTCACTGATTGGTTAAAGAGTTTATCTGTACATTTCATACAAAAGTATATAAAACCTCACACATCTGCTGGGGCAAATATCCTTCTAGATATCTGGAAAGTTGCCCGCTTGCAAGTTTTTTTCCTGGGAATTTGCAGGTGTGGTTTGGCCCTAGTGATGCTGAGGGGATCTGGTTTCTGTTAGGCATGTCAAACCTAACAGGCACAGCATTTTACCATAGTATAGGACCTGTCAGCAGAAGCTGACAGTTTCTCTGTGAGCTGTCATGTATAATTTTTGCAATTAAATAGGCCCAAGGCTGTTTTAGAAGTACATAAGGCTCTTCAAAGGACACGAGTCAGTTGTCCATATTGCCTGTCCCTCAGAGGAAAAGACGCCTGAGGGGAAGACAATGGTCAGAGACTTGGGTCTCTGTGGTACGGAGCTCCAGAGAGGTTCTGCATGCGTGAAGAGAGCAGCTTAGAAAAGCTGTTATTTTCCATTGTGCAGGGGAAAATAACAGTTAAAGAGGCAAGTCAGAGGCTTTTTCAATGTGTGAGAAAACAGCATAACTTCTGTACCGTTATGATCTAAATGCTGCCCTGGGAGTCTTAGGGTGAGGGTGAGATCATGTGGAAGCAGAAGCAGCACCAGCAGAGAGGAGCATCCCAATAATTCACTCTAGACAACAAGAAAAAGTGATGGATGCTTCACTGACCACAATAGGTTTCCAAAGAACAGTGGTGTCATTACAGCAGGCACATGTTTTGCCTCAGCTCCCAAGGAATAACACAATTAGCTCTAAAGAAAGCAGGCACCCCTCGGTGCAACTTCATTAGGTGTGATACCTGAGAAAAATGAGGTACAGAAATGTTGTTCTCTCTTTTACTTGCATTTCTATGGCTGGATTTATGTTTGTCAGGTAGTCATAACTTAAAAGAGACTTAAAACTTTTTAATGTCTGTCTCAAATAAACAAATAGAACGATATTCTTGGGCAAAATTTTTCCATTCATCTGCCTTCCAAACTGTTGGCATCACTCCCAAGGGGAAGTCTAGACACAGGTCTGGCAATAGCTCTTCATTTGTACTGTATTCTTGGGAACATGAGATCATCTTCCTGCATTCAGAGCTCTAACAAAGCTTCACCAACAACTCTTTCTTTCAATAAGCCTATTTTGAACAATGTGATGATAGGAAGAGATACTTCAGATAGCCTAAAAAAATGGGTATCGTAACAGAATCAATCTAGATGTACCTGCACAGTCCACTGCCCAAACTAATGAAACCTGTTGCTGTGATAAGGTTGCTTTCAGCACTCATGCTACCTCTAAACTAAATCTTCCTCTGTTATCCCCAGACCTAAAGCAAGTACTGTTACCCAAGAAGCAAGACTGTGGTTAGGCAGGGGACAAGGACCCACAGGAGGAATAGTGAGATGGTGCAGCTCAGATGTTTGAGTGGAACAGTAGACCTTGCACACATCCAGCAGGCAAAAAAAAATTTCATGAGAGCTCCAAGTGTCTCTCTGCAATATTGAGACATAAGATGTAGCCATACCAGTCAGCCCATAGAATCGTAGAATCATAGAATAGTTTGGGTTGAATGGCACTTTTAAAGGTCGTCTAGTCCGACCCCCCTGCAAAGAGCAGGGACAGCTTCACCTAGATCAGTTTGCTCAGAGCTCCATCCAACCTGACCTTGAATGTTTCCAGGGATGGGGCATCTACCACCCCTCTGGGCAACCAGTGCCAGTGCTTCACCACCCTCATCATGAAAAATTTCTTCCTTATACCCAGTCCCTTGGGTCTCTTTCAAATCCATTTGAGGGAGGGACTGTTAAAGTGGGGGTGAACCCAAACTCACAAAAACTCATCTCTGAGTGTTCTCTCTCTGATTCTTTCTGTTGAACACTATACATTACTCATTACATAGACATAGCGCAGCCTCCTCAGCTCAGAGTAAAACTGCTGGAGGGTGGAAAAGTTAAAGTGAAAAATCAGTCCTCACAAACAGAACATTATGATAAAACTGAGCATTTAAACTATAGCAAACATATTTAAGAAGACAGAAAAATTCAACTGTGACCAGTCAGTAAATGGGGATATTTATACTGGAACAAGTGCACTTAGGTTAATGGACTATGGCTACCACCTCCCTCACATGTGGTATCTGCTGTTCATCACACTAAATTCATTTACAGACCTATGGGCAGCAGACATGGGCGAGTGAATGGAATCTAAGAGGGTCCAATGAGTGCTTCAAGCAGATACTGTTCTTAAACACATTAAATAAGGCACAGCAAGACTTGAAGTAATCTCTGATTTGTTGCTCCTTGGTCTGATTTCTTTTTGCTGGGTCCACTCTTGAATATGTATGAGAGGATGAAGGAAAGGAAAGGAAAAGGGGTTAGTTTATAAAGGCTATGTGTTAGTAATTCTTTTCCAGACTCCTTAATATAATGAGGTGCCAACTACCAGGCTTTCACTTCATCTTATCTTGTTATCCCCTAGTCTTAAACCCTCCAAGCATTAAGTAGCCTGCTTGTACCATTCACTTCAAAACCAGGAGATATTTCACAATTCCTCTTAGCATATGTGCTTCCCAGAATACTAGGATTAACTTCATTGTCAATGTTCAAAAGTCAAATGTTTTTCCAAAACTCTATCATATGAGCCACTTTCACTGAAATAGGGTTTACGTGCATCCTGTAGCTCTGGCAGATTGAGCAGAAGATATTAGATACACTGATTTGATAGTATCCATCCAGCCAATATAATAACGCCATTTATCATGCTGTAATACAAAGCTCCCGAATTGCTTCAGAATACACAGTCTCAACCCACAAGGAAAAAAATGCGTGAAAGTATTTACCTTTATCTTTTGCAATTTGTTTTCCATTTGCTTTACACAAAGGTTTATACCCTCTTTTATAGAGAACTATGTACAATGTACCTTTGTAATAAATAGTCTAATCCAACACACGACACCAACATATGACACCATCATAATGTGGAGAATCAGATATTTCTAAAGCTTATCATGGTAAAAATCAGGTTGCTATGCAGTCATAATGCTGAAATTACGGCATAAACAAATATGTGTCTCCCAAATATTCATGAGGCTGTTCTTCTTCCTTAGTATCAAACATATCTGAGAGATCCAGCTGGGACTGTTCCTGGAAAATAAAGATGTCTAAGATTTCTTGCATTCATCTTACAGGGGCATTTTTCATATTTAGTGACTTACCCCATTTCCTACTAGCAATTTGTCTCTCAGGTAATCTTATCTGAAGGTCAAACATTAGAAATAAAACTAATCCTTCATCCTGATAACATTCAAATATTTTCAGACAATTATCATATTTCTCCAGGTCCCGACATTATTTTCCAAGCTACCTATACTTAACTCTCTGGCTTTCCCTCAAATTCAGTACTTCTTGTCCCCAGCTAGAAACTTCATTTCCTTTAAAATATTACTCTCTGCATTTCAAACCAAAATGCACTGCTGATGATAATATTATCACTCTTTATAAAAATAAGGAACTTCTTCATATTCTGTTCATAAGAAAAACATAGGTTTATATATCTTATTTTCTTGTTATAAAACTGTGGGGCTTCACCAATTCATACTCATCAAGGCCTCCTATAGCCGTTCTATTTTCTTGCTAAAAGAAATGTGGCAACTATTCCATATTCTAGATTGGAAAAGTACAATTCAGTTCTGTTTTCTGTGTCTAGTACCATTAATATGAGTGAGTCTGATCAGATGTAGAAAGTAAACAATTAAACAGTAAAAAAAAAAAAAAGTCAATTATGTGTTTTCATATATAATTATGTATCTATGCACACACATAGATGTATACACACACATATATATGTATGACCCTAGTCCTGCAATTTTCTTGTGTGTGAATAATACACTCAGCACTGATCAGCAGGCTTTTGTGCTCCGGTAACAGCAGCTCCTGTCATTAAGATGTAGGGTGCGCGGGGCACTTGTAATGGAATTATAAAATCTATTTCTAAAAGAATGATCGATTCAATTCATTACCAGCTTTCAGTCTAGAATAAAAACTTTCCAAACCCTAGGAAAAAAACAAAGTCACGAGGCAAATCCAAGTGATAATAAATCTCCCGTATAAATGTTAACAAAACGGACTCCATGCAAAATTCAGACTGCCTTGCCACGTTGAATACTCTATAAATAAAACATATTTTCTTTTTCACTAAGTAACAATTCAACAACTTAAAATAATTCAACGTAGCTGAAAATGCTTAAAAGCTGGCTGTAGCCAAGTGCACAGTAAAGGTCCTCATTGACTGATTAGCAATTTGTTTCTACAAACACTGCGCAGCAGTTGCCCTACTTTGCAGCAGGCTATTAGAGCCTAATGAAAAATGTGCATTTTCATTAGAGTTAATGGTCTTGAACGGAAGCCCCATGCTTCTATGAGGCCTTGTTCTGTACTTAAATTCTGGATTCGTGTCTGTGATTATAGCTGTTGTCCCTTCCTCGTATAATACATACACACATTGCAGAGTTTTGTATTACGGTGTGACTCCAGTGAACAAGAGGAACAAAAAGCAGGGCTCTCGGATGGTGAAGGCACTGTCCTGTGAGACAAGGCAGCCAGTCTCTGCCAGCAGATGGGCTGAGCCCTGAACAGCAAAAAGCAGACGCATTTTTGCCTTTAGTTGGGTGTTTTCTGCTTTTGACATTTCAGGCTTTCACTGGACTTTAAAAACTTCAGCACGGGGAGTGGTCTGCTGTCTGTGACAGCTGAAGTTAGGAAGCGACATGGTAAGGAATGGCAGGATAGATGAAGTTCAGGATTAATTAGAGACCACAGCAGAGAGCTGAGCAAGGTGCAGTGCCAGGGAGGGGAGAGCGGGACAGTGCCACAGGGCAGTGTCTCTGCTGTCACCAGGCACCGAGCACCGGATGCCAGCACAGCTAGCAGCAGCCCCTGTTGTACAAATCCACAGTAACAAAAAGCTAAGGATAAGCTAAATAGGCAAGGAAAACAAAAGAGGTACTATTTTACTGTTTAACAAGCAATAACAGAGGGAGAGAGGCCGCAGCTAAGCAATCTTTTCAAGTCTTATCCGAGCCACCCATAATACCTTCTTCTTCTATCTTAGTAATACTGCCCTATCTTAATACTGTCCTCATTTTTGTAATACTAGGGAGCATGTTTTGCACACTACACCTACTTAGAGCTTGCAAATCAGCTGATCATTTTCACAATGCCGACACGTTTGCACTAGCAGCGAGACGTTTCTCACAGTTTTTGGTCTTTGCATTTTTTGGATTGGTCATTGCCTGTTTCCAGGAGTATCTTAGTAAGCGTGTATTGGGCTGATTTTCACATGGAGCTGCATGGTTTTTTCTCATACATTGTTTCATACCTAATATGGGAAAACATGTGTCCAGACTAAGCAAGTAACTCTTTGCGTTTACATGAGTATGTGCACACATACACATGTACGTGTACATACGTGTTACACTGTTTGTGTACATGAGCAGTTTTTCCCCTGATTTTGCTTCATGTGCATCGGAGCCAGTTTTCACAGACATCTTTGGTCCGCATATACATAAATCATATGACACATATATATGCCTGACTTGGAGACTTGATTTAATTTTCTTTCTGCACTTCTTACATCCCTGAGAACTGCAATGCTTAGTCCTCGTCCAGTTCTGGTTCATAGTTAAAGTGGAATTTCCCAGAACCTATTATCCTTAATAGTAACAGAACTGTGCATTTTCCTTCATTTCTCCTTTCTCATTCCTTTGGGATGTTTTCTGGAGTGTTCTTAATTTTCCTATTTTCTGTTTATTCTTCATTTTTCTTTCCACTTCTTCAGCTGAAGCAGGGCTTGTGATGATAACAACAGTAACAACAGCAGAATTGAATGTGGTGATTTTTTTGTGCTCTTAAGATTTTGCTTCCTGTAAAAAATTGCTATTGATTGTTCATCAAGCTATCTCCAGCAACCCATTATTTATATCCACTCAAGGTCAGATTTTTGGAAGGGAATTACGTGACTGATGATGTGAACAAGTGCTCTGTATCTGGAATGTTATTTTTTGATTGCTAAACTTCCCATAAGAAACTCTTTTATTAACTTCTTAATTCTTGTGCTTTTTACTAAGAATCAAAACCTTCTGAATTAATCTCAGTGAAATAAATAACTTTTTTCTTAAAATTAAAACATAAAAGGAAGGGCATGTTCCCACCCTGTCTGAATGCCCTGAGCACCTCAGTAACTCAACCAGTTTCATTACTACCATCAGGTAGTTACAAGCCCATAAACACAGTCTATATACTCTAAGTTTATAAATTACAGAGCAAATATCTACTCCTGTTGATATCACATCTCCTTTAGCCCTTGGGTGTGTGGAAATATCCAAAACATCCATTTAACCTAAAATTTTCTCAAGTCTCCAACTGAAAGTGATGAGTAGTGGTGGCTAAACTGTGGTTAGAGCACAACTGGTAGTCCAAGAACTACGAATAAGGTATAATCTAGCAACTTGTCAGTTCTCCATCAGTGAGCCACAAGTGTTTTGGATGGTTTGTAATGGCCTGTTGGCCTGGGAACTGATGCTTCAGGGCAAGCTCATTTGTATCAAACACAAAAGTACCCGGACCAAACCACTGCATGCTGAAAACACAGGGTCCTCAGACCTCTCCATAGGCACTGTTCACTTGCAGTACAGGAGGGTACCGCTTCATTTCCCATTTTAATAAAATGTGCATAATAATCAAAACACAGCAAATCCTCCTCTTAAGCTAGAATCCCCGAGTGTCTCAAGGCTCTAGTCTTCTCATCCTGCAACTTGGCATGTTCCCACTGCTTCAGCTTCCACTCACGGCTTTAATGGCTGGGCATCTTTTTTACAGCAAGAGCCTGTGCAAACAACTTGTCTTAAAAGCACGCTATAGGCAGTTCACGGGCAATCACATTAACTGAGAATATCAATTTCACTAAGAGAACTCTTTGACTCATTCTGATTGCCAAAGCGTCACCTAGCACAGTGCTTCTCATTCTCTTTTAATTAGAAGGACAACTGATCTTCATTAAAACTGCACAGGCCAGATTATGTGCTGTCTCTGCAGCTCTTATTTACAACCAAAGGGAAATTAGTTTTAATTTTGAAATTTCATATGTTGCCTACATTTGCTAGCTTAGTTGTACGTATGTTTCCATGTATGCAAACGTGTAAAGCTTTTGTCATGCTTCAGTCATGTTGCACACGAACTGACAATGTCTCACACAGTTTAATAAACGCTAACCTATGGCCTTCAAAGATGTGAATAAAGAATTAGTCACTAGTTCAAATTATTTGTGATATAAGAACAGGCACAGATGTCTGACATACCATCAGGACAACGGAAAAGAAGTAAGACATGGTTGCAAGGTAAGGCATGTTTATAGGCAGGAGCATGAGTAAACATCTTAATTAGGGGCAGGCAGGAATTAGTAGGCGACTAAGTCTTGTCAGTTCTCCCCACTTTTTAACATGAGCTGGGGAGGTTCCTGATCAAACGTACAGTGTCTTTACTTGTCCACTCCCACATTATAAGGTTGAATCTAGTCCCACCTCTGCAAAAAGGGATCCTTTCTGTTGGTTTGGGAAGTGTTTGCTTTGTTTTCACCCTAAAAAGAACATGAAAATTCAGATTTTTTTACATACTTTCTTTTGAGGTAAAGGTAGTACATGTCTTCCTCTTCCAGGTAATACTATTTAGTGTTAAAAAATGTATCTGAGGTCTTAAAGGGAAATCGGACATAGTCATCTTTGCCAGCTCTCTCTTTAATGTCTGTCCAGAGTTACTTCTAAAGCTGAGTTTGCCAAAGCCACCAGGAGTAACCTTCTGTGCCTAGGGAATTCTATATTTCAACAAATTTTGTAACTTAAAAAATAATAACGAAGGCATTTTTTCCTTTTCTGCCTGATAATTCCTTCAAGAGAACTTGTACATTTGAAAACAGAATTTTACATTATTTTGAACTCAGCGTGGTTTTTATGCTTCTTGGAGGAGAAACTCTTCAGCTCTACAATACTTGTTCTTTCAGGGACACATTATCCTCCACACTGACAGCACATGAAATTTACTGGAAGCCGCACATCTCAGAGAAAACTGACATGATAAATGTGACTCTGCTGCTGCCCTCTCTGAGAACATAGGTATTTTCTTTGCTTATAAGCTCTATTATTTTATGGAAAGTGAGAAGGAGAAAAGGCTGTTACTAAATTTTAACCCATTACCTTTCCAGAAACTGACATCTGGTTTCATGCTTTCCTGAAAGAACGGGAGTCACAGAATAATTTTCCCAATGGCTAATAGCTGGGCTGGTTTTCTGCAATGAACTCAGCTGACCTTAGAAGAAAAAGAAAATTGCATTATGCCAGACAGAGTCCAGATGACCTGCCTTTTTCCACAATAACTCTTGCTTATATAGGAGCTTAAGGATGTGAGGCTGTTAAAGGAAATCCTAGGGAGATTACAGGAGATATGATCCTACGTAAAACCTTAAAATATAGAGGAGGAATGAACGCATTGTAATTGTTTTACAAGCATATCTGTTGCTTGATTGATGTTGCTATAATCCATCTTAAATTACTACCATTAATTTAGTGCATTCGTCATTAATTATTTACAGTTATACACAGAAACATTTGTCATAAGCATTACAAGAAGAGAAGAAAAATGGCTCCTATTAATACTATTGTGTGTTTAATTTTGCCATACAAGGTGACCTAAGTCATTAGTCACTGATGTATTTCTTTCTGGAAAGGGCAAAAGAACAAATACACAATTGCCCAGCAAAATTACAAAATATACCTATATTCTTCTGCATAACACAAGCTGACAGTCACAACAGGAGATGCTTTCTTGCGCCCTGAATCTGTAACTTTTATCATCAGACCAGAAAAGTCTACTTCCTCTGATGTGGTCCTTTTCCTCTCCTCTGCCTCTCAAATAGCACATAAAAACAAGCTGCAAGGAGGTGTACATTAAAGGGACTGTCATGCTAGCCAGGAGGCACCAGCTGCAGCATTGTGTGAAGCTCAGGATCACAGAGATGCTGAGGCTGGAAGGCACCTCTGGAGATTGTCTGTCGTCTGAGCCATAGCTCAAGCAGGGACAGCTGGGGCAAGTTGCCCAGGACCATGTCCAGTTGACCTTTGGATGTTTCCAAAGATGGAGACCCCAAAACCTCTCTGGGCAACCTGTGCCAGTGTTTGACCGCCCTCTCTGTAAAAGAAAATATTTTATTAAGTTTAAGTGGGATATGCTGCGTATCAGTTTGTGTCCATCACCTGTCAATGGACAGCACAGAGACGAGCCTGGCTCTGTCTACTTCACCCATCCCACCACCAAATCAGGTATTTATGCACATGGATAAGGTCCTCTGAGCCTTGTCTTCTCCAGGCTAAACAGTTCTAGTTCTCTTATCCTCTCCTCATAGACATGAGCCTTCTGTCCCTTAATCATTTTTGCGACTCTTTTTTGGGCTTAGTCCAGTATGTTCATGTCTCTTTCATGAAGGACTCAGCGCTCTGGGTGTGACCAGTGCTGAGTAGAGGGGAAGGATCACCTCCCTCCACCCGCTGGCCATGCTCTTTCTAAGGCAGCCCAGGATGCCATTGGCTTTCTTTGCACAAAGGCGCATGACTGACTCATCGTCAACTTCATTGCCCTCTAGGATTCCCAGGTCCTTTTCTGCAAAGCTGCTTTCATGCTATTTTATCTAAATGTACATGACTGTATACTGCATACCTTTTTCCTCCACACATTCATGGTAAGCACCAGAGAAAGGAGAGAAAAATTGCCACAGGAAGCATAGGATTCTTACAATATTCACAAACATAGCAGGTGCTTTATGTCACATACTGTTTTTATTCCCTTCACAGTGGGAAAAAAAAAAAAAAAAGGCAAATAAATGCTCTCTCATGAACACATTTTGTTAGGACCCAAGCTCAGTGCCCACACGCCCCTGCTTTGCCTGGGGTAGAGCCAGATGGGGCTCTTTCGTCTCTGAGTAAGCCACTTATGATGAGGCATGAGTGGTAATTGGCTGTCTTAAATAAACAAATAGGTGAGTGACGACTGTGGAAACAGGCTATGCAAGTTACGGTTTGCCTGGAGGCATTTAATTTCTCCACTGAACATTCTCATACAGCATCCGAGCTATGCAGCCTGGCGATTAATCTTCCTGAACACCAGGCTGCTTGTAACAGGTTCTGGAGGTTCCTATCTGGAATGTGCAGCGCTGCTAATTAGCAAATCCACAGAACGTATGACATGCGTGATTCCTTAATGAACCTGATTTATTAAGTAGGTTTATTGATGCCTTTTGTAGTTAAGTATGCAGAAATACTATGGGTAAAGCCATTGGCTGTACCCAGGATGAATAATTAATCTTGTAAATAAGCCAGCAGAGAGTGGGATATAAATCAAGACATCTGCTACATGTCGCCTTAAGTCTAAAGTAAATTTTTGTTGTCTTTGGTTGAATGCTGTGTGGTCCTTAGTAAAGCTCATCATCATATTTGCAGCAATATCCAGCTACTCTATGTTATAGAGGGAATTAATTGATCCCCGTGTATTTGATGAAGTAAAAGTTGCAGTGATCAGATGACTGTTTTTTACAGACAGATACCACAAGAAATAATGTTTTCTACAATAATATAGTACTAAACTTTTGTCTAAGTGCATGATGGATGTTCTATCTGCAGAATGTAGTATCTGGCTACCAACGGATTGCATATACCCATGTTTTTAATGTAAATGGCTACATCTATGTTCTAAATGTTTTACACATCTATGCTAAAAGACATAATGCCCCTGACCACAAAAAAAACTTGAAAACAAATAAGAGCATGGTTTGATGCCACAGACAATTAAAATATTGCAAACGGATAGTCACATAAACAAAATAATAAAAGTGCTCAGAATTTGAAGGACACAACCCTGATTGCCTTGCTGATCATGCTGATGGAATTAAAATAGAAACCAAGGAGGGACTTTGGGATTCTTCCTAGGCAAGTTCCTTCTTACTATAGCACTAAAAATAGTTCACTTGTCACACCACCTGGTTCCGTAACTGTCCAGAAAGATGAAGAGAGAACCGTACAGGAGAAGTGGCGCTTCCCAGAATACACCACCAATGAACCTTGAATTAAGTGCTGGTCAAGTTCAAAACCATGCTCTGACTGTGATGGAAGACAGGACCTCTTCATAGCTATCTGGGTTTAATGTACAGGTAATTACATTTTGCTACATGTCCACTGACAAACATGGATGAAAGCAAGCTAAACAACACCATTATGAACTGGAGTTATTTAGTCCCCTGTGGGTGGCAATAGCCTCCAAGAGGTAGAAAGCCTCAAAAGAAGCTCACATTTCTTGGATCCTCTCTCTTAATACAGCTGGTGACTACTGGAAGCTAAAAATGATATAAGAATATACACTGAGCCTGTTACTCTGTTTCATCTTCGAGAGGTTTGTGCTGTATGGCTTTAAATTGTGCAGTGACTTGTTAAAGATGTACTTCTAATGTAGTAGCTCCAGTCCTTTAAAACCACGTAGGAGTACAAAGAAACCTGCAGCATTATATAATTGTTTTTACAGAGACCTCTTCAGAGGCCTCTTCAGACAGTAAAGCATAGTGGTAGCAGCCTGGCTCTGCCAGCCATCAGATGCATGTGAACAAAAGCTTGTACAACACAGGCATAAAATTAGAAAAATTGGAAGTTACTCTGGAATATAGTTCAGCCTACAAAAGCCACAGACCTGGGCAGGACAAAGTATTCAAGCTCACAACTAAAGTTAATAACCCAGGATAAAGACCGGGCTAAAGAGTCCAGAATCAGCCCAAAGCTACCACTTTCTTTTCTTTTGTTTTGAGAAAAAACCAGCCACCTTCTCTTGGCTAGTTAAGGCCATAAAGGACCGAGCTTCCTGACATCAGTGCATGATGGCTGCCAAAGACAGTGAATGACAGTGTCCATATTAAAGCTATATAAAAAAACTCTACCGTGACAATTTTCAGAAACATTCTAAAGGGTGCCTGAAATCTCCCTGTCTCTTGGTGGAACTGTCAACTTTGCTTTAAACAGCAAAGAGCATTTGCTCTCTGCTGACATCTGAGAAGGACGCGGCTTTCCAGAGCGGAGGCTGCCAGCACCGCTCCTGCCCCTCGCAAGGAGAACACGCAGCCCCATCCCATTGATAAAAAGGCAACTGTTTACCTTGGGTACTTGAAACCAGTAAGATTTTCTTGCGCCCTGTGCGGGGAGAGAGTCTGAGGAGATGGCATGCCGGTCAGTGCTTCTTCTCACAGCACCGTAACTCACCCTGTGGTCGTAAGCAGCTCATATCATCAGCTTAGGTGCGTTATTATTTTTGCCACAGAGACAGAAGAATAGGAAAATCTTCAGGACAAAACAAGAAATATTTACTTTGAGAGGCGCTGGATCCCTGTCACTCTTCTGATAAAAATGAGGAACATAAGCCCTCTCTACCCCCAGTTAGATCCATTAGGAGCAAATTGCACTAACCTCTAGGCTGGTTTTAAGTGGGGATGTGAATAATCTGAGACTAACTGGAATTTCAGGTATGATTTAGGTATTGCTTTCTGGGAACTTTCTATTCACTCTTACTTATCTGTCAGACCTCATATAGTTCGTACTTTTCTTTGAATATAGTCAGCCGAAATGGATGTAATGCATTCACATATAATTTTACTTAGAAAACAAGACAGTGTTTATTATTGCAGTCATGACCCACACTAAAAGCATTGAATAGCATCTATGCAGTTATTTCAAATTTTTGAAACAACACAGCACAGAGTAAAAGTATTCTAATAATTATTAGAATAACTATATATTAAGAAAAAATATTCCAAGGATCACCCTATGCAGACTTTGGAAGAAAGCAGTGGTTTGTTAATCCAGCTCAGCAGATGAATTCTAGAACTTTACTGTCTCAGAACATATGTTCTCCTTCACAGTCTGGGCCATAGCTTCTTAGTGAAACCTGATGACAACTCCTGTCTACTCAGTCTTCCCACAGCACACTATGCATATTGTCAGACTACATCTTCCATTTGCAATTAAACAGCTGCATACTGCAAATGCATAGACTGGTAAATATGAACTCTTTAGTGATCTTTAAATAGGAATGATGCCACCAAGCCATCCACTGTCTTTCTATTAATGCACAAGAACCCCTTAGTAAAACATTGCTAAGTGACAGAAACACTGGCCAGGACTGTTGCAAATAATTTTGAGTGCACTGCATTTCTTTTCCAACCAATCCCTTCAGCTCAGATACAAAGCCTTTGTCATCCAGGCCCCTGCTAGGTCCAACTCCAGCAAGCCACATTGTCACGTCGGCCACTTTCTGCTCCTACAGCCCACTGGAGTCTCCCAGCAGAGATGAGGGGTCTCAGGGAAGTTCAATGTGCCAACCTCCTCTCAGCAGGGGTTAATGTTACAGAAATGCGAGAGGCAGCAAAGGTCTTGTCCCAGTAGCACCACGCAACACGAAGTTTCCAGGAGTGCCTCCTCTTTGGGGAGGTGGCTTACTGTGTGTCTCCAGGCTTGACTTCACTGTCTCCTATGTCAGCATTTCATTTCCCGTACTCTTCAGCTACTCTGCATGTGGTCAACATGATGTGAATCTGAAAAAGAATTTCTTGAAGCAAGGACTTAGCACACAAGCTGTACTGTGGGGCTTTCCTTGAACTTAGCACCACTGATGTTTACTTTAAAAGGTTAGTTTTCTACTTTTTTAACAGACCCTGTGTTACAGGTTGGAGAGAAGATCCACAATACAAGTTTGAGCATTTCTAACTTCTGCAGTGCAACTCAGAAGAACAAGGTTAGACATCCTGGCATCCTACATAATTAATGGATAGAATTAGGAACAGTTCCAAAGAGCAATCCAAAAATATGCCATGCACTGCACAGAAAGCCAAAAAATTATAGCTAATTAAAATTTCTGCCTCCTCACTAGAGTTTACACATGGTCAATTTGCTATATTGAGTGAGGTGCCCTCTCCTAGAGGAAAGTACCTTGAGATGCTTTCAGGAAGAGGTAGCCTTAGGTCCTGAACTGTGTCAAAAATATATGTTTCTGAGGAGCAGGTCCTCACCATGTCTATGCAATGCTCTGAGAGAAACATCCATGAAGCCTCTGCAGCTCAGCAGACAAGAAGATAAGAGCCTTCAAGGTTGAGAAGAGAAATGTAAATTACTTTGTAACCTACTGATTATGACATTATCCTGGAGGATGGAAGGCCCCAGCTCTGGTTTACAGGGTGAACAAGTTCCAGTCATCTTGCCAAGTAATCTCAGAGTGTCTGGACTACAGTCGTCATGTAGGGCAGAGTAAATTAAAAATAAATGTTCTGTGGATCTTCACATCACTGGTAGGAAAGTTGTCTGCCGCTCTAAACCACATCTTATGCTCTGAAAATACCTTCAGTTTCCATGATGTCTCACTGTGGAAAAGAAAACTTGATCATTACAGTAAAAATACTCTGGTGGGTTGCTAAAGCAGCATAAAAATACTACCTCTGCATCTCCTTTCCAAAGCAGTGTTGCAATAGCCTTTACAAACTGAAACACTTGTTTGAATTATGACAGAAAAATAAAATATCTATACTACTCTCATCCTTACTGGATGTGAGAAGAGAGATGGATATTTGGACAGGATCAGTTTATTATACTGCCAGAAAGAAATTCTAAAATTAGAAAGCAGTAACTGATTTTTCCAACAGCTCCAAAACTCTGGGTTAAATTAGTCAGTCCTTGCATATGTCTGTTGCGTTTTTTTAGTAAGCAGCATTGTTCTGCTTAAAAAAAATCATCACTTTATAAACTTTCAGCCAAAGCACTTTAAAAAAAAACAAAGCGCAACACTACTGAAAGAGCTGATATTCCCTTTGTTTGCAAGGGCAGTGAATAACTGGTTCATGGGTAGGCTGCAGAACGTAGTTTAAATGCCCTTGCAGAAGCTAGTAAAGCCACATTTTTCAGAATAACTAAGTTTATATGAATTAAAAGCCACAAAAATACTGGTGCTGGTAACTTTTCTTTTCTCTGAAGCCACCGTTGATTTTTGATCTGTATATTAGCCACACGTAAAGCTGTATCATGTGGAGACTTTTTTACCTTTTTCGGTCTGCCTTTGCAAAAGCCTCTGCATTCCTTAAATGTGCTCTTCATTCCAACTGCACTCTTCTCTAAGGCAAGAAAATGACCTATAAAACGTT
Organism: Larus michahellis; assembly: GCF_964199755.1. Taxonomy (NCBI): domain Eukaryota; kingdom Metazoa; phylum Chordata; class Aves; order Charadriiformes; family Laridae; genus Larus; species Larus michahellis. The sequence continues at coordinate 155,098,755 of NC_133896.1, forward strand.
TTGAAAGTTAATTTTGAACCAGTACCAGAATGGCTCTTAAAAGCAAGCCTGTACTATAAAATCCTGCTTCCAGCTACAATTTGTTGATGTCTAATGGCCATCTGACAATTAGACAGTCTGTACTCACATATGAAAGAAAATGGATATACAAAGAACTCTCAATATTTCTATATCCCAGCTAGCAATAGCTCCAGTTCAAAATGTAGTTCTCCAAACATATGTCAAAGAATGGAGAGGATGGGTCACGGGGGCAGTTGTTTGCGTCACCATAGGCTTCGCTAGACAGAATGCATTAAGAATATTTATGAGTTGGAGGAGCAGAGTCGCCCGTAATGCAATTGCAGCTCATTTAATTGAGAAAAGGGAATGAAAAACGCTTACCTCAACATGTCTACTTAAGCCATCTTCTGATTTACTCCATTTGTATCAATACAGGAAGTCAAGGAGGCAAATTGAATTTATGGACCAGTGGAAGATAAACCAATTTTCTCTGGAGAAACCCAAGTAACATAGCTCATACCTAAGCTGCCTCTTCTGTTTTCACATCAGTCACCGTACACAGCATTTTACAAAGCAGTAAACCAATTTAAATGATCCATATATGTCAGCTATTGTACAGCCCACGCATCGTCCCTACAGTATCACTTTGCTCTTTGTACGACCGCTGCAGCAGCACAATTCACCAGTTCAGACCCCTGCCCGGTGTGGGGGTCCTGGCGTAGGCATCCTCACATGCCTCAGACCTCGGTGGCTTCAGTAAGGACCTCCCAAGGTGCTGGGTCCTCCTGATCCCCTCTTTTCCTGTAAGACTGCTGGCTTGCAAAGTGGTGCCTGGCTACCAGGGCTATCAGTGCTCCTGGACATCACCTAGTACCAGTTTCATGACAGCCTTGCCCCATCACTACCCGAAGTCTTTCTCTTAAGGTTAACATAAACATGTGTGCCTTTCAGGGTTGCTTGTTCTAAGTGGCTTCTTCAATTACCTCAATTAATTCCAACTGAAAAGCAACAGCGTGTCAAAAGAAAAAGCTTTAACACAAATAGGCATATAGTTGAAAATACAGCTGACACGGCAGAAGTTTTTCTAGACTTGGCATTTTTCTGACAGAAAATGCCAGACATATCAGAACTGAAATATTCTGGGGAATATGTTGACAAAACGTCCAACAGACTCAAGGACGATTCCCAGGGAAAACTGGTTTGTTGCTGGCCCATTTGCCCTCCCCTCATCTCTCCAACGGCCAACACAGTGGGGAGTCGGGGAGCCAGGAATGAAGCAGTAAGCAGGTCCGGAGTCAGGGAGTTATATTCCTAGGGAACCCATGAAGTGCATTTTGCTTTTGAAACAGCTTTTGAAAGAGTCTATTTCACAGTGGGCCGTGACAGGAATCTAACCCAGGACCTTCACACCCACAGCAGCTTACTCCCTTTTGAGCCAGACACAGGGCACTTTGGGCAGCATTACTCAGTTGTCCCATACAGGCAAACGTCTAGGGCAAATGGGAGTTAATCTCAGCCATTGAAGAAAATCCTAATCCCCTCAATGACTAGTCAACTATGAGCACATAAGAGAAACTGAGATTAGGTAGTGCCCAAAGTTTACCTTTAAACAGACTAGTAAAAATGTCACATGTGTGAGACTACTCAGGGAACGATTTTTAAAAAATACCAGGTCAGAATTCCATACGTGTAAATCACCCCCAAAGTAAACAGATTTATGCTGATTTATGCCAGTGAAAGGTTTCAGTGTACCTGCAGATAAACATTTTGATTTATTCTTCAATTAAGTTTCAATGTGAATATCCTTGACGGATATCTTTGTTTTTAGCTGCTCCATATTCTGGATACACCTGCTTTTATCCAGACCAGAAATACAGTCCTGTAACTTTAACTGGCAATTTACCATCCGAATTTCTGGTAACAAACAATAGATAATCATTATTCTATGCAAGATCTGACTTGGCTGTTTTAATCAGTGGTACATGTTTTGAGATGTTTCCAGTATTTTAGCTGCTTGACTGATGTCTTATTCCTATCATTAGTGGCATCTTTAATGCATATCAATGGCATGGTTATGATTTGAGCCTCATGTCAATTAAGAAGGGCTGCAATTAGTTTGGGACTCAAAAGAAGGCTTTATTAGAAAGATGGTCTTCGAATCATAGAATAGTCCACCAAACAGTCTACCCATCAAACCCGTATCTCTTTAATATAGAGAGAAGGATGCTGGGGGGGAGACCATGTCAAAGGCCTTACAGAAGTCCAGATAGACAACATCTGTAGCTCTTCCCTTATCCACTGATGTAGTCACTTCACCATACAAGGCCACCGGGTTGGTCAGGCAGTACTTGCCCCTGGTGAAGCCATGCTGGCTGGAATCACCTCCCCGTCTTCCATGTGCCTTCTCACAGCTTCTAGGAGGATCTCTTCCATGATCCTCCCAGGCACAGAGGTGAGGCTGATGGGGCGGGAGTTCCCAGGGTCCTCCTTTCTACCCTTTTTGAAAACGGGTGCAATGCTTCCCTTTTTCCAGTCACCAGGGACTTCACCCGACTGCCATGACTTTTCAAATATCATGGAGAGTGGCTTGGCAACTACCTCAGCCAGTTCCTTCAGGCATCTCGTCAAGCCCTATAGACTTGTGTATATTCAGGTTCCTCAGGTGGTCACAAACCTGTTCTGTCTCTGGAATTCTCTCGAGTCCATCCATTTGAGAGGTGTGGGAAGAGAGGCTGCCAGTGAAGACTGAGACAAAAAAGTTGTTGAGAACCTCAGCCTTCTCCTCATCCATTGTTACCGGTTTGCCAGTCATGCATATCAGGGTGGTACACTTTCTTTGACCTTCCTTTTCTGTCTGACATACCTGCAGAAGCTCTTCTTATCACTCTTTGTGTCCCTTGCCAAGTTCAGCTACAGCTGTGCCTTGGCCTTCCTGACCCCATCCCTAAACAACCAGGCAGTGTCCCTATACTCTTCCCAGGACACCTGTCCCTGCTTCCACTGCCTGCGCATCTCTTTCTTGCCCTTTAGTTTGACCAGCAGGTCTCAATTCAGCCATGCCAGTCTCTTGCCTTCCTTTCCTGATTTCTTACACGTGGGGATCAAGAGCTCTTGAGCTCAATGGAAAGCGTCCTTAAAGATCTGCCAGCTCCGTTCTGCTCCCTTGTCCCTGAGGGCATTTTCACAGGGGGTGCTATTGACTAACTCTTCAAAGAGCTGGAATTTTGCTCAAAAAGATAGTATCAATTCAGTGTGTACAGGGCATTGTCATAATATCTTCCATAGCTTAGAAAGTCCCGGTAAAGGTGGAGGGGGTTTACCTTACCTTACCCGGTAAAGGTAGAGGTTATTCACACATTTAGATGTGTAAATAACACATCCTCCAACAAGTCGCTTTCTAGAACGTGGCTATGGCAGAATAATGTATTGATTAGTAGCACTAGTATACCAATAAGATGATTACATTCTTATTTTAAATTATTTATTTCCCAGAGTTCTTATTTAAAAATAAAATTTGCTGTTCCCGTTCTTTCCTTCCCATGATTCTCTCCTTCCACAACCATTTGAGCTCAGCATTTGAGCCATGCAAGGTCCTGGAATATTCAGTGAGCGAGAAGATACTTTATAGCAGTCTTCCAGTACCTGAAGGGGGTCTACAAAAAAGATGGCGAGGGACTCTTTATCAGGGAGTGTAGTGATAGGAAAAGGGATAACGGTTTTAAGCTGAAAGAGGGTAGATTTAGATTGGATATTAGGAAGAAATTTTTTACTGTGAGGGTGGTGGGACACTGGAAGAGGTTGCCCAGGGAAGTTGTGGATGCCCCATCCCTGGAAGTGTTCAAGGCCAGGCTGGATGGGGCTTGGAGCAGCCTGGTCTAGTGGGAGGTGTCCCTGCCCATGGCAGGGGGTTGGAACTAGGTGATCTTTAAGGTCCTTTCCAACACTAACCATTCTATGATTCTATGATTCTAAGATATGTAGTGTAAGCAAGCAGTCATAGCCCTACTAAGAGAAACGGCAAATAAACTTAGCCTCAATGCTGAGCTAACATGAATGTGCCGTGTCTGTCTGTGTCAGGATATGGGCAGAGCTCACTCTCTTCTGCTTGAAGAACACCACATAAAAACACCACATGGCAGATATACTCTCTGTTCCTCCCTCAAGAGACTAAAATCACAAGGAAAACAAAGGCTTTACATACATCAAAGTGCAGACCATTGGGGATTCTGTCTCTGATTTATAAAAAATATCAGAATTAGAAACTCTTTGTTTGGACTTTCCTGCAGCTGTCAACTGCATTTTGGATGCCCAACTTTCATTACTTTCACTGAAATCATGGCCTTCTCTGGTGCATCTTCCCACACACCTTAGTATAAGTTGTCTCCTAGTAGGCTCCTGGCTGAAATCCTGCACTACTTGAAAGTAATAGACCCAGACAACAAGCTACCTCCTTTGAAGTAAGTATTTTGCTGGCAGGGAAGTATTTTGATGACAAGGTCATCTAACAGGCGCCTGTTGTAACCAAAACAAAAGTAATCATGAAGTCATTTCAGGGACTGGAAAACTTAAAAGGTCCAGGCTCTTTCCCTATTTTTTTTGACCTTTTTTCATCAGAAAGGGAAATGAAACAGGAATAAACAAGCAGAGTGTGCTGGAACTCAGATGTTAGTGGGGCATCTGTGGACCTGGGCCAGCCCCTTGTGGTTTTGCTTTTAGAAGGGGATGCTAAACCAGAGCGTGGGCCAAGTTCCCTTAGAGCTGCCTGTTGAGTTAAAAAGGGCTATTTTGCAAAGGTCACCGCTAGGCAGACTGACCTCAGCTGCTTTGCAGATGTGGTTTAGACTTTCTAACTGGGACTCAGCTGACCTTTGGATGTCAAATGACATCCTACTCTAGGATGCAAATTTCTATGCTGTCTATGCCTGAAGTTAGGCAGAGTGCATCCCACCCAAAGCGCCAAGCATTCATTTCCAAACGCACTAAAAGTCGTTTTTTCCATATGAACACAAGACCTTTCTGTCCTTGCTATGTCCTGGAGGAGTTCCACCAAAATCAGTGTAGAGGGATGCTTACATGCAATTCTCACTGTGCTCTTTCTCCATTTTTTTTCCCTTAGTCAAGATCAGGCATACAGGATGTTTATTTTCATATTTGACAGAGTGACTTCACATCATTCTGGGAGGAAAGCTAGATGGCATCTCCTTGCCCTGATGAAATTGTCTCTGCCTTCCCCACACCATAACAACACACAGGAATCTTGAGCAGCACAAGTTTGATCTACAATGGCTACAGATTAGAAAATGTGCATTTGTACACTAGATTCTAGACTTTTTAGTAAAGAACAACAAATTGCAAAGGGCACACAATTATTTTTAGTGCTTGAGGCTTAGTTCCAGGATAAGAAATTACTGAAACAGTGAGTTTTACCACCACCAAAACATAAGCCCTCAAATGGCAAGAGGTGCTAATACACATGGCTTTCTTGAGTTCATGATTAATGTTGAAACAGAAGGGCTCCGGGCTGATTTAAATTGGCCCTTATCTTGAGAGACATTAACAAAGAAAGGGGTTTGGTTTTTCCGATTTTTTTTTTTTTTGAGGGGGTGGTGGTATAGTTATGTAAAGTTTTAATTCAATAGCTAGGACTGCCAAACTCAGCAAGGGAAACAAGACGTGATGTGTAGAAGTTACAGAAGAAGGCTGCAAAAACCATTAAGGCTGTAGCTGTATCATTTATAAGGACAACATAGCCTGAAGGAAAACTGTGTATCTTTTAGGAGGGTGACCCCAGAAGCTAGACTTACATAGAATTAACAAACAAGCAAGTGTAATCTATTGTGTGTGACAGGTAACAAACTGACAGCCTTGACAACAGATTTATTTATCCCTGGACCATGGACACCATGGAAAACACCACCAGCAAGACACCATTTCCCACTTCACACAGAGCTGTCCACAACCCTGATGTGAAAGGATCACATTTCAAAACAGACAACGTGACTCGGGTTCCACAGTCCTTCCTTGCTAACTGGATAGTCATCAACTGATGATCAAGCTTACTAAAACAAAATAATAAGCTCCTCACACATTCTCCGTTGCCACTGAATTACAAATCTGGACTTTAGTTATCTTAATCTTCTTTCCTTAAAGCTCTCCAATAAATATTTGAACTGACCATTTGGGAAATTCAAAATTGGGAGGGACAAACACCAACACAATTTATGTATCATAAGCAGAGACACATACAGTCTTCTTCTTCTGTGACAAAGTTGTTTTCTTTTTGTAGATCCCGCAGCTGTCCCATCTTCGAGGTCCTCTTCACTTAGAGCTGCCTTTGCAGTAGACCTTGCAACCTTTTGTCCTTCCTACGCCCTCCGTTTTGATATTTTTCATGAAACCAGTGTCTTGGGGTTTCTTCTTATTTCTTCTTCTGGAGTTTTACTTGCTATTTAACAGTTCCACATAAACCTTTTCACACATCTTTTGTAAGAAGTCCTGGCTGTGGACAGCTAGTAGCTGGGACGCTCTGTACAAGGAAAACGAGTGACAGTAGATCTGTAAAGAGATATTCTGTTCTATAAAACAGCACCTGAGAAAGAAAAGTAAGTTGCTGCTCCACCTCACCACCTGCCCACAGTGTCTCTCTGATATGCCAAAATAAGTGAGAAAGAAAGACATGCCGGCCTCATTCTGCAAAGAAATCAAGGTAGGGCTCCTGGGCCTCTGAAAGGACACAGTCACAGAGAAGATACATACAGAAACATCCCAATTTTTAAAAGAATTAAACCAATTGCAGCAACTTCTCAGTTTTTGTTGTGCCTCCTTCAAAGTAGCTTGAGTTGCTACAGGAAACTTTTGTCACATCAACTGATAGATGGCAAATTAAATCAAAACCCCAACACCTTTCATAAATGCCACCCTTAACCTGCTACCATCATAAAGTCCTCCCACTGATAACAAATTCTCATTTGTTAATAGCCTCTGTCTTTTGTTCATTTTGGGTCATACTTACAAGCAGTCTCAAGATTTCTGAACAACAGCCAGTTCAAGGTTTTATTTTCCCTTTTATTTTGGTTGTATAAGAGGACCTCATGTTTGGCTCATTAGCTTCATGCTGTCTGGGAAGTGAAGGCAAAAGCTCTGCTTCTAGACATAATTTGCATGTAGCTGACAGCAGCAATTCATCAGGTTCTTGGATCTTAATATATCAGAATCTGGGACTTAGTTTAATTTCTAAATCAAGTAAATTTCCAAAGCTACCTTCAGGAAGAATTTAAAAAAAAAATCTTATTAGTTAAGATATTATAATTGGCATGGCTCATTGTATTTTGTAGACTTTAAGCAGGGCTGTATGCATATAAAATCATGAAAGACTCATTGCTGTAAGGCAACCCATGACAGAATAATGTATATGGTCACATACGCACTCACTCACCCTTTGATATCAGGCCTCAAAGACTACCTGGGGGAAAGTCTGGGATTTCTCATTTGTAAGATATTTTTAGGAAGACAATTAAAAAATTATATACATTATGAACATTTAAAATTACATTTGTTAGTTTATCAATCTTATAATACTACTTTGTATTTTACATAAGCAATCTGTCTCTACAAACAAGTTTGAAATCACCTCAAAGAGAATTCAACCTTCCAGCCAGAAGTCCCATTCAGGCTTAACTCCATTTTAGCGGACTGATTCAGACCTCAGACCTAGGTCCTACCAAGGCCGAGCTTCCCACACCTTCCTCCTGTCAGCCCACCAGTTCAAAACATGCTTAACACATGGTGTAAGGTTCAAATGTTTCTGGAGGCCGATGGAGCTGAGGCCACTTTTTCTTCAAGAATGGTCCCGGTTTCTCCCAAACCTACAAATTTTACCTTTTTGATTGTTATTAATTTGTTTTAACACAGCTTTCTCACTGAAGTCTAAGGCTTGTGGGACTTGTGTTCTAGCTCTTTATTCACCTGAAGTGGTTCAACATCACCTCAACTATCAACAAGGGTGTTGCGTTGAAGCTGTGCCTCTGTGCTACAGCCAGACTCTGACTCTGCACTAACCCTAGGACTCTTGTTTAGAAAGGGGGAAATCCTGAGTACCAGCCACAGCTCGACACCTGCATCAGGATTTTACATTATATAGCCATCTGCTAAAACATACAAACAACGTCTGGAATAAGGACTGAACTCCAGCTTTTCTCACCACCCTGTCACACTAGTCTCCATACTACGGAGTAATTTGTTCCTCCTAACTTCGTTCTGCCCTCAGCTGATTACTGAAGTACAGTGGGTCCACCCAGAATCATAGAATAGTTTGGGTTAGAAGGCACCTTTAAAGGTCATCTAGTCCAACCTCCCCTGCAATGAGAAGGGTCATCTTCAACTTGATCAGGTTGCTCAGAGCCCCGTCCAACCTGACCTTAAAAGTTTCCAGAGACGGGGCATCTACCACCTCTCTGGGTAACCTGTGCCAGTGTGTCATACCACCCTCATTGTAAAAAATTTCTTCCTTATATCTAGTCTAAATCTCCCCTCTTTTAGTTTAAAGCCATTACCCCTTGTCCTATCACAAAAGGCACTGCTAAAAAATTTGTCCCCATCTTTGCTGTAGGCCCTCTTAAAGTACTGAAAGGCCACAGAAGAACCTCCTAGCCGTGGACACGGAACTTCTGGGAAGCAGTTTTCACTTGCAACGAGGCTCAGCTGTGTTTGTAGGCAGGGGCTTTTATCCTGGCCCACATCTTACAGTTGCAACAAGTCCCAGAACATTTCTGCTATTTCACCATAAACCAAGGACTGTCATGGCAAATGTCACTTATGTGTTGGGGTGCAAGTAGCTGAAGTTCAGGCTCGTGTTCTGAGCTGCACAGTGTACATGGCAATGTCTGGATTGATTATGCTAGGTTCTAAGAAATCTGTAATTATTTTCAAGTGTCACTGTTAATAACACTTTCCCTTTGAAAACATCAGAGCAGGAAAACTTAATGCTGTAATCAATACTCATTGACAATATTTTGGTTTTTTCATTATTTGTTTACTGACAGATGCAAAAAGAAAAATTAGGCTGTCTGTAAGTCACTTTGATCCTTGACTAAGTTTTGGGGTTTTCTTTCCCCCTGTGGGGACATAAACATATGATTTGGAATGGCCAGTTACAAAACCCAATGTTAAAATCATTACTACTTTCATGTTTCACCTATTGCTTTATTTTATTTAAAGAAAATAATATAAATAACAAATGTGTTACTAATAAATTCAAATTGGAAAGAAGCTGTAACTAATATGTGTAAAATGTTTATTTATGTTCTGTAAGGCCTTTGTGCTAAGCAATTAGAAAGTCTGAAGCCACTGATTTAGAAATTTTTTTTAATCAACCATGTATTTAGAAAATGTTTGCAGCAATTTCTTACATAATTTATTTATTTTATGAAAACTGGAAAAGGAATTTATCTGGTCTTGTGGTTTATTCTTTACTTCAGGCTATAATCTGGAATTACATTCATTTATCTTCTTCGGAAATTTACTTAAAAGGAAACAAACTGAACTTTCAGGAAATGGTATGACAGTTCTTTGTGAGGGCAAAAGTAAAAAGAATCTATTTTAGAGATGCAGCTTAAGGCACTGCAATTAGTTACTGGAATGGAATTAATGGCTTGTCACTAAAAAGCCAATTCTCTGGATGGAACATCTGGCTGGGATATGACAATTGGCTGCCACAGACATTATGTTGGTGTCACGTTACACGATAAGTAATAGGAGATGGCAAAATCTCTCAGAGAGTGAAGATCTAGTTTTGTGGTTCTGTTTCTACCAACTGGAAATACGGGAAGAAAACCACACAATATGTCTGTTGTCCAGTTTGTAAGTATAATTGTTTCTATCTTGGATGTTATCTACCTTTTCTTATTACTGTTTTTATGAGACAATATAGACTCTTAAAACAAACGCAAATTTATTCTGCGGTCATGGTTTTGTTTTCATTACGCTTTCCTACGCACTTCCAGTAACATTAACACAATTCAGGTTTTACTTGCTGCTCAAATGAGCAGTCATAGGATGTGGTCTTGGTGTTTTGAAGTCCATGGTCTTGATTTGAAATAAAGTTCTAAAATCCAATAATTACTTTGCTCAGTAGATACAGTTGCCCCACATTTCAGCCATCTGTCCAAGCAAATTTCCCAAATTAAGCAAAACCAAATACTGCTGTATTGCACACTGTACTAATTACTAGAAATAAAGCCACTGTCATTGCATAATCCTAATTTGTTTAATACACGAATGCCATAGCGTTTCCCATGTCTCACTTTTTTGTATGTATTTGTGTGTTATGTGTGGTAATCTTTCCAGTGCAGCTTTCCCTCTTAGTTAATACACTCACCTTTCAGAAAGCCACACTCGGCAATGAAAACCAAAAGAAGAAAGAGAAAGCAATCCGGCTGAAAGGAAGCTGTTAAGCACAGAAGTACACATTTTTCTTTTCTGTTTTACTGAGCCAAATCGGTCCTTAAAGCCATCCAGATGCTATAGTTTCAGAGGAGCGCTAAAGTAGAAAACAGAAAATTACTCTAATTGTCCCAGAGTGACTAAATTTAGAAGAGGTTGTGTACACAGCAGTTGAGTGAGTTATTTTTTTAAAAAAAACACAAACCGGTTAAACTCTGAAGCATACCAAGCTGTGCTTGTACATCCTTGTTTTTCCTTAAGTAACTGCAGCAGAGTTATAAATTCACTCTAGTTATGCTTTCTGCTTGGTGGCATGCCAAAAGGTCTCCTCTTCATCCACCCTGCAACATTCCTGTTTCCTTTCGTTCTGCCTCAGTAACCTCAGAACTCGTCATCTAGGTACACGCACAACAGCAGATGCATATAACTACACCCTTTACAGAAAAACGTCTGTCTCCAAGGTAAAAATAGAACAGATTGATGGGGTCAGTATTAAACTGGCTCCCTCTAATGAGTTAAAGACTCCCATCTGTTCCATATACTAATGTGGTTGAAGCCTGCAAGGAGGAAAAAAAAAAAAAAGATCAAGATCAATACAAATTTATGGGCTCTTCATAAGCATTAAATTAACAGCAAGAGAAATGCAGGGCTGTGTGGAAGTGATGCTCATGATCCTCCTCTGAGGCTTATAAAGCTAACTGAGCACAAAATGATATAATTACGGTGTTAAGTAAGACTTCTAGGGTAAAGTTCCTAGAGGATAAAAAAAGATGTTTGCTACAGCCTTGACAATTAAAGAAGCCTTTCCAAAAGGAAGTCTGCACCATCAGCCTATCTGTTAGGCATCAGCTGCCCCCTCCCTCTTTCTGTCTTTCCAGTTTCTCATATTAATCATCAGCATTTCCAAAGTCCCCCACCTAATTCTCCTCCGCTGTATGTTTCCCCAGATCTTTACTTCATCAAGATTCAGTGCTCCAGCTGAAAGCTATTCACTGGAGTTGGCCTGCATGCAATGCTGCTGTTTCTCTAAATTCACTGTGGCTAAACTTCTATTGATCATCCCTTCAGTATCAGCCATTTGCGCTCTTGTAATTTCCCATCCACTGGCAGAGCTGGCTCCCTTTTTCCCCTGCCCTTTTTCCCTTCTTTATATTAATGTTGTGTTTGATGCTCTTCATGCTTCATTAGCCTCCATTCTCAAACTTTTTGTCCCATTCCTTCCCTGTTAGGCCTTACCCATCAAACCTAACAAATGTGTCCATAGCACCTGCTTGTGCATTACACCTTCTTGTAGAAATCCCAGTCCCCCGCTGCTAATTCAGTTCTGCCATCTTTATAGCTAAATGAATCTATCCCAACAGTTTTGTTGAAGCTCGACCAACACTTCTAGTTGTACAGTTTTCTACCTTTGGACTGATCCTCAGGTCCTTTCATCCTCTTCCTGACACTCCCCTCTCTGTATAGACAAAGTCCCAAATTTCTCCCATCTGACCTCCCTTGAACTCATCCCTGTCTAACCCCTTACTATTCTCTCTGATTTCTCAGTTATCTCTGGTTTCTTCTACTTACTGTCTAAACATATCTCAGTCCCACCCCTCCATTACGCTATCAGCTTGTCCCTTTCTCATTCTCTTTCCCTTTTTCCCTTTGATCGCTAAATTGAATAGGGGCACAGTCTGTCATAACCATCTTGGTGCTCCTCTCCTCTCTCCAGACTGTCTCCCCACAGTGGCTTTCCACTGAGCTGACTATGACCAGTGTCTCTGACAGTTCTGCCCCTGGTTTAAGATCTATCTCCATCCTCCTTCATCCCTTCAGATGCCTGCAGTATGGTCTGTCAAGTGCTTCCCAGTAGCATGTGCTATGCTCTTTCTCTCTCTTTCCTCTCTTCCTTCCCGTGCAATCATCTTTCAGCATGTTCTTTAGAAGATGTTCCTCTACCCTCTTCATCTGAGGATCCCATAACCTTTGGCCACTTTTTCTCCTGTTGCGGGATACGGCGGGCCCGTAGAGCCTTTGACAGAAGAGATAGAGATTGCAGTGTACCCATAAGAAGGCCGCGAGTTGCGTCATATAAGGACAATATAACAAAAAGGAGAAAGAAGAGGATCGCTTCAGAGAACAAGGAGAGTTAGGCTGTGAGAAAGCCAGATTTTGAGCAATGTGAACAGGATTTCAATAACCAGTCATATTGTAGCTACGAGCGCGTGTGCTATGTAACCTAACGAATTGAAAGCGTAGAAAGAACGCGTGAACGGAGCGTGAACAAAAGATTAGATATATATATAAGAAAGCCAAGTTTGTAATAAAGAGAGAGCTTAACTCTTCAAGGAGAGTCTTGTTGTTTGTCCGTCCCGACTAAAACGACATTCTCCCTCTCCAACATTTTGCTCAATAACTTCGGCATCAGACACAGACTGAACTGCAGATGAACATTTAAACACAATAGTTTTTTCTGTGTACCCTCACTGCTAAAATTTCTATGGAGACTGTCACGTCACTGATTACTGGAACAGCTTTTCCACTGATCTCGACTGTCCCCCGGTTCAGCATCTGTACAGTCCTCCGCAAGCTTCCCCTTTTTTTGTCACGATATAATAATGACAGCAGGCCAAGGGAGGTCATTCTCCCCCTCTACTCTGCACTGGTGAGGCCACAAATGGAGTATTGTGTCCCGTTCTGGGCTTCCTAGCTCAAGAGGGACAGGGAACTACTGGAGAGAGTCCAGCGTAAGGCAACAAAGATGACTGAGGGACTGGAGCATCTCCCTTATGAGGAAAGGCTGAGAGAGCTGGGACTCTTTAGCCTGGAGAAGAGAAGGCTGAGGGGAGATGTTATTAATGTTTACAAGTATCTAAAGGGTGGGTTTAAGGAGGATGGAGCCAGGCTCTTTTCAATGGTTCCCAGTAACAGGACGAGGGGTAATGGGCACAAGTTGGAACATAGGAAGTTCTGATCAAATATGAGAAAAAACTTCTTTACGGTGAGGGTGACAGAGCACTGGAACAGGCTGCCCAGGGAGGCTGTGGAGTCCCCTTCTCTGGAGATTTTCAAGACTCGCCTGGATGCAGCCCTGAGTGATGTGCTCTAGGCAATCCTGCTTTAGCAGGGGAGTTGGACTAGATGATCTCTAGAGGTCCCTCCCAACTCTGAAAAATTCCATGATTCCGTGACAGCAGTCTTTCAAAGATCTTTGAGGTTGATATCACCCAGCCTTCACTCATGCATCTTGTTTTAGAGAACGAGAGAACTTAACAATGTAATTCAAGTATAGCTTTGCCAGTTGGCCTCAGTGCAGAGAACAGCAGCAGGCACATCGCATTTACTAGCACAGAGATAGCCAAGTACTTTGAAGCTGGAAGCCTGAACTCTCCCCTGCACACCTCAAATCATTAGTGGACCAAATATCTATGCCTTTTCATAATTATTTTTCTCATCACCCATTAAAAGGAGAACTTCTGTAAACTCCTATGCCCTTGCACAGTTGTTGGCTGCAGGGATTAGTGGTATGCAGACTCAGAGGTCTACCATTTTCTCCTTTGGGCCTTTTGCCCTCTTTTGCAAAGATACTTGTAAAGTCCTAAAGATTTACTCTCTCCTCCAACTATTGAGACAGTTCCTCCTGTACTGCACAGTACAAATGTTATGAATTGAATCTATTAATATGTAAAAAATTATCAAGCAAACAAAGTAGGAAAAGTTTGTGTTCCTGCTGAATCAAACAAAAATATAGGCAAGCAATATATCTGCTAGCTCAGATACCCCCCAAATTCAGGTCCTTGCTCTTTCCTATTTTACTCAAGCCTGGGAACTAAGTATCTATCAAGTCTGGTGGTTGTCCTAGACACCAGCCACAGAGCCCCTTTCTGTTCACCCAGTGGATCTTGCAGAGGGTTTTCAGCAAAGAAGTGGCCTGTTTCCAACAGGTGAAGAGTTGATGATGCCATGACCTAGTTTAATCTTATAATTGTAGCCTCTCCTAGTCGTGTCCGCATTTTACAGAAAGCCTGTGGGAACATGCTATGAGTTTAATAAAAAGACTTACCCAGTCAAGCCCTTTGGAGGAATACAGACAGAAGAGTGGCTCTTTCCCAGCTCCCAGCGGGTCTCCTGTGAAGTCTCTCTCCTGCTGAGCCCAGGCAGTCATGCAGATGTGCAGAAGGAGAATTGCCAGGCAGCACAGCAGCCATGGAAGCTCGCTACTTCCCCATGCTAGGTAGTGGAGCAGGATTTTCAGGATCTAAATGCCTTCTCAGTCTCAGCTCAGCAAAAGAGTATGCTGCACCGCAACGGTCTTCCTTGGATATGGATATAGCTCCAAGTATTGCTCCTAGCTGTCAGGGGCATAAATAGAATTTCAAATGTTAATACTTATAATTAGGATGTTTTCAGGAGTCGGTATTTTCCTTAGTTTTACAGAACTCTACCTACATAAATCTCAACACAAAGGACTACATTCCACGTGCAGTCACAGCAACAAAATCTTGGAAAACATCATTGCTTTTTGAAGATTATGTAAGCTTAGAGCAGGGTTTTATTTTCTGTTTCTCAGTAGGTTGCTGATAAACGGTATCATCCTCTACTGTAGTCTAATTATGCTTGATGCTGAAGAGCAATGCACAGATTAAAATCAGCTGTCGAAAAATGAGCATCTTTTGATTTGAGCAAGTGAGAATATTGAAATACAAAACTAGTATAGATTACTATAATTCAATAATGGGAATTTATTATATTACTGACAATATATAGTTTTATATTTTTAACATAGATAACTGGGCTCAACTTTACCTTGAAATCTGTCAATAAAAAATGAAAGAAGTCATTCTTTCAACTGTGTATCTACAACTTGGAAGTGAAGGAAGGCAGCTTCTCCAAATTTGGAACACAGCAGTGCTTAGTTGCCATTTGTTGCAGTTTTGTTGGTTTTCTAAGTTAGTGCTGCCTACAGAGGAAGTAGAATGGCTTTGGCTTAATTTGTAACAGGACCTTTTTTAAAGGCCTTTCTTGGGCTTTTCAATGGAATCCATTTCTTTTCCCATCACCTGCTTTGCAAGAAAGTACTAGGAAAAGTTTTCCATTCTTCCTGGTTTTCAGATTGCAGAGAAAAAAAATATATATACAGCTCCAATGAGATCCCTAGAGTCATCTCTGGAACCAATCTGAATTAATCACGTAGAAGTTAGAGGAGAAATTCACAGAGAGGGTGGAATAAGTTGCACAAAACCTCTAAGGATATCAGAAAAACACCCCTGGTAAGCCTCAGTGTTCATAAGTCTTTCATCCTTTCAGATACTCCACATGTATGAGGTTCAACTTGGCTAAAAAGCACCATCGCTTATATGAGAAGAAGCTTTTTCAACATTTCCCAGGTGCACAAAAATATGCTATGGTTATAGGCAGTCTAATGTTTTTCTGCTGCTGAAAGATGAGCGAATGAGTCCTTGTGACCACAGGCAAAGGGAGGAGTGGAAAGTTTTGTACTGCTTTCTGTGTGCTGTTGTGAGCCATTACATGTGTCAGTACTTCCACTACAAATAATGACTCACAGCCAAAGGAGATAACTGCAAAACATAACATCAAAATCAAATTACAAGGTGAACATAATTTGTCTCTGGATATGGATGTAATTGCTATGTTCTGCTTTACTGGGAAGCTCTTTGAATTAAGGCATCCAGACGCTATATTGAGAAATATTTACAACCTTGAGTAAGTTTTGATGTTTACAGATCTTTGACTAAGATCAGAAAAGCTTGTCCATGTGTTTACTGGACTGTATAAAACTCAGGAAAGAGCCCTTGCAAGCTAATGCACAGTATAGAGCCAACCCTCCCCACTTACGGGCAACGGACGCTGGCTTTTGATCTGAGATTAAATCCAGTGCCAGGCACAAGAAGTTCCTGTCATTCTGCTAGTAGTCACAATCAGAATGGGAGATTATTTTCTAAGCACAAATGACCTTGGGACTACTGTCAGTCTCCTTACAATCCTTCCGCAATAGTTCTGGTGAAGCTGTTCCCATAGCTGTGATCCCAGGCCCCTGGCCCTGTTCAGATCTTCTCAGCTGGGCCACGCTCAGAGCTAAGACCTTGAGCCAGGTTAGCAGGCTGTTCACTGGCCCAGCAGGGAAGCTTTGAATGCTACATCCAGGAAGGCTCTCCCTGAAAGCACCACAACTTATTCAAACCTGAATTAAAGGTCTTCCTCCTTCCAGGAAGACTTTTTAATACCTCTGCATATTGTTAGTTTTTAGGAATGTTCCAACTCCTTTTTTTTTGGATCTTGTCACCCCATCACAATTAATGAATAATAACGAAGTTATAAGGTGCTAAACAAGCTGGTTTGCATACTAGCTTCAGCAGTGCTGCACAGACAACCCCAGCCCTTGGCTGCCTGGTCCCCTTGTGCTTCCACCTGTGCCTCCTCCCTGTTCCCTCTCACCAGAGCTGGGCTAAGCTCTCTGCACAGTCTTTTCACTGCAGTTTGCTCCTTTACCCCGTCCTGGCCTCAAGCGGCAGCAATCTTCCTTCTCTGCAGCAAGCCATCGGACCAGAGCTGGTGAATAAGCAGGGTTGTATGGGGAACGTAGGGGTGGGTGGCGCAGCAAGTCCTGTGCGTCAGGCCACTGATGGAGACGGACAGAGTCCTGCTGTCATCCTGGTCCACCAAAGTGTGAAGTTCCTGTCAGGAAGTTCCTATATCCCATCTCACCATCCAAATCAGACAGACGGTCTGAAAAAGGGGAGGGGTTCCTAGCCCCAGTCACACATCTGAAACTGTACAGATTCCTTGGCTAAAAGGTCTAATAATACTGAAATACTGACCAGTGTTGTGATGATACCACTTTCAGCACAGACAATGATGCCAACAGTATCCCTCTCCACTAACACAGGAATTTCTTAAAGGGTCATCAATCTTTGAGCCAGAAGGAACCATTAATCTTTTTGTCCCCTGGAACTAGAGCTTCACCTAATGTTTTCCATATTAGCTCTGAACTTTGTCTGAATCTGAATCAAGTATTTCAGAAACACATCCAGACAGGTTTCTTAAACTTCTAACAATGGGAACTCACCACATCGACTTTGAATTGCTCCAGGACATAGGCCATATTCACCATTTAAAATATCTGCACCTTGTTTAAAATCTTGATTTGCCTAGCAAAGATCCCAGTTATGTTTCCTGATTTTGCGTTAAAGAGCTGTTGATTTTCTGAAACTTTTCCTACATGTAGGTATCTGGAGGCAATGAGGAAATCACATCTGCAACTTGAATAATTTAAGATAAGTGTGTTAAGGTTTCTACCTGTTTTGCAGACTACAGCTTAGACTCTTTTAAAACCTTTTCAATTTTTCAGGAGAATTCTCAAAATGGGCACCCCAGAGCTGAAGTGTTCCAGTGATGGCCTTGCCAGTTGTTACACAGACAGCCCTGCCTCTCCTCCTACCTGTGCCTTTGCTTATACCCCCACAGGTCACGTAAGATCTTTGGCTAACTATCTCGACGGAAGTGACTACCCTACTAGTTGTATACCTTTCTCTTAAGATCTTTTTGATGTCACAACATTACAGTATCCTATCTCAAAAGCGGGATTCACATTCTTTTTTCAGAATCCACAGTCTTGAATTCTGTTGCCTTCAAAAGCCCAGAGCTCAGATCAACCCACTTGATCCAGCTCACTCTGTAAGGCTAGCCTGCCCCTGCCTTTATTTACTTATCCAGTAGCTTGAGGTCACCTGCAAATTTTGCAAGCAATGATTTTCTAACTTTCTCCCCATTGATTGATATAGTTATTGAGTAAGAATGGCTTTAATTTACTCACAATGTATATAAAGGTGCTGGATCTTAGTCAAAGGAGAAACATAGAAATAACTCTATTGGTGTTTTCGCTTTCCTCATTAAGAATGTCTTTTCCAGTTATTCTTGCCAGACCTGTTATCTTGAGCCTAAATTGCAATAGAACTAATCTGCAAAATGTGGTAGTTTGGGAACAACATCTGAAATAAGATGGATTAACAATGTTGTTCACCTTGCAGGCGAGTCAGGGCACTTTTCTGTCACTGCTGAGTTTTCATTTGATAAGACAAAGCGCATTTACAGCGATTATTTGCAGGAAGAGAGACTAAAATGTACCTATAATCTAAACCAGTGTCATGATGTTCATTGCACAAGAGAGAGGACCAATACAGGAGAAAACACACCCTTTTGCTTTTACTCTGCACAGACCGTCCCATTCAGCCATTTCTGACAACAGAACCCTTTAAATTCCCAGTCCCTCCACCCCTCGTGCATCATTACTCTATGGCAATCCCTTATTCAGAGATAGCTTTTTATCTTCACAGCCTATAATCTTCTTCCACTTTGTTAAAAGGAGAAAATGCCAGTTTCGAAGAAGCGGCTCAATTCCATCTTCTTTAAAAACAACCCTTCTAGATAGTGCATTGGATACAGGATGAGACTCCTGAGATCTCCTATTCTTTATTGTATTTTTCCAAAGGTGTGTTTATAAAGTGTGTACTTAATTTCAAAGTTGATTGCTCAAGCAGGACAATTTTAATGTCTCTGGTCCCAGGCAGAGGTCCTGATGAGACTTCCATAAGTCTGAAGCAGGAAATGTACACAGGCAAATTCAAAGTCAGCTAATCTGTCTTTGCTATTTTTACTGTTGTATTCAGGGAGCTTGAAAACCAGTTGAGTAAATCAACTAGTTCAGCTCTAGAAGCAACAAGTGATTGCCACCTTTCACTCCCAGACTTGTACAGCTAACTGTGCGTCCCATTGAAGGATGGCCCAAAAGTGATCAGCCCAAAAGCGATCAGCCTTTGAAAAGCTCCTTTTTCAGTCTACCGCCCTGCACATTTGGTGGGGAAAGCCACCCTCTCTTGGATTATCCCAGAATTTAAACAGGAGCATCTACGACAAACATGGCAACGATTCAGGCAAGCTGATGTGGATATATATGGTTTTCTCCTGAAGGGAGAAAACAGGCTCCAAGCTTGTAAAGCAAGCAAGCTGCTTCTCTCATGGGCTTGCAAAAAGAGAATTAGGGGGGGAGCAAAAGAAACCTTAGCAGACGTTCAGTGCCAATAAAGGATGAATCATGAGACCCTTTTTTTCTGCTAGAAGAATATACTCTGTACTATACAGCAGAATCACAGTACACTACTATTAATCATGGAATGAAATCAGCTAGCCCATCAAAAACCAGCATGGTTCTGCATTTTATTCCCCTTCCCTCATCTGAAAGTATTAAAAACATTTTCTTTCCCCTCTGCCCAAGTTTTGCATAAATATTCCCTAATGGCCTGAGGAAAAATATGAAAAGTTATAAAAATATTTTAAGTAAATAAAATAGTGAAATGAATCCTTGCAGTGAGTGGCAGGGAGGTTAGAATGAAGATGAAATGTAGAAATTATTAGAATACTGGCAAATAGAAGGAAGTCATAATGATTAAACAGAGTAAAGGACTCCCAGTAGCACACATAGTAAGAAAACCATTTATAGATTGCTAAGAAAACATTCCCTGACCTTAATTATAGGCATCTATCATTTTGTGGGTACGAAATTTGGAATCTCTGCAGCAAAACCTTATAGGGGCAGAGTACATGTTCTTGTAATAAGCTGCTGGGAAAGCAGAAAACACATTGCAAGCTTTCTCTTTTCCAAGAGAAAGAATAGTTCGTTCATGGTTGACAGCTCTCTGTTTTGAAATCCTATATTTAAAGTAAATCATTAATGTATATATTTTCTTTGTCTTGTATTTCTGCCCTCCTGGCATTTAGTATAGATTTGTATTTGGAGTGAAAAGGAGGTTTGTATATTTTTGTGTTTATTTTGTCATTTTACAGTCTTGTCTCTCTGATACACGATAGCTCTGGCCTACAGTAGTCTTATGTTGTTATCACACCTCCATCCGGATAGTGCTAGAAAATTGCCATGCTGTGTGTGGAAAGAGGGTTAAATCTACCCGTCACCCTACACAGCAGGAGATAAAATTTATCACCTGGCATACAGTCCACTTGCTAGGACCACTAACTGTTCTAAAGGTAAAGCATACAGCTTCTCCCTTGGCACACATCCCTCCATTTCTTCTACAGGTCATTTTTTTCACAATTTTTTTACAAACCAGAGTGGGAATTCTGGGAACCCCTTTTGTACATGAAGCATAGGATTCAGCCAGCCAACCTCATCTTCCTTGCTTAACTTCGAGAAATCACCAGTGGTTAAGAGTACACTGCATCATTTTTGCACAGAGGTAGGGGACTAGCCGTTTATGATCTCCCTCTGAAACGACTCAGGTTCCAGCATGAGTTTCTTTCTCAAAGGTGCAGTAGTAATTGCAAGTGTCAAAGGTTTGAGCTAAAAGAGGAAAAAATTTAATTAAA
Source organism: Larus michahellis (assembly GCF_964199755.1). Classification (NCBI taxonomy): domain Eukaryota; kingdom Metazoa; phylum Chordata; class Aves; order Charadriiformes; family Laridae; genus Larus; species Larus michahellis. The sequence goes on from NC_133896.1 coordinate 155,119,575, forward strand.
TTTTTTTTCCACTTACTAATCTGTCATAGATGAGAACAGCAGTAACCCATTCTCTGCATGCTATAAAGTTGAGACATTCTTCTCTCAACTACTTTACTACAACTTGAAAAAAAGGTAAAGAAAGAAATGCATGTTAACAGAGAATTTTTTTCATCAGAGATTGTAAAACAAAACAAAATGCCAGGTCCTGTTCATCTATAAGGGCCATAGCTGTGCCATTAGCTTTTCCTTGTACAGTTTGTCCAGGGCAATGGGGAGTTCCGTGTGAAAAATCAATGGTTCGATCTGGCCCTATGAACACCAGGTAGCACAGCTGTCCACAGCATTCTGGCAGATTCAGGACAAGATGGATGAGATTCTCTCCTTGAAGTGTGCTCTCTGAGAGTAGAAAAATAACTGAGGGGTGGCATACTAGAAAGAACATAGTCTCAAAAAAACCCAGTTCTCTAGGGTGATTAGAAAAGTCCAGTAAACCGTTCACTTTTCCCCAGTGCAAACTGATAGCCACTCCCCAGTGCAATTTGTAGCATCCAAGCCAAAAGAATCATCAAAAAAAGCAGCAACTGTGAGGAACATAACCTCCGCAGCACAGGCGTGCTGCCTCATAACACACCACTAAGGCAGCTCTTTGCGAGAAAATGTCAACCCTCTGGCTTCCATGCTGGGGAGGTAACAGTGGTTCTTTCTAAGGAACTGGGTATGCGCAGGTGCAGACTGCAGGGGAGGAAAGAGAGATGATGGCACTGATTTGAGCGTTTAAGCACAGACCATCACTCAACTCTTACTGAAAGGTGGAAACCCGTGAAGAAATCACTGATTGCTCTAGGGGCACTGAGAGAGCTCTGGACATCACGTTGTCCCACGAGTTCGCAGTGTGACATCCTTTGATTCGATAAATTTCATTACACTAATAACAAGATGCAGGAAGTGATCAGCCTCAGTCAAACCCACATTTAGGTGGAAAAGAGGGTGATGACCCAGGTCTTGGCTTAGTCAAGCAGATAACAAAGGGGGGTCACTACTGTGACTGACTTATCAAACCTTCCCAGAGACAAGTGCTTTTTAAACTGTGATCCTTCCCTTATGGCATATAGATGATAGGTGGTCCTCTGCCTGCTACATCCTCAGTGTCTGAGATGTTCTATATAACTGTTACAGATTGACTTATATACAGACGATGGATTACAACTCTGTAGCCACTCTCCCCCTTCTATTTCTATTTAATGGTTAAGCATTTAATACAGTACTTTTCCAATTTAATTAAAAAAAAAAAGAAAAAGAGAAGGAAAAAAGTTACTGTTGTTCAAACTGTATAGCATATTACTGCATAATTACGTGCTTACAGCAAACTGCAGATTCATTTATAAATGGCACAGACAATGGCATCTTGCTGATAATATAAAACCTCAAGATACGACTCACGATAGAGTCATGGCTCATAGACATAAGAGAAATGATTAAATGCCTTCTCTTGTGCTCAGAAACCTGCTACAGTCATGGTGCTCAGTGCACCAGCAATGTCATATAGTTTGCAGCCAAACAGGAATGCTGTAGAGTGTCTGAAACAGCAGCTGTACTCTCTTCTCACTCTGGGTAACGGAAGGGGAGTCTTCCAAAACAGCATTGCCCTCTGGGCTGTTGTATGCAGAGGTCAATCCAAAATGCAGGAATTTCAGGCCATTGCATCCTTTAATTTGTCCATGTTGGTCACTCACTTGAATACTCAGACATATTGCCCAAAATCTGTTGTGAATCAAAACCATGTGCGTTTTAGATGTCCATGGGAAGTTTGTGTAGGGGAGGAATAAGCAAGATGTGCAAGATTTGACCCTTTATGGAGTAATGGAGAGCGGCGGCGATGAGTCAGCATATAAGGAACTGATACAACTCTGCGTTCAAGGTGACTGTAATGAAATTATAGTGTACAGCTGAAAAGTAATCAGAAGGCCACTCCAATGTTCATTTGGCACAAGACGCTCTCTTATCAACAGAATGAAACTTCGAGAGTCCTAAATGGACTTCTCGTATTTCTGTGTAGCTCTAGTTTAATCCTCTAAATTGCTCATGCTTGCCCCACAATGGCAAATATAATCAAATAAATTAAGCTTATTCTCTAATGTAATTTACCAGAAGCCAAGTTCCATAACAGCTCCTGTGCTAGAAGAGCACCCAAGTACACAGAGTACCTTCTGAGCCTGCACGTGACTTTGAGCTACTGTTTTGATGTTAAAAAGGGAAAAAGGAAATTCATACTGACTTGTAAATTAAATAAAAAATGGCACAAAATGCCTAATGACTATCTACGGAAGCCTTTTAATAGACAATATTAATACTTACGTAGGTGTATTGGGGCAGAAAATACACAGGTGGCTGAGAATTTTTTTACAAAGAGGCAATTCAGTACTAAGTAACTTCAACCTCCTAAAATTCCTTATTTCTCATGGTGCAATCATAGGAATTTCCATAGCACAGATAACTGTCCCCATTCAGCGCACAGTTTTTAGATTCATGCTAAGCTGTTTAGATGTACTTTCCTACCACCTGCCGATATGCTGTATGCTATTCACAGCATTGTCCGCAGCAGAAGACTACACTTACAGCAGTTGAACACATTACTTTTGCTTCACAGCCAGTCTAAACAAGTCAAAGTGAGCTTTCATTAGCTGAAGAAAGCATTATGGACATTGTGATCCACTTGCACAAGACCCTGATGTGATAAAAATGAAATGCTTTTTATAGCAGGGGTCTAAGAAACTGCTCTGGCTTTCTACCCTGCTCCTCAGTACCACCAATGCATGTGTGGAGCACCAATATCTACATCTAAGCTCCTCTCCTTCCACAGTCAGTGGAGAGTAATAGAAGCTCAGGACTCATCTCAGAGACATCTCCTGAGACTTTTCTCAGGGGTGAGCAGCACCCAGCAAGAAGTTGGTGGTGGCTGACTTCCAGAAGTCCCTTCCAACTCAAATTTTTCTATGATTCCATCTAAAACCAAAGTGCCTATTTTTCATCACTGAGCATTTTGCCCCAAAAATGCATAGTGAGCTACTGCAGCTTCACAGCCTGCACTAATGAATTACGTGATTTCCTGATAAGAAAATGAGATAAAACCTTTTTATTTTCCTGACAGTAGAAGGCAATATATCATAAGGCATTGTATCTCTCACAGCTGTCAAGAGTTGAATTGCTCCATCTATTGTGGGACATCCCACACAAACCCACCTAGTTCTACAGAAGTCATTAAATATCGTGACAACACTTTTCTAGACTGGACATTTAATAGGAAGCCAGGGGAAAAAGAAGACCATCAGTTAGATGCCCATGCTGGCATTTTGCTAGGCATCCCATACAGGACTTTCTTTGGAAGTGACTGATCTTTTTCCTGTGTAGGAGCTGCAATAACTGAGCCTGCAGATTTGGACTAGAACTGCATAAGGTAATCTTTATTACATCTGCTGTAATCTTCTGATATCTAAGAGACATGATTTATCTCACCTAAACCTTACCTATGTGTAAATCTGCGTGAGTCATCTTCAGCTCCTTATGCTTTAAGTAATGAGAAAGAGGCACCAGGAAATGATGGCTTATCACACATACTTCAGTTGCTTGCCTTGTATGAAAAGGAGTCTTCTCTCAAGATGTTTGTTTCCTTCCACTTATAGTAGGCGGAGCTTCCTCAGGTAGTGAAGAAATAAAGAAAAAGTGATGCATCTAAAATGAGTAGGAAGGACCCCAGCTGATGAGCCTGAAGGTGTACTGTGCACATTAACTGACCTAGCAGATGCAGGAACTATAAAAGTGCCTTCGTTGTGAATGACTCTATGACTCTACAGTCACACACACCTTATATCACATTTCAAAAAATATCCAAATGTCCTCATTTGTATGAGACCCCAGCCAACTACAATGACATTTCTAGCTTTCAGTCTCCACAGAATACAATGTATAAACGCCCTGATGACAAATATGTCTTGAAATTCCCACACAGGTAGGGGTGTGTTCTGGCTGACCAATAGCTTAAAACAATATATTCCTTTTCTCTGGTAGTAGAATTGCTCTTATGAAGGATCCAAAATAAGTCACAAGAATTTATTATTATATTTATAGATGTTTTATGCCTTTTTTCTGCTAAGAAGAAGAAGAAAGCTATTACTTCCACAATGAAATTGCTCTTCCTTGAAAGGGAAAATCCCATATAAAATAAAGCCTGCTCTGGAACTCAGTTAACTTGATGGTAAAAATGCCTTCACTCCATGAGTAAATGCCTAAAGGGGAGCAGCGGACTTTCTGCTGCTTTTATTGATTTTGGGCTTTGTTGTGCACTGTCTAGCTGGCACACAGGGGCAGCTTTATCTTTTCTCTGTGCTAATCTAGTGGAAGCCATTGTACAAATTAGAACTGAGCTCCCTAAGATTAAGATTCATAGTTATGGACTTTGTCAGTGTCTTTAAGTAATCTAATAAAGCAGTGTATCTGTCAGATTGAATGGACACTGTCCAGATAAGGGAAGTTCAGCTTTTGAAGAGGCACCAGACTAATTTCTCCAGAAAAGACCACGTTGCACAGAAAAAAAAAGAAAGTAAAATTCATAAATGTTTCAGGAAGTCAAAATTAGAGAAGAGATGTGAGAGGGCGCTACTGTGAAGGAAGTTTATTTCGTATTCCATTTCTTTAAAAAGGAATCGATCCTGGTAATTGAAAGGTATATTTCCTTTTTTTTTTTTTTTTTTTTAATTTATCTCTTCCACTTACCTGGAAGCGCACAGTATTTTCTTTGTATTGCTTTACTGGCAGCAGAGCAGAAAGGAGGATAGATGGAGCAGCTGCACACTCAGTGCAGCTGAATTCATGGGAAGCTTTGCTACACCAAGATTGGCCCAAGGACAGAGTCATACCTTGAAGGCCCAGCATTCCAACAGTAGGATTTTTACCTTTCCCACCTTCCTTGGGAAGGTACTTTTTACTTTTTTTTTTACTTTTTTTTTTACTTTTCCCACCTCTTTCCCTTTGGCAAAGAGCAATGCAGAAAATTTTGCCAAAGGTCTATGGAAAGATGCCTCCTCACATGCACAGCTGCTTCCTGGTTAATCAAGACTCTGGATTCATTATGATAGTCCCATTGGTTCAGAAAACAACACATTTGCTCTAAAAGAAGTCCACATTAACCACATTCCAAAGTTTTTGGAAACAAAACTAACCATAGCTTGTGGGCAAAGGCATTGTAAATGCATTAGTAATCATTTAAACCACTAATTCGGTGCAATCCTTTCAGTGTCTTCAGATGACTGCTGCATTTAAAAAAATCAAAAGTTTTCACTGATTAGTTTGCTTGTTCACAATTATCTAAAGTATTTTGTAGATTCATGAAGGGCAAAACCAAGTGACACTGTGATAGACAACTGACTCCTTGTATTTTCAGTGACAGGTGGTGAAGTTTCCAAATATTTTATAATTGTGTCTTGCTTTACACACTTTGCTGAACAACCATGCCTGTGCCTCTCCATCCAGGGAGCCAGGAAGACTCATGGCTCTGAGTCTGGAAATCATCGGTCTTTTACCTTGGTGCCTCTAGTTTTCTTCTTCATAAATCAGAAATAATAATGCCACAATTTTTCTGTAACATTTTGAGTATTATGGGCCTTATCTACAGGGAAGTAATTCTACAGGCCAACATATTCTACTCTGGCCCCGTTGAAGTTAATGGCAAAATGCCCGTTTATTTCAGAGAGAGCAGATTTTTCACTCATTGACCTGAACAACTAACCAGGCCCTTCTGTTAAGCCAGAATTTAACAATTATTACTATTTAAAACTTCCTTGATATTTACTCTAAGCACAAAAAGACTTGCCATGTGGGCCCTATTTCAGCAGTGGATAAGCACAGGTCTAACATCTCAGTTTGCTGGTGGAGTCTTTTATTTCAGGTGGGTCTGTTCACAAGCTGTAGGTGAGTGTCTGTCGGTGCAGCACATCCATCACACATACATTCTAGAGTGGCTATAATGGGCAGCAGCCAGTGTTTTCTTGAGCTGATGTATTAAAGTTGCACACATTCAGTTGTTGCTTACATTAACCCCTAACAAAACAGCTTTCCTAGAAGGCTTTGCCAAATTTAATATCTTTCTAAACTACGATGTAGTTTCAGTGCATGGCAAAACTCTTCCAGCAATTAAAAGGATCTCACACAATCACGACTGGTATTATTATATTTTTTTATATCCGCTGAGGTTCCATAAAGTTCTGTGTCATATCACACAACTTTATTTTAGACAACATTCTGATTTTAACCATGTATGGCGTTTAGTGACTTATAGTAAATGAAGATGAGTTTGCCTCTATCAGGCTAAAACAAGTATAAAGAATGACACTGCTCAGCATTTATCGCCATGAGAAATTTTATACTTGATAGAAACTATTTTGATAATGATTCATTGTGCTAATTCAATTATTAATTATTCCTTCTTCCTTTTTCAGGGAGGAAATATCAGCTTTTTGGCAATCAGCAGAAAAATAATAAATCGTGGCAGTAATGTTAACAGGAAGAACACCCTTGAAATTTTAGCCAGCATTTCTACGCCCGGATATCTACAACTGGACAGACAAAGTCGTTACCAGACACCTCTGCAGAGGTACGAGAAGAACCTGCAGTTCCTCTTTACTCTGCTGGCTTTTGGTAACAAATCAGCATGCTTGAAATTAGGCTTTTTGTATGCAAGTATCATCTCAGGATGGATACAAATGACCAATTTTAGGAATATAGTCAGAGCAAGCATTATCAGGTTTTTCTTTGCTCACTGGAAGACAAGGTCCTGTCTGGACAATCCAAGGTTTCTGCAGCAGCTATAGGCTGCAGGTCTTTGGAGTCTTGGATGACATATTGGTTGTTCACCCTCAGGACATGGGCTAGATATGCTACAATTCTTCCGACTGGAACTTGGATGTCTGGGAGGAGGGGTCAGATGGACAAAAAAGTTGTGAAAAACATGAAAAAATTCATACCAAACAATTATTTCCTATTGCTTGCGACAAAAGCAGCCTGGTCTAATGGGAGGTGTCCCTGCCCAGGGCAGGGGGGCTGGAACTAGATGGTCTTTAGGGTCCCTTCCAACCTGAACCATTCTGTGATTCTGTGAAAAGAACTATGAAGTACTCATTAAATGTTTAGAGAGGAGGTGTCCAAACCAAGAGGTTACCTTTTTGCACAGTACATAATTGCATTTTGGATGCCATAGAAGCTTAAAGTGGGATCAAAAATACTTGAATCAGTTCAAGGAAAATTAATCCACTGGGAGATTTTAAATACAAACAACCTTCAGGCCAAAAGTCCCACTACTACCTGTGCTCAGAATCTGGAAGAGTATACTACAAGAAAGCTTGCTTTTTCCTATCATATTTTCCTAAGCATTAGCAACTGAATGTGATAGTGGAGATTGAATAATGGATATTTAGACAGACCCAATTCTTTTACTCAATCTTGAAATCAAGACAGGAAAAAAAGGAGAAATGACTAAACAATGAATCTGCCGGTAGTCTCAGCCTCCAATGCTCAGTGACCTTCTCGCTGCCCTGAACTTTGTCCTGATTTGTATGCATTATTTTTTCATCTGAATTTTTGCAAAATGTTTCAGAATTAAATGCAATTACTTTAAAAGGATCGATAATTCTGTAAGACATCTCAGAGTGCAGAGTGTGCCTAAAATAAATTCTTAACATCTTTTTTTGGAGGGAAAGAGGTTTGGAATAGGCTTGTGTGTGTGTGTGTGTGTGTTCAGAAAATATTAAAGATGTCCCTGAATCAGATTAAGTGCTAGCTCCTTGGGTCCTAATATCTCGGCATCCTGCCAGATAGCAATCTTAGTGATTGAGTCATTTTGTATAGGGAGACTTTCTTCAGATAATGCCCAAGTGAGTCATGAGATCTAATTCTGTTAAAAAGAGTCATGGGGCCCACAATCTTAATTACATTTATGCGACTAAGCAGAGGAATGCTTAATGGAAGAGGACAAGAATAACTCATTTTGAGCCCCTTCCAATGGAACCAGAATAGAAGTAGCATTGCCCGTGCCTGGTCGTATGAATTCGTCTCTGTGCAGCCTTCCAGTTACGAGCTGTGTAAGCACTGGAACAGTCACGATACCATTAGTGAGATTAGAAACCTGGGGTGAGGGGTGTGGAAGATGCTAGAAGCAACGGTCTGGCACTTTCCAGAGATTGTAACCTAAGCCTATTTCGCTCTGAGTGAAATTCTCTTAGATAAGTTCACACCACAAGATAAAAAAATTTAATGACTGCTAAGATAAACGTAGACTCAGGCACCACTTCCATTATTCATACAGGCAGAATCCGCATTTTCCTGTACTGATCAAAGAGTGGGTTTGTTTTCTGTGTCAGATGGGTGTAACAGAAATGGGATTTTACTCACACAATATGTGCAAGGAAAGAATTGTATTCTGTGCCCTGTTAAAATGCAATTATTTAGACGAGCTGTCTCATACTTTCATGGTTTCTTGAAGGCTTTGTTTAAATAGGTATTCAGGGATTGGTATTTTTTGAAGTCAAAATAAAAATACCTTTCCAAAGACTTTTGCTAGCTTTTCTACTATGGCTAAAACGGGAGGATAGTTAACCTGCATATTTTTTAATCATCATATCTGTATTGTGGGGTTCCTGAGTTTCATATATGACAGGCAAATTTAATTCTGTACCCCTTGCCTTTCGTTTCCATTCGCGAGTACCCCTAGGAAACCATAACAAATGCCACCAACACAACGTTACACCACATGTGGGTAAAACCTCAGTAACCCATCTCTTTGCTGGGATTGCATACGGACCAGCAAGTCAGACCACCCGGCACATACAGCGGGAGCTCTGCTCCGTCTGCATCAGCAAGCGGCACATCACAGCACCAGGGCTGTAGAGAGGGTGCTGAGGAGCCCCTGCCCGCACCTTGTGTGTCTCAAGGGTTTGATTTGGGCTGATGCAGCTCCAGGACCCAAAAGCCCATGAGCCACCAGAGCTCACCAGGTGAGCTCCTGGAGAACAGCTTTTGGTGACGTGCCAGCAAAATAGCGACAGCATTAGTAGTTCCCTTGGAAAGTAACAACGTGAGGGACAAAGGTTCAGTTAGCACTTCCATTAGTCATGAAGCGAATATTTTAATCTCTCAACTATAACGTTTAACATAATTTCTGTACCGCTTGTTTCTTCAACCGATTAAAAAATAGTCATCATTAAAATTGGATAAAACATATTTAATTTACTACTTCAGACCTTGTCTTGACTGAAAAGGAGGTTTAATGCTTTGACATAACTAAATTGGTTGTAAGTTCCAGACTGCTGAAGCAAGCCTCCTATAACAAGATGATCTGTCTTCAAGTCATCTCTGTCTTGACAGTTGCAGACAATGATTTCATCAAGTCTAGCATAAAAATGCCCCATTTTCTTCCCAAACAAGTCCTAATCTTGTAATCCAGGGAAAAAAATGAAGTGTGAAAAGGTAACACTTTGATCAGTGAATTTGAAAAGGCTTCAACATACAGTGTCTAATTTGTTTCAAAGCAATTAAATTGTAAGAAAACACAACAAATAATGAAATTGAGATTGTTATGTCGAGTCGTTGATGTCATCTTAAAAATCATTTTTAGCAACTAACTATTTACCAAAACTTCTTCAAACCAGATTTAAGTTTTACATACCACTCTGGAAAGTATGCACAGATCCATATTTTATTTATTTTTATTGTGCTTTCTGATATTGAGAAGACAATCACACGGAGCCACAGGCATCCAGAGTTGAGACTGTGAAGAGACAGGGGCAGGAGGAATGACAGTCTTCAACCTGTTTGCTGTCCCATGCACCTAAAAGATATATCTTGTAAGAGTCTTGCAAGAGTATTTGCCCACCTTGCCAAAGAGTGCCTGCAATAGAGCCAGGTACGGAGCCTCCTTCTCTCAGTCTCACTCTAGTATTTCAATAGCATCCTTCTAGTCCAGTTTTTGCACAATTACAATTTACTGAAAAAATTCTGAATTTCTGAAAAATTTCTGGAAAAACAACAACACGTATCTGCAAAAATCAAACCAAATCACAGGTTATACTGAAAACAACAGAGCTGTCTGCCTTTGTTCCAGCACTGTGTTATAACCTCCTCTTCACTTGTTATCCAAAAGTACATTCCCTGCATGCTTATAGAAATGAGAGTAACATAAATGCAAATAGCAATTCAAACTACTGATGTAAAGAGCTCTCTCTATTTAGTGACACTTGATCACTGGATATTTATTTGTATAGTTGACTGTAACCTAACAAGGATGAAAATAAACAAAATAGTACATTTGCCTATGGATGCCTAAATGCATCTCTTACCTCATATACTTAATCACAGTTGTTTGAAAAAATACTCACTGAAATACTTCAGAATATTGCCACACTATTGTATTTCTCAAATAGCTGGACTAGATTGTCAGTTCTGTCTTTTCAGATAGTGGCACAGAGAGGTCAGAAAGCCAGATGAGGAATCCCCTTTTACATAAGAAAACGATAGTAAATAAAATCTAAAAACCTTAAGAACACTACACCAATTCTACCCACATTTGGGTTATCCACTGTGCTCCTGCCAAGACAGTGAGCTCTGTTGCGCTCTTCTACTGTGACCTTTGCAGGACATCAGGGCAGTGACAGAATACCCGCCACAAACTCAGCCCCAACATGGTTAAAAATCCCACTAGCGTCAGCAGTTGAAAACTTGGGTAAGCATCCTACAGAAAGACAATACTAAAGCACCAGTGCTATTTCGTTCTTTCCTCCAACACAGTAGTCACTGAACAGTAACTCATCCTAATGAATTCATCAGATAAATGGTCATTAGTTAATCAAAGTACGACCCAATCCTTATGGCAGTTCATAGGGAAAAAAGTAACAAGAATGCAAAGGGCTTAAAGATTAATAACAAGAAAAAATTGAATTAAAAGGCTTGTAAGAGAAATTCTCTCTAAGCAATCTTCATTTTGGTCTGCTCCAGCAAATTCATTTTTTAAAACCAGCTATTAAAATATAAAACACCCTGTGAAATATTTTCATTGTCTCCTCTCAGCCCCTTTCTGAATTTGTGCCAGCAGAGCTATTAGCAGTGATTGAAGGTGAGAGCGCCAAGATGAAATCCTCCAGAGAACAAGACGAGAGACACCTTTCTGCCCTCAACCCATCAACTATAATGAATGACAGGCACAGTCCATGACAGGGACTGAAATAGGAGACTGTGACAAAGACAGGCTCAGGAGCGCTTCAGAATAATTCATTCAGTTGCATTTGGCAGCAGCAGGTCATAATATTTTTTGTGTAGTTACGCTGTCGGTGCAAAAAAATAAAATACGAAGCAGCATTTGCATGCTGATTCCGTTTCAGTCAGAAAGAAAGGAATAGTGAGTTAATCAAATGTTTAAGTTAAATTCTCCCTCCTGCTTCCCACTCCCATAAGCACACAGGTCAGTATGAGACTGTCGCATGAGGCTGAACAGGGAGCAAGGCCTAATTAGCAATGTATTGATTACAGCTGCTACTTCTCCTCTCTCCCTCACATGACGGTCCATACTAGAAAAACCCAAGGCTTTCTTCATTGGCTGTGTTTGGAGTCCTTAATTGTCTCCCTGCTGGAAGAAGAGTTGGAAATACGGCATCGCCCTTCAAGAGAGTAAAGGGGGTGAGGAGAAGTTCCAAGAGAGATCAAGTCCTGAGATGGAAATCAGATTCCCAGAAGCAAAACCACAATCCCAGCTGCCATCCCGCGGCTGTCACCTTGCTTTGCAGACGGTGACTCTCTGGCCATGCTTTACCTGCTGAAACCAAAGCCCCCAGAAGCCCTACACCTCCATGTCCACGCGGGCTCACAGGCACAGCGACCTGTCACAGTGGGGCAGGGCTCCATGGAAGCAGCACGTAGCCACAGCCTGCATTCAAGGAACCCATGTAACGCAGTTGGTAGAGGACTTCTGCAAGGTGCTGCCACAGGGGCTGGTGGGGGCAGACAGCATCGGCATGTTCAAAAGAAATCAGACCCAGAAGTGGACCCTGAAAGCAAAGGTACTCTCTAACATCCCTGACACAGACACTCTGGATGCCAGGAGCCTGAGGAGAGGGGCCGTGGGACACCAGGCTCCCAGCCCAAGCCCTGGGCCCCATGACCCCCGTCAAACCCAGCAGGACGTTTTCTATGTTCTCTGGGTTCTTCTGTCTCTGTCTCCAATGGATTTGAGCTAGCAGAAATGCACCAAAAAAGTCTACTTCATGGTGCTCAGTGCAGATGCTACACAAATTCCCTCCAATTTAACTCCAGTAACCAAAGCATTCACCTAGGATATGGAAAAAAAATAATTTATTGAATTATGTAAACAGGTTCCAACTTTCACTCTTCACTCCTTGCTCACCAGTAATGTAGAAGCCATTCCAGAAGACAGACAACTTTACCTGCTCCTCCTTCGGAAACACCAGCACAGAGAAATGAAGCAAGCCTCACGCTAGAGTTAAACAGAGCACTTGCCCTACTCTGAGGCTTGTTTAGGCACAATTTGATATTATAATGAACAGTCTGTATACAGGAGGTATAATATGTTTTTGCAGCAGGGACTGGTACAGCCAGTGGGCTATGTGGGTGCTTTCCTTAAAGACAGAAGATATGGCCTTGAATTCCCATCAGTGAGGAGAGGGGCTTGAACTTCTGTCCATCACGTCACAGATCACTGCACTGAATACTGAGATTACCACTGAGGAGGAGGAAAGACGCTTCCTCTGGTGGCATTATACAACCATGACCCCTTGCTCTACTTCGAATAAAAATGAGCACGGGTGGTTACTTTCAGGAGTTTTGTTCCAGGAGTCCCCAGAGGAGAAGGGCACTTTTTTGTGGCAGACGACAGTCTGGCTCAGCAGGCTGTTTGCCAGTCTCCTCTGTCTGGGGTTGTTCAGGATCCTCGTCCTCCGCACGGATGTCGTCACCGTTCGAACCAACTGTTGGTGACTATTTTAGGAGCTCAGCACCTAGCACTCTCCCAGGACATGGTCCCCAGTGCAAGCTGTGACCTCCTGATAGCAAGAGCTAACAGAAAATCCCTCCTTCAGCACAGTAATGTACTGATTGGGACAATACACCTTCTTGCTTTGCCCTAGGTAAAAAGATAAACGATCACGAATCAAAACGGTCAATTTTTTAGATTTTTTAGCATGTTTAGTGCTGTCTAGGAATTTGAACTGTACTTCCTACACAGTCTGCTACCAAAAAGCACTAATGAATTTGAGCTAACACAACAAAATCACATGAATATGAAAATACGGAAAATTTGGCTTCACGATGTATGCACACGAAAGGATTTTGATATTTGCCAGGCAAAAATATCTGAAAAAAATGCAAGTAATAAATATGCTTCAAGAAAACTAATTTCAATATATTAGATGAGGTTATTCAAGCCTGAAAAAAAACCCTGCATGCGGTGAGATACTTACCTTCGGCTTTTAATGCGCCTACATGGGATGACGCAGAGACCTTCTCACAAATGCATATTTATCAGTAAATGCCAGTGTTTATCTGTCAGCTACAGTTGCCAAATCTCACCACTGGCTTTCATAGGAAATGCAGTGTGAATGTCAGTAGGAGTTGGTACTGAAGTACATCTGTAGAAACAGGATAGCTCTCTTATTTTATTAATTGTTCCATACAATCAGCTGAGGAAAACTTTAAAATGGCACAACAAAAATGTGCTGATGGCCAGTTAATTTGGAAATGCTGTACAGAGACAGCATTTCTACTCTGACACGGGGATGCTATGAGGGGTTTGATGCATGGTTTTGATGTGGATGGGGGAAGTTCAGTATGTGCTTCCCCCATACTGAAAGCAATGGGTAAGAAAAGATGAGTGGTCACCAGACATTATGTGATGAGTATTTGAAGTTTCCAAGGCTCCTGTGAAACAAAAATTCCTTAGGTTCACTCATTAGTAACAAAAAAGTATTCCTCAGACTTGTGAGTTACCAGAAATTTGACACTTTAGACAGACTTGAAAAGAGAATTTGAAACCTTCATATAATTATGCTTCAAACCAAGCATGGTGTGGGATATACAACTCCATATACAAGCAGGTCTGCCTTCTCTAGATTGATTTGAAGTAAATGTAATCCATAAACTGAATAACGAGAAACTAAATAGCAAAAGCATATACTTAGTTTGGGATCTATGCGTTACTCCCTCCAGGTTGCGGAGGTACTTGTTAAGCCTCTGTCTGTGCTCTGTCCGGAAATTGTGAAGAGCTGCAACAGATAATTAGGATAGTGGAAAATATTCATAGCTGATATGACAATTTTGCATTCTTACAATGATTGAATAAAAGTCGGTTCATGCATAGATGTCTGAGGTAAAATAAGATTGTCCTACAGAGCAGGAAGCATGTTCTGCTACCACTGTACTATCAGTTCCCACAACTGATTCATAGTCATTCATATTAACCTTTGTTTTTCACAGTAGCCATGAAAGCTGAAGTCTCATATCAGCCTGTAAATAAAGAGTAAAGACCTGGCTCCACTGAAGTCAGTAGCAAAATCTGCGTTGCTTTTATAAGGTTTCCCCGTAAAGAAATAATACAATAATAAGGCATCAAAATAAGACTGTCAGTTAACTGGAGTACAAATATTATGATTAAAAAACTGAGTAGGTGAGTGCAGTGAGAATGGATTACAAAGCCCAGTTTATAAATAAATGTGGTCATCATTTGGTGACAGCAGGAAGCAGTTTATATTTTTTTTAGCTAATATTTCACAACCATAACAGAAACGCAGTTAGGTCTGAATCATGTTAGTGTTTAAGAATTAGAAATTTGCCCGCACTGTATTCCATGAGAAGGTGACAGGCTCGGTTTCATTGCCCCAGATGAGCCAGGGTTTGGCGTCACGTGCAGCTGTGTGCAAGAGACACTGCACAGACTACTCCAGGCTGAAAGAAACCTCCAGGGATGCTCTAATTCATAAGTCATGGAAATACAATAACCCCCTTATTTTCCTCTCTGAGACAGATATTTACTTTCCAAAAGACAGATAGCTATTTCCATTCTACAAGGAATTACTAATCCAGCTCTTCTACGTTGGTGATTCTAACTGAAGAGCAGAGTATATAGGCAACTCGCTGCCTACCTCCTTTCAGAAGTGGATAAACTCCTTACTGCT
This sequence comes from Larus michahellis, assembly GCF_964199755.1. Lineage (NCBI taxonomy): Eukaryota > Metazoa > Chordata > Aves > Charadriiformes > Laridae > Larus > Larus michahellis. The sequence goes on from NC_133896.1 coordinate 155,134,778, forward strand.
ACATGTCTGGAAGCAAACACCAGGCTCTCCCACGTCAAGCTAACTTCCATACAGCCTAAAACACAGCCTGGTTCAGTAGAAAGTAAAACCAGAAAGCACCAGTACTACCTGGTAGGTTAGGCTTTCTTCTATTTTTAAGGAAATTATTAACATAGCAAACAACAGAAATAAAATGGCTGCAATCTCATGAAGGAAAAGGAATGCTTAATAGTCTCAGATTATTTCAAGCCAGTTTATTATCACCACTCAGTAACCAAATAGGGTATACAAAACATCACAACTGTGTTTTATGAAGTTGGAATCCAATGCCTTTCAAACTAAGGTTACCTTTGAATCAAATCATAGGTTTTCAGCGAACCAATAAACCTACTAATTTTATGTCACTCTGTTCTCAAACTTCAGGTCAGCATAGATTCCCTCAAAACAGGGATGAGGGCTTTACTTGAAAAGGTCATCCTGAACCTGCTTGTCAAACTTGCTTGAACCCATGCATAAGCTCAAAACCAGAAGGGTCCCTCCGTTGGCTGGGAACAAGTGACACAGGCTGCCTGGGTTCACCATGGCTCCTAATTCATCAATGAAGGTGGGTAGAACATGAATATGTGGAAACGCTTGGTAAATATTTACCCTTCTGTACGGACTGCTGCTCTTTCCAAACTAGCCTAATTCCCTTGCAGAGACGGTATTTCCCATGAAGCAGGTAAGAAACTTTTCTGAACCTGGAGGGCTACCTCAGCCTACAAGAAATCTTACTGATTTCAGGGGGAGTATTTGCAGAGCAAATACAAAGGCTTAATAATAGGAAGAAAGTCAAATGTGATCCTGAACAAAACGAAGACAGATGTTTCCAAGCATGTTTGTGTATCACTGAGTGTAGCGAGAAACAGCAATTGCTATGACTGGCTACCCAAACACCTTGGTCAAGTTAGCTCACCTAGAGCCAGACTGCAGACGCAGTTCAGTTTAAGACGAAGGCACTAAAATCCAGGCATTTGCACGTAAACCTATTCATATGAGCAAGGATTTGAAGCGGCCATTTGAGTCGGCAGAGACCTGGAGCTTGCGTCAGCTGTCCAAGCACATCCCTTTTGCAAAGCCTTGCCATTGAGATGTCCCTGGGGGGCTGGCAAATACAGCAGGCACGGGACCTGCCAGAGACCCCCTCCCCTTGGGGCAGCCGACGGAGGCCAGCAGGATAACTAGGGCATCTCACCTGCGCTTGGGAAACTTGGTTCACGTGTAAAAAACTGCGTGTCTATACCTAAATGGAGGTGTTTTAGTCCAGAGCTAATAAAGACTGATTAAGAGCTACCCGTGGTACCCCTGCACTGGAGGTACGCTCCTGCCGTTCCTTTGTCTGTGTGTACATGAGACACGAGAAATGAAAAGCAAAACTGTGTCCACAGGTACTGACATCTGTGCATGTGGTATGACACATCTCTGTCACTGTTTCAGCGGTTAAAGCAACACTCACTTTGGGCAGAAGAAACAACAGTCTTAATTCAAGGAACCTAAAATAATGACAGGCTTTTCTACGGATACATCATTTCAACACTTTTTTTTTTTTCCCCAGAAGATATATTAACAGGTATCCACAATGTCTACGTAGGCTATTCAATCTCCTGATAAATACACCCTTTTATTTTTCAATACTTAGCATTTTAAAAAAGTTTGATCAGTCTAACAGCATTTTTATAGGCAGAAAAAATACAAAGGCTTTTAGTATACAAAACTGAAATAATTACCTCATCTTGCGTACCAATTCCTTTCAGAATACTTTGAGGCCTGTAGGGAGCTTGCATAAGAAATTCTGATGAATGTATTTTGTCCTCTTCTCGGAAAAAAAAGTCATAAATAAAATAAATGGCAAAGTAGTCTCTCTCTACTGCGTGACACACAGACAAAAATGGCATAAATCATCTTTAAGATGTCCGTGGGGAAAGTGCTTTCGGAGCTCTGTTTGCCTATCAGTTTACAAATGAGAGTTTAATCTTTGCATGTCAAAGGTAAAGAGTAGGACACAGGAAAGGTTTATTAAAAGTCATTATTAGTTTGCTTCGGATCTGAACAGCAACCTGCTGCTTGGAAATCTGTTGAATGAAGGCCCAGCTGTTTCATTTCAAGCCTAAAGGAACGGTACCCGAACACAGCGTTATTAACTCCTCCGTTCGCACTCAATGCATCCGCAGCTTGTTGTTGAGGCAGGGCAGAGACAACATTCCCGATCTTAGCATGCCCAGATATCTTTTACTTACAAAATGAAGTCTGAATTTTATCACTGTCTAATACTTGGTTTAGAGACAATTACACCATCTAATATCTTTTTTTTTTTTTCTAAATTACTCCTATGTAGTCTCAACCTTAACTGCATGCTGATATGATTTGTATCTTGTAAACTGTCGGAGGACTGATGTTTTATTGCGAATGTGATGACTGCAATGAATGTGTGACTCATTACTGCATCTTTTATTGATGGGGCTGGGGGTTACACTGCAGGACATCAGCAGAGGAAGAAAGATGATTTGCAAATTAAACTCTGTGCAAAGAATAGCATCTTGCGGAAGGCTACAGCCATGAATTAGTTGCCTCTCGTGGGGGGTTGGTCTTTTACAATCATGTTCTCACTGGTTTAGCATTTTTCAATCTTCAGTCTGATTTTCTTTCTTAGTCACAGTCAGTTCTCTTTCTTTTCGCCCAGCCATGTTCTCATTGCTGTATGCCAAAATGAAACCATTTAAATACAAAACACACAGTGGTAGGCAGTTCACTGTTTGTCTTTCCTTGAGAGCCCTCTCACATACAGAATGTGTATGTCAATGCAGAAGTACATTACTGCTCCCGAATCTCTCTTCTCCAAACACCTAGATATCCTGATTTTCTCACCTATCTTGTTTTATTTCCCCAGCTTTCTAAACCAAAACAATATGCAGGCACTAAATCTGGCCAAACTCTCATGTAACTTTCCCTCTGTGAAATAAAAATAAACAATCCCACAGCTTGATGAAGACCAAGGGTTTGACAAAGTCTGTGCCTTTCTCAGGAAGCAACAAGATCTTTCTCAGCTCCCCATAAAGCCACTCTCCCTTAAACTTCCACACACCAAAGCAGCAATGAATGAACAGAGCCGTGTAGACCTACAGTTTCAGTTGGCAACCTACAATTACCTTGGGTTGAGGCTTCATGCAGACTCTCGAAGAGGAGGAAGGGCTGCAGGTAATTGTAAACTATTCATGCTCCCTCCCAGCGCTGAGCTGATGCAGGGACTGTGGGATACTTGGGAGTCAATTAGAGAAGTTGCAGTTCTGGGCTTTGGATAAAGAGATTTATTCATGAGAGATTTTTGTCAGGAGCAAACTGTTTCAGCAGTGCGTGAGAGATAGAAAGTGAATTGGAAGGGATCGAGGATGGGACAGAAGAAGAACTGGAGGCCGCACTTCGAAACAGTGTGTTTACTGAGACGAGGGAGGAAAAAAATGGGAGTAATTAGAGAGTGTTACAAGCTTCTCTCCAGAAAAGAGTGAGGAATAAGAATTACTGAGGACAGCCCGGAAGGTACCTTTATTAAAGATAAACCGTAACATCACATGCAACAACCTTATCAAGGGCTACAGCTACGACAGAACAAATGATCCTACCAACCTGCTGGGAAGACAGGGTGGGATGTATCATTGTAGACCTGTTGCAGTTTCTCTTTGTTTTGCTTTCGCCAGATACCTCCAATTTTGTTTACTCTTTTATTGATGTATTGCAAGTTGAAATCAGGGTAAAGTTAGCATAACTTTCACTAACTGGTCATAGGTAACCTCTTGGGGAGAGCGAAAGAGATGTGACTTCAACAAAGACATCAAACTGAAAAAAAATTTTTCCTCCATTAATTGTTTCTATCATCTCGGAAAGTCTTGCAGTCAATGACTCCACTTGCTCTTTACCATGATAATCGCGTTCCTATTTATATATCTACCTCTTCCTATCTGAGATTAAGAAATATTAGCTAAAATCAAGTTTTAACGTCACTGGGAGGAAAATGTCCAGCATATAAATATGTCCGTATCTCTGTGAGTGTGCATGCTTTGCAAATATTTATATACATATATACATGTGGGCTGCAGGGAGAGGCGGGTTTTAAAAGCCTCAAACTTCGAGGTCCGATGAGCGTTCATCTAGAAGGGAATGAAGTAAGTAGCTTGCAAGCTCCTGCAGATAAAAACCCCTGCGTTTCAGGAGTATGTGTTGGCAATGTTTGTGAAGTAACTTGCCCTTCAAGTCCCTTTCAGGTGACTGGTGGGATTGATACCACTTTTCTTAATCTGTGGTGGCCATCACTAGTTGTTGGCAACAAAAGAGATTTGCACATCTCCATATCTTGAATCCAACAAGAAACTAACAAATATTTAACATCTGGGTCTCCAGCACAAGTCATCTATAACTTCAAAAGTTATTTTTCTGTTAAAGAAATAACAAGTATTTTTGCTCACAGTAACTAGAGCTATATTTTTTTATTTAAAAAATACTTACAAAAGCAGGGCTAGTGCTAGATTCAACTATATTTGTTGTGTATCGCCTCCGACACTATTTAGGGGAAAAATAATACTGAACCTGGGGGAAACTGCTCTGGACTAAAACTTGAAGATAATATAAATCTACTTAATGCTTCTGACCATTAAAATTAGATGGTAAATATTAAATTTCAGTGTGATGAGTGTTCTGAAACCAAACAAGGATTCAGAGATCAAATAGGCAAAAAAAGCTCTGTTAGAGCCAGAGGCAATTGTCAGAACTCTGGTGTCACAATATATGCTACTGCTTTAGAAAGACCAGACACAACTTGGCCTTACCTAGGAAGGGTCTTCTTTCACTTACAGAAAATGATCCCTCGGTTCCCATCTTGCAGTCACTATAACCAGCATAAATTTTACTAGTTAAAAACAATCTCACTGTCCTCAGCTTCACGCACTGCTCACAAAGGAATGAACACTCTGTCTGGCTGCATCTTTTTCTTCCACGCAACTGTGATAAAGACATGCAGCCCTTCAAAAATGACAATATTGAATTTTGCTGCTTCTTTATTTTTTATTGATTATTTGATCTTGCAGTTAACGATACACTTAATTTTTTATTAGCATATTTTTGAAAAGTTGTGAGGAACTTTGCATAGTTGACCTTTCATTGCATAGGTGGAGTCTAGGTACATTTATAAATACTTTGCCGGTATATACTAGTGTCCAGAAAAGATCATAAACCACCTCAACTAAACAATGAGCATACTGAATGTCCCCAGTAACTGAGTTGCTAGTAGCATGCAGAGACAGAACACCAAAGGCTATATTTAAAAGGCAGAATGAGCAAGTTTTAAGCAGAGGTACTCATAAAAAAAAAAAAAAAAAGAAAAAGAAGAAAGAGAAGACGATAACATTATTTAACCTCAATTATTTTGACAATGCCTGAATGAGCACGCAGGACTAACCACCTGAGGCCATCGCTAGTTTTAAGCATGTGCTGACATCACCACCCAATCAGTTCAATTCATTGCTAAAATTGGCTTGATTCTGGAAAAAAAAATCTTTGCAGGGTACCTTTTGCAAGCTGTGGTTGAGCTAACAGCTCATCGAAGTAGTGACACAACAAAGACTGTCTTCCAGGACGAGGAGATACTATCCACGCCTTCTGTAAAATTAAAAACAAAAGTGAAAAATGTGGCTCTGAGGAATCTCTAAGGCATTTCCTGAAGAAGCAGCTATTCCAATAAAGACTATCTTCCTACCAGTTGAGGGTATGTGGCAAATTAAACACATGTTTCAGAAATACATTGGGAGCCCACTGAAACCCAACCAGTCTATAAATGACATGCAACCTTCTATTTTTTTCTGATGCTGACAATGTACCTCTCTCTAAAAACTTTCTAAAGAACTATTATTTTAACCTACAATGGGGTTTTGGTGCTGTTAGCTTCGATAAACACTGCACAAAGAAAGAATAAACCCATTACACTCACTTTTTCTGCTTTTGTCCTCTGATGAGCTTGGGGAAGGGAAAAAGAGAAAGCAATATCTCCCACAGGCAGGAGGTACACCTAATAAGTGTGCTTGTGTTCCTCTAACAGGAATAATTCATTCTTGGTTTTACTTACTTCTTATGTGCCCTGTTATTCTCACAATTTTATAATAGATTTCAACACTAACAGCAATGCGACCACGAGTCTTTACTGATGTACAGAACCCACGTGTGAGAAAATTTAAATTATTCCACAGCTTCCCTTGCTGAATGGCATCACATTGAGCCATGTTTTATTCATCAACCACAAGCCTGACTTTTAAAAAAAATTCTTCCCTGTTGTTTAAAACAGCAAAAAGAGCCTTTATGTCAGTCATTTGCTCTAGAAACTGTAGCTCTGGGGCAGATTTTGGCCTGGAGTAAAACAAGAGCATCTTTGTGGAAGTTGATGCAGACACTGTAGCAGAAAAGTGCTGCAAACCTGTATGCAGAAGTAGGATAATAACGTCAGTACTCTATGCTGCAGAGGACGCAGCTTTTCTTTCCAAAATAGAAATCTTTTCTGGAAAACATGCTGTGATTTTTATGGTTAGTGATCTTTACACCCACATTCATTTCATCTTGTACCCCACACTCTTGTACGGCTGCAAACACTTGGGTTTCCTCTTCTTATGAATGTGTCCAAAGGCTTCTGTGGCAAAGGCTTCTTCGCAAAAAAAACCCTCCCTTTTGGCATCATCAGCACAAGTTGTTTTGCTAAATGTATTGTGGCAGGTCAAATAATGAATATGGACTTTGTACAATTTTGCAATAAAGCATGGAGAAAAGCAACAGTGAGAGAAAAAAAGCTCATCTCTACCAGGCTGAATGGCCGAGGATGAATCTCTGATCTGAGGATGCAGCTGAGCACATAAGAAAGACATCCTACTTGTCTCTAAAGGCTTGCTCACGGCATAATTTCATTTAGATTATTGCTGTCCTATGTGTGCAATAAAAGCATACCTTTGCAATCAGCCCTGCCATACTTGTTCAGTTGTACAGGCAAAGACTAAGGAAGACAGACACAAGATGTGCTTCTGATGCATCTGTACAACAAATAACTGCATCAAAGGGTAAGGAGACAGGGAAGGCAGGAAGTGGGTAAGACTTACTTTGATCCTTTGTTGTTTCTGCGTGCAAGTCACAATCTATTGATTAGAAACCATGAGAAGAATGGATACTTAAGGACGAAAAATTATTCTATGCAAATTTTCACATTCATCACTCAGGATGGACAAAAATAAATTATGCCTAATTACTACCTGCAGCACCGTGACTGTGCCTCTTATCTAAGTTAATAGCAGCCACAGGTGGACAATCAAGAATAAAATTTGGTCAGCAGTCAGGATGAGAACCTGTGGAGAAGTTATGTTTACCATATCACAGGCAATACAGTAGGGTTAAAAACAGCAACCGTCATCAATAATTTAGCCACCAGGCAGATTCGATTCTGCATCAGAAAGCTCCAGCAGGAAAAATCAAATTCGTACTCTTTCTTCTGGCATTCAACGATGTTTACTGCTTTATTAGAAATGGCAATAGGAAAGATTTCCCCTCTTTCATCTCACAGTCATGAATGTGGCTTTCACAAGGAATAAACTGGAACAGCCACCAGCTGGTACCCAATTTCTGGTCATTAGTACTGACTAGCACTGAATTTTAAACGACGATTTTCCTTAGCTCCTTCATTTTTCCAATATAATTTTGCAACAAACCCTGCAACATATCCAAGAAACTGAGAGTATGTAGCTCTCGCGGTTTTAATGTTGAGGGGGTTTGTTTATTTTCTGGAGATGCTCTTCTATCGGCACCGTGAATAGTCTGCCTCAGCAGGCTCTAACAAAGTTGCGAAGTGCTTTGGTCTACTGAGGAAAACCAAACTCCCTTACCAGCACTTTTTAGAGAATCTCAGACAAGTAACTGGTAAATTACTGAAAGAAACAAAAGTAACGGGGCCACCAGCTGCTGGTGGATTATCCAGTGGGATACACAGCGCTGGATACGGTTGGAGTTCATGCAGACCTTATGAGCCTGGTGAACTTGTTTTTGGAGCAACACAGTTAGGCAAACACCATGCTGTAGCACTGCACAAAGCTGGCATGGGTCTGGATAAGTTACAGAGGGCAGAATGGAGATACCAAGTTAGCTCCACTGCAGAAGCATTTCATTCATGTTCCAGCTCTTGCATTTGAACTTTTTTCCCCCCCCTTGATGATGTTATCTCTTCTGGCCTCTTGAGTGACAAAGTAAGACCTGGGTTTTTCTAAGTGATTCCAGTAAGTAGTCAGTGAAGAAGTTAGCCACCATCACTATAGCTTTTTATTTACACGAACGCCCAAACAGAAAGCTTCTGGTTTCATCTTTCGTCCCTTACATAAGTAACACGGAGCTGACTATACTACACTCTAAATACTCTTCCCTTATAAATAACGTTGCTACTTGCATCTTGTCCAGCTCACTTATTTTAACTTTCCCATTTCCCGGTCCAATGCAGATACCACACAGTATCTCCACTCTGCTGGCTGCAAGAACCAGGAAAATAGTAATTAATTCAGTTTTTTCCTTCTGAGAATGGCCTGACAGCAGTGCATGACTCAAGGGCCTTATCCTTGCAGAGAGGCAAAGTCAGGGAAAAGACTTCCATTGCACCTGATTAGAGCCCCTCTTGGGCTGCCGAAAATTATTCACCAAACAGGTTAGCAGTGCATAATGTATGACAGTCAGGCTGCTCATCAGCAGCTGTGGAGGAGCAGTCCATCATCAAGCAGCTTCCACGATGTTGATTATCCCTGATTAGGCACCTCCCTAAGCTTCAGCAGCTCGCTGGTTCAGCTCCAGGATGGGGTCTCTCTATCCCTCTCTGCCCCCACACTTCAGGATGCTGTTGCCACGACAACTTCTTCTACTGAGGTTTTAGGTTCAAATTCCAACATTTACCTGTTCAGTGTTCATAACTGCTGGTTATTTTCACTCCCCCTTCAGTAGACTTCTCAGCAAACCCATCTGGTAGATATTTACCAAACATGCAGATGAAAGGGACATGACCATGGGTGGGGAGACTGTTTCTCTAAAGCAGGGGAGAGCTGCAAAAAATAAGTTCAGTCAGCCCCAAAGCTTCAGCCTGCTCATCTCATGTCTGGTGCTCTGTACGCTCGAACTCCATCAGTCCCATCCCTGCAGCTGGTCCCAACCGGACTGAGTCATTTCGTGCTCTTTGTGGCACTGGGGCAGTTTGGAGACATACGGGATATTAACACAAACACGGGCATTTCACGCAGGAGAAAATGAACTACAAAAGGTGTATAGGCGATGAAAAGGCATTTGAGCCCTGGACAAAAAGGCCCAAGGCCAGCAGGATCCTGTTGAACAGATGTGATGTTCTACTGCATGCAAAACTCAGTGGTTGAATCAGGGACCTTTGGGGTAATTTTGTAATTTTGTATGTTCACAGTAATGTCCAACATCCTACTTTCCTGAAAGTCAGGTGGACTGAACACTGAAGGGGATTTTCCCACTCTTTCAATGCAGTACCTCAATGCTGTACACTCTTGTCATGACCACACATAGATGCTATACAATATACAATAATATATTCCTATATTATTTAGTGTTATTCTCTCATTCCTCTACCCTGTCTTGCCAAAATAATACACAGACCCAGCTCATCAACACATATCACTCACATTTCCAAGCTGCCTTGCAAAGCCTCTGCTTGGGGCACAAATATATGCCCCAGTACTTTATAAAACTATATTAAATGGAGGATCTACTCATTTCAACAAAATTTAACCCAACCCATAATGCAATAACCTACTCTGTCAAGCAATTAACACATTTTAAAGGGTCAATCTGCATCTGAAACCTGCATATTCTAAAGAAAACTGGTTCCCGACCTTAACTAAATAATTCACACCTGCTAACACAACTATAATTGCAGCCTAGTAGCTCTGAAAACGCTTGTTCCAGAATGGATATCTGAGGCTTATTCTCAAGCCCAGAGGCGATCACATTTATTATGTTTTGCAATTGGCAATCACAGACACGGGAATTAAAATCTGCTTTGAAGAAGGACCCTGTCCAGCTTCACCTGTTTGTCTTGGAGATCAAATTTTTAAAGGGGAAGGAAGAGGAATGGCAAAAGTGAGACATCTGTGTTGGGCGTGTTTCAGACCTGGGAATCGCAGTGAAAGAGCAGTTCAAAATGTATCATGCTGTTCAATTAAGGAGTGGAAGAAAAGAAAGTGCCCGTAGGTTTTAAAATGTCATGACGTTCTTGTACAGAAAGAAAAGTAAGAACAGGATGTCCAGAACAGTCTCTGTTTTCACTTTCAGGCAAAATTGCAGCAGACCTTACAAATTTATACAACTAAATACTTAATTAAATTGCTGATAAAGTTTCTATCAAAGGTTGAAAAAGGACTGGAAGATGGATTTTGTCTTGTGCCTTTATGATGCTTAAATTTCAGCCCCGCATTAGATACATTTTAGAAAAAGCATTACTTTGTGAACCTGGTCAACGAGAGGCTATGAGTCGTGAGTACTCTATTCCCCAGTGGCACTGGCTGCCTTTTCACATTGAATTTCTAAGCCATCCTTTATTGCAGCGTACGTCCATGAAAGCGTTCAGTGGCGCAGGCAATAACAAAGCACAGACAAAGGGTGTTTGTATTTTAAGCCATACATTGTAAATACCGAAAAGATGACCTTAAACTACTTATCACAGTAGGAAATGGCAATGAACAATATTCAGGTTTACTTGTTTGAAAATTTGTGTTTAGGGAATCGTTCGCCTGGGGAAAGAGGTGGGGGAGAATCCAGTGTTCCCTCGTCACTGGTTTGCCTTAGTTTGGGATTTTTGATGGGTGATACACAGCACAGCGGGACAGCTGTTGTATGCATTCAGAAAACACCAACTCAAATTCTCATTGAAATTTTTAAAAATAGAAATGTTGCAGCAGCTAAGGCTGCTCAGGGACGCTATTTTTCTTGAGCTTTTAGAAAGCTTCAAAAAAAAAAAAAGTGCCTGAATTATCCTTTTCCTCTGCTAAAGCCCGTGCTTTACCCAATTTAGGCCACGCAGTTGCCCTGAGCACAGCTGGTGAAGGCAGCCCTCCCCCCTTCCATGTCTGGCCAGCAGCACCAAGATGGAGCATAATTCACAAATAACTAAGTAGGGTTGTATCAAAGAAATAACAAACATGGTTACCAGGTTTCTCCTGTTGTGGATATAATCCCCAGGACCTCACAGTCAGGGGATGAGTCCTTCAAAGAGTATTTTTCCACAGTTTTCTAGAAGAGAGGAATTATTTCACTCGACTTTGATTTCCTTAGCACCCAAACTGATCAGGAGAAGAAATATTGTTCCCTTCCAGAGTCTGCCCACTTGCGTAGCTCGCAAGTTGCCCCCAGGGTTTGCTGACAGGAATGGACAAAAAGGCAAAAAATGGGGAAACTGGGATTTATGAAGAGACATGATCTCTCTATGTCTTCCACCCAAGAGGAGAAACAAAACTGGATAGTAGAGAGAAGAAGAAAAAAAAAAAAAAAAGAGGTGGCAAAATCAGTGCTTGGAGGAAAAAAGATATGATGAAGGCTGGGACCTGCAAAAGGAAAGAAGGCTGGGTCTTACACAGGACTAAAAGTAGGAGCTATGAAATTCTGCATGCTGAGCAGGGACCTGCCTGAACTGCACTAGAGGGGCGCACAGGAGAAAGGTAGGGCTGAAGTCTACTCTGCTGCCAGCGGTCTTGTTCTCTCATCAGCCCATAGCCTGCGAGGGAGAGGGCTGCCTCCACCTCCCAACAAACGTTCTTTCCACTTGCTAGGAGCACCAAATCCAGATCCACGGTTGTCTGGGGAGATTTCTTCCTGCCTCTCCAACCATGCAATGGAAGTTTCACCAAGGCTGTATTGTTGTGATCCTCCCAGCCTACTTGTGCCACTTTATATAATCTATCTCAATAAATGTTGGTCCAAGTGTTGGAGAGAATAATCTGCCAATAGGCTAGTGATTACACCAATCACCCAGCTCCACTTTCTAGTCCACAGGCCAATGATTACTTCAGAAAACAAACAAACAAGAAACTCCCCCACATTTTAAAACAGCACTTGATGAGGAGGACTGGGTCCAAAAGAAAGGACCAAAACCACGAATTCCTCATGCTGTTCTCAGACTAGAAAGGAGGATCTACCCTGCAGAGAGGGCTCGTCCCAGACGATTGTGGCAACTTGCAGAAAATTTGCAGGTTCTTCCAGCACAAGGATCCAGAAACTTTGTGGTTTGCTATACCCAGTGGTACAAGAGGGAAAGGACTGTTTTCAGAGTTCCCATCTGCTTGATAACAAGCATAAGCTAAAAGACTGGTCCCCCAAATGCCAGAATCCTAGGAAGCCATATATTCCCTCCAGGACTTCGTATCAAAGCTGTTTCCCATGCTCATGTCTTCTTCCCCTACATCTCAGAGGTAGGGAGGGCACCCACGTTTCCCTCCCATGAATCAGAGTAAGGTCAGGTCAATGCCCAAAGCCAGCAGCCAAAATGTGCTCCCAGATTCAAAAAATATCCAACTCTGGAGACATTCAAAACCCACCTGGACGTGTTCCTGTGTAACCTGCTCTAGGTGACCCTGCTCTGGCAGGGGGGTTGGACTAGATGATCTCCAGAGGTCCCTTCCAACCCTATGATTCTATGATTCTATGATTCTATGATTCTATCTCACCAGAAAAGAGTGGTGAGATTTGAGCACCGAACTTCAGAAGAGAATTCACAAATACGACCAGCAAGTAAAAATTGCAAAGGAGCTTAGTCTATCCCAACTGTGAACACCAAGTCCAGTTGGAGACCAAACTCCTCCCATTCAAGGAAGCCTGAGCTTCTAAATGAGAACAGAGAATTTTACGAAGCTATAGGGTACCTGAAAGTTAAGTTTTCCAGTCCCCGAGTTCCTGTAGATCGAGAATTTAGGTCCCTGCTTCCCTCTGTGGAAGAAAATCAGCAGACTCGTTCACATACGGGGTAAATTCACCCCTCAGCAGAGACACTGTCTCTCCAAAGCACCTCACAAGGTATCAGGAAGGGATATTTCTCACTGCTGACACCCGCAGCAGATTTTTGTAAAATCTTTGGAAATGAACACGGAATTTGCTGAAAACCATAATGGGAGGGGAAGATCTATTACGAAATGAAGCGGGAGGGGGAGTTATTATGACAGAAAAAAATTTTTCACCGAGAGGCTTGTCAAGCATTGGAACAGGCTGCCCAGGGAACGGTTGAGTCGCCATCCCTGAAGGTATTTAAAAGTGTAGATGTGGTGCTTAGGGACATGGTTTAGTGGTGGTTTTGGCAGTGTTAGGTTGATGGTTGGACTCGATGATCTTAAGGGTCTTTTCCAACCTAAACGATTCTACGATTCTGTGAAGTGAAGCAACAGGTACCGGCACCAGACAGAAAAACACAGCGACAGCAGCGGAGTACCGATGATTTTTCCTTGAGAGCAACAAACTCTTGCTCAACAAAATACAGCGAAAACGTCGAAGCTAACCCGTTTCTAACTGGGGAGAAGGCAAAAGCCGTCTGCCGCCGGGGGGAGGACGGCTGAAGCCGGGTACGGTCCCGTCCCCCGCCGCGCTCCGGGGCGGCAGCGGGGCGCGGGGCGCGGGGCGCGGGGGGGGAGCAGCCCGCGGGCACCGCCGGCCCTGCCTCAAATTATTCAAAACACTGCCATCTACTGGGGCCAGCTGCGGGATGGAGCCTCTCCCGAGGGGCCGATAGCTGGTTTTTGTCTTTTTGCCTTTTTTTTTTTTTTTCCATCCTGTTCGTAATTAACTTGGCTGTTTTGATAGACGAGGACACGGCTGATGAATGCTAAAGGTTTTAGAAGTACCCTTTGCATTTCATTAAAATGCCTTACAAAATGTTTTCTAAAGGTCAAACTGCTCCTTACGGTGCTTGGTTTCTTTAGATTTTTTTGAACCACGAGGGAGACAAGGGATTTTTTTTTTTTTTAATTGATACTCTCCAGTGCAATAAAAGCTCAATCAGTAAAACACTTAAGCAAATGTTCACCTTTAATCACCTAAGTGGCTTCTCTGATGGTGGCGGAAATAATTGCATTTGCTCAAAGTCCTTAGAGCAAGAAGTGAGATCAGTGTAAAAAAGAAAAAGAACATGCTTACCAAAGTACCTGTCTCTTCTTTACCCAAGAATCGCACAGGGGTATTCCACATTCAGAATCACACATAAAAAAAAAAAAGCCATGAGAAGAGTATGTGAAGCAAAAACGTAACCTTATGGGAACAAAATACACATTGTAAAATCGCTCCACTTCTTGAATTAGAACTAATAGAAAACGGATCATTTAAAGTCATTAGCAAGTTAATATTCAGAAGTTCAAAAATTCTTATATTATCCATTTAAATTATTTATAGGCTTTCCAGAACTGATGCTTATAGCCTCAAACCCTTCCTGAACTGTTTAATACACTAAACATCTTTCTCTACTTGTATGTCTAAGAGCAATAGACACACAAGGGCAATAATCATGCTAATTTTACAACCTTCATACCAGCTCAAGTTTTACAGTTGAGAAACTCAGACACAGAGAGTGTCTAAAGCTAGAATTTAAGCTGTGCTTATCAATCTTGGGTGACCAACCCGAGCTACCTATGGAGTCTGTCTCAGTTATAAAAGATGTTTGCCTTATCACTTTATGGACTCTACAAAGAAGCTGAAGCGGGAAAAATTTTCAAAAGGAAAATAGGGGACCTCTAGTGAAATTACCATGCTGAGTATTTTTTAAAGAAATATATTTTTAGAACGAGTTGTAATTAAATTGTGGACTTCAGTGCTACATTTTGTTAGGGATATCAAAAGTATAAAAACATGTTCCAAAAGGACTAACTAAATTAATGGATGATAACTCCATCAAAGAGCTATAGTGCTATATTCTCATTTTTCAGAACTGCCTTTTTATAGTCTTATGTATATTCAAAGCACATTTTCAATCAGCTCCTGTATCAGTTGTGTGTGCTCAGCACCACCACAAAGCTACCCCTCGGTCTTTGATCACCAGGCAATGCGATACACATCATCAGTGGCCAATTGTGATCATTGTGTCTTCCGGCTTACTGCCACATCTACAGAAAGGTTTTGAGCACCCATGTGCAGTGTGATCACCTCCGTAGGCAGCTGGGGACTCTCAGAAGAGCCAGCCGGCTCTTTCAGAGCAGTGCAAGTTGCTTAAATCCCTGGTATACAATTTTTACCGGCATGCTTGCCTAAACCCTACTAGGATGGGATTTCCTTAAATGCTGGTGATCCCTCAAACATGTAGTCCAACAGAGAGCATCAGAGCACACTTCTAGGAGAAGTTTTGTGCTTCAAAGGGAAACTATTGCTTCGAAAATGAAAAAAAAAAACCCTCCTAAAACTAGGTTGGTTGATTCAAGACCTGATGAGAGGCTAGAGTTGTCATGGGGAACTGTACCAAGTGAGAGAGATAAGGAGCATCTAATATCCGCCCTGGCTGCGAACAGGCACACGAACATCTATTTCCATCCACACAACAAGAGCCACCCGGTGGCATTTGCTATCTGTACTAGATCCAGCAGGTCCTGGTGCAGCATTGCTGTTTCTGGGATCGGAAGCTTTCATTTCACAATCAAGTTCCTACATCAGTTCTCCCAGCATCCTATGTCAGTGATTTAAGAGCTTGTTAAGGAGGAAAGCAGTGGGGGCTTAAACACAAAAGCCTGAATTTAATGAAGAAATAATAGAGCATGAAAAGCAGCTCCATGGTTATGAAGGTGTCTGTACTGATCTTCTAAGAGCGGAGCAGGAGCGCAACCACGAGAAGACTCTGGCAGGAAATTAGATAGAGACAGATGAGCTTTGGAGACCAGCCAGTCTTTCTTATTGGAAAAAAAATAATCTCATTTCAGCCTTGGAGAACGTGTTTGCTCCTGTAGTTTGCTACCGCTGTTGTGTGACATTAAGAGAGCTGGATGAGTGAACGGCTGGTGTGAGAGGTAATACGAAATTGGGTTTTCCCATGAGAATAAGTGAATATGCAGTGAGAACAGTGGCCCACTAACTGGAAGAGCATTGCCTGTTCACAGGGCACTGCCCAGAGGACCTTTCGGCTGCTTGTTCCCACAGCAAACTGCACATGCTCGAGTCCTTTAGTTCCTTGAAGCTGGGATACTGCAGACCGGGCTTCCTCCCATGGTAGTCCCTGAGTATAACCCTGAGAGCAGGCTTGTATTTGCTGAGCTAGGAATCACTCTCTGGTTCTCTTTTACTTATAAATATATGGCTCCTGTACTCACTCTGCACTGGATTTTAAGTGGACCTACAGTTAAAACACAACATAAACATAGCAAAAAAACATGGCTTATGTATTTAGCATCACATATCCATTGCAGAGTCCTGGTCCTTTCAGCAGCCCACAGCTGGGTTTGCTTCTTGCAGATACCAGGGAACTGACGGATGCCCAGGTCATTAAGGCAGTGTCAGGCAAGAACTGGAGCCCTTTGATGTGACATAGCCAGAATGGTTCCTCTTGGGACAGCCCTCCTGAGAGTGCTCCAACCCACTGCTACCTGCTTGCGGACGTGTAGTAGATGCTATAGGCATGCTGGCAACCTTCATAAGGCAGTGCTGGCTGCCTTAACGTGCTGAAAAAAGAAAGTAGTAGTATATAGTACACAACCCTGCTGTACGGCAACTAATTCCAAGCATTCATCCCTGTGAAAATGCTGGTGGAAGCCCTGCCAGCACCAGTCACTTAAATAGAGGAGATCATTTGCTTTGAATTTTGAGGGGGTGTTAACATAGAAAAAAAAGCTTAATTTCTGACCCACTTCTGCACTCCTTGTTTCACAAAGTGCACACACTTCTGACAAGTGTGAGAAGGCTCCTCATAAGAGCGTTTCCTGACCGTGCTTTCTGAATTAGATTTGCTAAGTGTTTGCTGCCAGCTGGTAAATGAGAAGTGAAACCAGTCATCAGTTCCTGCATACGCTCTTCTGGGACAGCAGCTTCGGGTGCTAAGTCTTGAGATCAGTTCCCTGAAGCTCTTGAAGCTGATGAAGTGGTTTTAATATATTTTATATCTATAACTCTACCACACATAATTGCATTAAGTTGTCAGAGCTATTGCCTACATGCGTGGGGATGTATCCACTGTGTCTGCACGCTAAGGGATGGCTGAGTCACACACACAGAGTCCTTCCAGCAAGTGTGATGCTAATTTAGTGTATTTCCAAGATGTTTGTGCATGGCTGACAGCTATGACCTACAGGAGATTTCTGCCCTTCTGGAGAGGCAGCTGGAGGCCAGATTGGGATGTCCTGGTGCTTAGATGGTGATTAGACTCCTATGCTTAGGCAACTAAATCCACACAACCCTTATGCTATGCTGGCCCCAGATTAGCCCATCCCTACACCCCAGAAATAGAATCATAGAATCATAGAATCAGAATAGCTGGATGTTTCTTCACCGGCAGCCACAAAATTCCCTGGAGCCAGCAGAAGCTGCTGTCTTTGAACCGTTGTGAGCCAACTGGAAAACCCTGTAAATTAGCCCCAGATTTTTCCCATTTGTTATGAGGTTTACAGCAGAGCCAGGACCAGGCGAGCACAATAAGCACGCTGAAAAATCATTCAAGAGATGACGAACAAGTAAAGAAGTAGCTGCAGTTAAGTAGAGATATGTCTATGTCGTTTAAAATATTAATACTTTTTCATAGAAAGGTGTGCTTGTTGGTCATGTTTAGCAGCCTACTTACAACAAAAAATTAATGAAAATACACAGGCTATGCATGAAAGGAAAAAAATTAATAGCTTCATCATAGAAAAAAATGAGGAGTTTTATCCTCAAACCTTTGCCCCAAAGCATTTACACAAATGCTTGTCTTCAGTCATATGCTGAAGTTTCCAAAAATAAGTGAAAAGAAAAATCATGGGATTTCAGAGGGTTTTAAATCAGCCACATACTTAATTTCCCTGCTGAATCCTATTTCAATTATATTTCACCATAAAATATGAAGGCCAGGGAGGGAGAGTTTTTACCTGCTTTTGGTATTTCTGAACAAATGTCTGGAACCAGCCATCTTGTAAAATATGGATTCACAGAAGTCCCGAAACTGAGTGATCAGTAGAAGTCACAAACCTTCTGGTATGATAAAATCACAATTCAGCACAAACTCCAGGTCCAGTTTTTGGAGTAGAACAACATCACTTGTGTCATTTAGGTTGGGGTTTTTTAATGGTTTGAGCTAAGAGATTCTGTTTTCCTTCAATTAACTCAGAAAATCTGTGTATCTAACTGTATGGGAATGGTGCAAAAGACGGTCAGTCTTATGTAAAACCTAGAAATGAGCGTAGATACATGCAAATAGCAAGCCAAATATATCACTATTTGCCAAATTTTAAGTTTGGCATATATGCCAGTACTCACCTTGTAACTACTAGCTAGTATTACATTAGAAAGAATAAAATTAATGTTGAGCCTGAAGAAAATCACCGTCAGAGTGCAGCCATTTAGCCACTAAAAACCCAGGTATGTTCATGGCTCATTGGTTGAATTCCACGTCGTTAAAGTACAACTCAAAAACGTTTAGAGGCATTCTTAAGTGTGAAAACACCACGCCTGGAGAAACAGTGCTGTCAGGTAGGTCACCCAGCAGTTAAATGCTCAGAACCTGGAGATGTGGGCAGGAACTCCAATCTCAGAGCTCCACTATCACATTATAAAAATGATTGATATTCCACAAGTTGCACTCTGAACATGTGCAAAGATAGCCTCAAGAATTCAAAGCTTAGACAAGAGTCATCGCGTGTTGATTGATGGCCCTGTGTCACTCTGGTTTATGGGTTATGACCACTGGAGACTTCAAAATGAACTAAGCCAAACACAACAGCATCCTTTGCTCAGTGAAGCAAGGATGCAGGGCTCAGAAACCAAACTGTTCTGTCAAAAAATAAAATACTTAGCTCAAAAAATCTGTCAGACTTTCAACACTTTTGACAGCTTCCATATTCAATGCATGCAAAAGCGAGTGTGATGAATGCAGACAAAGCATCCAGAATGTTTCTTTGACGTTAGAAATCCCTAATACGGTATATTATCCTTAAATAATTCACACATCTCTCTTATGCAGGTCTCTCTCTCTCCTGGATGCTCTATAGAAGAAATGTCTTCATTAAAGCAAACAAAATAAACTACTCTTCTTATATTGGGTAACATTAGAAGCTGTCCTTACATACAGTACAAAAGTCTGCTAATACTTTAATGACACTGATGAACAGCATATAATAACTGAAAAATAGCTGTCTTTTAAGTATACAAATATCAAGTGTGTTCATCCTGTATCAGGACTGTCATTTAGTGTGACAGGAGGAATTTTTCTCAACATGTAAAATGAAACATATTATATTAATGGTCATAATTACCCAATCCTTCAAATTCAGCCATAGTTGTTATAAGGACGTCGCTTTATAAGATATTTGCTCTTAATTTGCAATCTTCTGTTCTTTAATTTCATTAGGAATCCTTATGTGTCACATCATTCTTGTTGAACAAGAAAAATCACATAAATTTGGATTATTAATATTTTGCTGAACTTTTCACCATTTGGAAAGCTGTAAACAGTATAGAGTTTAAGTTTATGAACTCCCACCAAATTCAACAGAATAGTTTTAGATCAGGCATATACAATCCAAGGAAAGACACATATTCAAAATGATAAAAGAATAAGTGACCATAATTTTCCCAATTTTGTACTGAAGACAAACACAAAATTTTTTAACTGAGATTTAATAGCCAGCAGTGACTTTCCAAGAGTCTTTTTTCAAGACAATTAGAAGTGTAAAGAATGCACATCGTTAAAGGTAAGAAACTTCTAATAACTCATAAACCATGCTGTCACACTTTTGTCACTCATACAGTTTAGGTCAAAGCACAAAACACCTGACTGGTCATTTTTTATTCCTACAGCTTTCCCACTTCATATCTGTTTTGACTTTAAACTCTACTTTTCTCGGGAAGAACTGACAGTAAGGTCCTGTCCTTCTTCTTGCAGGTGACATACAGTCGTGTACCTCACCATCCCAAGGAACAAGGCTGGAGCTACAGGAACAGAAAGTATGACACAAAGCACACAGAGAACCAGAACCTCATGTGCCTCCTTTACAATCTCTGGACAAGAGGATTGTCCTCCACGAGATATGCTGTTAAGCAGAGTGGAAGAAGTATCTGTTTAGTGCAGAATTTTCCAATGATTGTAAGATTTTTTTAAAGCCTTCCACATTACAATAGTTTTGAATACTCCACCATCACAACCTAGCTCTTCTCCCATTAAAGTAATAGATATATTACCCTACATTTTTATGGAAGCAGGATTAGCCATGCACTTTAGAAATGAGGCCATTTATGCAGGCGTTTTCTCAAGCCTTCTATTCAACATTTGGTTGGACAACAAAGATCTAGACTAAAGAATTTTCTTTGTACGTATACATATGTTTCTTCATATATAGGTCACTGTTCCTCATATATGGACTTGTGGGTGAGACTACTTAAAATGTACAGTTCTGAACCCATTTTGGTAGGCATAGTAGAGGGTTATACAAGAACAGAAGAAATGCATCCACAGGCTGGTGATGCATGCGCTATGGAGGCCCTTCTGGCTGCCACCACATAAATACAGCCTTTTACACCTCAGGATTTGGTTTTGCTGCTGTTGTATCTTGAAGGGACATTTTAAGCCCAAAAATTCTGTCTTAAAGCATGACAGTTTCTTCCCCTTTAAAGCTGCCACAAGGAGTAGCATAGTCCCCAGCCTGCCGTATAACACTGAAACATGGGTCATCCATTTCAGAATGGTGTTAATTCTCCAGAAAATGTGAACACTGCTATTTGGTTTTATGCCAGCTGCCTGAAGGAAACAGGTTGTCTGATTTGTTAGCCTGTGGGAAGAAAAATACATGGCAACATCAACAGACTTTATGAATCCTAGATCAACCCCTCTCCTCCTAGTTATCTCCCAGTGCAATTCTGTTGATACGAATAGGGCATAGTCTCCAAAAGAGTGCCCAAATGAGAGGAGAAACACATCCACTAATTTCTGAGTAGATCTTTATCAATAAAATGAAAAAAATCTACAAGAATATTTAAAAAGGGAGAGGTCAAATTTCCCACTTAAATATTCCCACCTGCATCCGTTCCGCTAACACCACAACAGGCAAGCTCAGTAGGACAGAAAGGCGCCCGGATTCCAGCTGTTGCTAACACCAGTTAACCTCACCCTGGTACCTGTCCAGCTGTTAAAGTGCTCTTTTGTTACAGGGCTGGGAAGGGATGCAGATTTCAATCTGTTTCAAACGAACCTCTGGGAATTTTCAACCACTCAAAATGTCTTTTTGATTGAAAATGTGAACAGACTTTTCAAAACAGATACATAAAATCCCCTAAAAATGTCTACCATTAAGGATCCACCATTGTAAATTAAAGCTGGCTTCCTGAATCAGAACACAGAGGCAAGTGAAACACGTAGACTTCTTTATTTCTGAAGAGTATCAGATTTTATGCTGTTAATGAATGTTCCCGATAAAATGTTGGCGATAATAATTTAATTTTTATATTCACAAGAAAACCTACTAAAATTTTTTACAGCTTTCCCTCACTGCACGGTGTTTAACTGAGTAAGGTCTTTTTACAACCATGCACACAGACACCCACTGCCAAGAGAGAAATTTTTATAAGCCTTGTTAGTTGGAGTTTCTTACTGCTCAGGTATTTCACATATAATGTTATTTCTGCTGCCTAATAAGAATTGTGACACACAGACCTATTGTACTGGAAAAATGATAGCATATATGTTTTGCTTGTTTGTAGCATCTGGACTCCTTTCTTTAAGTTATGAAATAGTCATATGAGGATTTCTCATAACCAAGCGGCACTAGGCTGAAGAAGTGATATTGTTGGGTTTGCAGAATTTCAGAGAGGAACTTGGCTAATGATCACAGGTTCAACACTGCATGAAATTTTCTGAAGCTTCTTTCTGACACTTCACATCCAGAGAGATTTTCCTGTCTCCAAACAGATGTTTGTAAAAAGGAAACTGGAGTTATAACTTGGTTGGATAAGCAAATGTCTTCTGAACTGGGAATGGCAGTCTTCATGCAATGAAGTCCCAGCTTGAACAGCAGATGTGCCACTTAAGCAAAACTCCATTTAATTGTTCCAGATGAAAGGTCAAGATGTTTTAGTGCCTCAAGTAGCACTTGAGCATCCAGCTATACCACCAGTAGAGCCAAGAATTAAATTTTCAGTCTCCAGTCTTCAGCTGTAATGAAGAAGTGCATGTTTCTTCTCAGGAAATAATTCTAAAAATAATTGTGCAAGTCTGTGTTTTGCTCTGACCTAGCTCCTTAGTTTGACACAGCCTCAGGGGGAGGCTGCAGTTGCCAGTAGCCGCAGCGGTTCCAAATGACAGTACTGAATCCAAAGCAGTGAAGCCATTTTGTCTCAATCACATCCTGTGTGTCAAGGGGTATATAAGATACGTAGGTGTATCCAGGGGTTTAAGAGCAAATGCATTTTTCCTGGCGCGCAGGCTGTTTTGTCCTGCTACTGTGGTACAAACACCCCATAAATGGTCAAATTGAGGCCTCAGAAAGAAATGCCAGTTGAAAGAGGACAGAGGTGAAATGATGTTAGTTCACAAAGTCCCTTTCAAAGAAGGTTTGCATACATCCATAAAGAAGGCTCAATAAAGTGATCATGCAAATAGTCTGTTGAATAACTTCACCTAATGCAAGTAGAGATGTTCACTAGAATCACAGAATCATCGAATGGTTTAGGTTGGAAGGGACCTTAAAGACCATCTAGTTCTAGCCCCCTGCCATGGGCAGGGACACCTCCCACTAGACCAGGCTGCTCAAAGCCCCATCCAGCCTGGCCTTGAACACTTCCAGGGATGGGGCATCCACAGCTTCCCTGGGCAACCTGTGCCAGTGCCTCACCACCCTCACAGGAAAGAATTTCCTCCTAATATCTAAACTAAATCTCCCCTCTTTCAGTTTAAAACTGTTACCCTTCGTCCTATTGCTACGCTCCCTGATAAAGAGTCCCTCCCCATCTCTCCTGTAGGCCCCCTTCAGGTACTGAAAGGCTGCTATAAGGTACCCCCTTACAGCGTTCTCTTCTCCAGGCTGAAGCTGTGCTACAAAGCAGATGTTTGGCTCAAATGGAAATATTTTCACATCGGTTCATCTAGACAGTCGCTAAAAGAACTCCTGCTGTTATGGTGGCATGAAGTTTATATTTGGATCCATAAATGCAATACATGACAACTTACTCTGTTTAGAACTGGAATCCTGGATCCAGCTTTAAGAATAAGATTCTTCTATCAGTACAAAGGAATCAACAGAGAGCCGTGGACAATTTACATTATTTTTTGGGGTGCATATTCTAAAAAGCATTTCTTTCCTACTATAATTTTGCAGTTGCAGGGCAGGTCAAGCAAAAAGGCTGGAGAAAGTAAATTCCTTTTCCACTCAGCACAGCTCTGAGGACAAGGACCGTAACTGCTCAGTTAGCACCCGCTCATTGATGGATGCGTGTCTGCTGCCTGAAAGCTTGGACACACACTCTTCACCTGCGGTCCATAAGCTCTTCGGTTGCATTTGCTCTTTGGTCCTATGTGTCTTCACCCCTGCTTTCTCATCACAGCACAAACGGGTGTCTTGGCGTATCAGTCCCCCATAGCATCTGGCACAAATTCTGGGGCTTCCTTTGGGAAGAAACAAGGACACAGGTGTGTCAGGCACCGAAAACTAAGCAGTGCTCCCAAGTTCACGAATGTAGACTTTTGCTACACCCATGTTTAAGTTTAAGCCTGAGCTACGCGAACAGCTTCTATTTCACCTACATCGAGCAATACTGCCTGCATGAACATTGTCCACATTGAGCTAGCTAGCAAAGTGGAGTCTGCAGGCAACTGGGAATCATGTATTAACACGTTAAGCAATGTCTGTATGTAAATTCCATCATTTCATATATATATAAAGGGCACCAAACTCTGTAACTCTTTATTACAAGTTTCTTTTTTCCCCCTGTGGCTCTAAACCAAATCTCATTTACAAGTGGGAAGGTGTTATTCTATGCAGTGAATACCTGACCTTTTATTTCTACAAAGTAATTTCCAGAAACAATGCCAAAAACATGTATTGCCACTGACAGGGTGACACCGCAGCAGTTCATACGCGTATTTTCTTGGGAAAAGTATTAGGAAAAAGCTGTAGGAGTCCAATTAAACTTTATCACCTGACTGCATGCTCACAATAACAAGATTGTATATTAATATGACTGTGACCTCAACACATGCAGAGCTGGTCAGAGTTATACAAACTGTGGTCTCCAACACTTCCTCTGGCAGGAAACTCTGCTGGAGAGAGGATACTTAAAGCAAAGAAATTTCTGGAGTGTGATGGTAATGGAACATAAGTGCTTCACTGACAGGGACTGCACCTGGGTATTGTGCTTAAATGTGTTGCTAAATTAAAGCCTTAGGACTTTTCATTCCATGTTTACACTTAACATTTCCCTTAGTATTTATTTTGCTATTACATAAATATATCTGTGATGATTATCTCAAGCGTATCTGGCTGCAACCAAGACATTCATTAAATAATCATCACAATATTGGTAGCACTGTTCCTATTTTACAGATACCTGCAGGTATCTTGACAACATATGGGCTGTGACAGCCAGGAGTCTATGACAGGACGTATTTGTGATTAACTTTAGATGTGTCCCACAATATCAAAAGCTTTCATCGCCTAAGGTTGCTCGCTGACTGATAGTCAGGTCACTTAAATCCAGTCACCAAGAGATGAATGCGGACAACCAGCTTTAAAATTCAAGAAGCCTGAAAGTGCATCCTTGGCCTGTCCAGAGTGCTCTTTCGTTTCTCCAAAGTATGCATTTTTCTGAATGAGGAACACAGGTTAGTATCAAAGGATTTCAATAGCTTTCAAATGTAATGTTAAATTTGAAAGATTTTAACATCTTTTGGAATAAAGACTGTATTTTGTCCAGCAGAGGGAGACTAGAGTTTTAGAGAAATGTAATACAACCACTAAGCAAAACAAGGAAGATTTTAATTCCCAAGAAATAGTACCCTAGATCATATAGACAGCTAAATACAGGGGAAATCTGATGAAAATAAGATTTAAAACCATATTATAATGCTTGATACTGATGTAGGATTTGTAGCCTTCTTCCCACTTCAAGTCTGATCCTGTACAAATAACAAGAAAACACACTTTTTCTAACATGATTTGAAAGTCCTACTGTGATTCTTGATTAAATTTTAAATGCAAAAATATTCAAATCCAACACAAAAATTAGAACAAAAGCAGCCTTCTCTGCCTTTAAATTGTTTGAGTGCTATTTGTGTCCACTAGCCTGAGACAGATTTCTTGTCCAAAACATATTTCTGTCAGACATTTTTTAAATTGGATGTAACACATTCAGTGAGTTTTTCGGTTACCCGCATTCTTTCAAATGTTCTTGCTCTATATACAGATGATCCCTGAAAAACTCATTGCAAGGAGAGTAAAAAAAGCTAATATAGAAATATTAGAGGTTTCCATTAATTAATAAACCAGAACCTTTTGCCAGAGATCTCATTGCAGAATTATCTTCAATAAGAAATGTTCTACTAATGACTTTTTAAAAAATAAAAGCTTCAGATAGTAATTGGAAACATATTTTATTTCTTAGATAATCTCTTCTCACTTTTTTTTCCAAGCTAGAAAACCTTAAACCGATCTATTTAATGAAATAAGAGATTTTAAACAAGATCTCACTTGAAGAACAGCAAAAAATAACATAGACCCGACTCCAGAGTCTGGAGGGCTAACAGAGGAAAACTATGTCTTTATTCATGTGCTTTCTTCTAGTTTTGATTCCTCTGTTTATTTTTGCTTAACTCCCCTCAGGTGTTCTAGTCAGTAACATTTGAATATCTCTGCTCATATTAATGTCAAGAACAGCATGGTGCGGGTATGGATAGCCCTGAAGCATAGCAACAGCATGTATTAATGGGGTCCTGAATCCACCAAGTACCCGAGGGTCCCCAGCACATGCACTTCTGTCTTTCAGTCCACGCCAAGGAAAAATTAGAAGAAACAGCAATAAATCTATGCCACTGAATGAAAAGTTTGTAAGTAAATAGTGCAAACAGGCCATTATCCCCGAAACAGCTCCGCTGGCCCTGTGCCAAAGGGGTGCTGTATCCTGGCAGGGACCAGAAGAGGAGGCAGTCCAGTGCAGTCCAGTCCAGTCCAGCCCAGCCCAGTCCAGCCCAGCCCAGGCCAGCCCAGGCCAGCAGCCCATGCCCTGAGCAGCCGCCCCAGCAACCTGGTTACCTTGGGCAATAATATTCCCGAACCTCTCTGTTGCTGATATAAACTGCTGTGTGCTGAAAAAAGAATTTCACCTGGAACTAAATGAGAGACTCATAGACTGCGATAAATGAAAATTTGTTGGCTTACCATGTGTAGATTTAAGGATGTGAGGGGAGGACAAAAGTAAGATAAAGGTAGCTCTACTCTCCCTTTGTACTTCCTTTGCTAATCAGATGCAGATTTCACAAAGGTCATGACTGTAAAACCTAATGCTAACTACCCCAACCCACAATGCTATACAGCAAGGCTGTCCTTGTGTACAATCCTATACTTCCAAGGACAGATAAACATATTCCTGATTCACAGTCACTTGTCTCTGTGCTGTGAGCACCCAGCAGTCTTTTCCCATTATCATTTCTGTTGAGTGGCCTGTAGCTTTCCATTCCAGGTAAAGATATAAGTGTTTTCAGCCAAGCTAAAATAAAACAGAACATGAAATGAACTGAAATGAAAAAAAAAAAAAAAAAAGAAATAAAATGAAATGAAATGAAATGAAATGAAATGAAATAAAATAAAATAAAATAAAATAAAATAAAATAAAATAAAATAAAATAAAATAAAATATAAAAAATTAAAATAAAATGTAAAATAAAATAAGATAAACCCAGTGTGTTTTACATGAGGAAACACCTGCCCGCAGTGTGCATTCAGGAAAAGGTCAATGGAAACCTGGAGGAAGCTCTTTGCAGAGAGTGCCTGGTCTTTTTTTAGAGTGGCCCAGTAAACCGTGATCCCAGCACAGAAACCCAGTCCCTGGGCTTACCAGTTCACCTCTTGCCTCCCTATTTCACAACAGAAGTCCATCACCCCTTACCTACTTCAAAAGCAGTTTTAAAGCTGCAGGCAGTGGGTTTTGACCTCATTCCAGCTTATCTGTCACAGTGTACTGTTCACAGGCTACTCAGATTCACAGCTGCTATAAAAAAAAAAAAACACTCGATAAGCAGCTCTTGGGTTTTCCTTTGTTCAGACACACCAGCTGATGTGCTTTGGGGATTACTGCATTACCAGGGTGGTTGCGTAACTGAACGGGGGGTGAACACCTTTTCAAACCAGCAAATGAACTGCCAGGTATGGGTGTGAGAAGGACAAACAGAATCAGCACGGGCTTAACACAGAAAGGAAAACGGCAAATCCTGCCATGACAGAACTTGAAAGTAATGGTCACATTAAAAAAAAACCAAAACAACCACAAACAGAAGAAGAAATATTACACCTTAACTGTATATTCTCTGCCTGTTCTGTGTTAGTTCTGGTGTTGCCAGCCTTCAGAAGAAAAACCTGGTGTCAGAGCCAGAAACAGATCAAGTGTTGGCTTAAAACCAATCAAGTAGTCCTTTCAGTTTCTTGGTTTGTTTCCCAATTCTTTGGAAACTTTTCCTGAAACCATACAGGGAATGGCTTAACCAATTCACTGATTCCCACAGCCCCTCGATGGAGCCCCACTGCTTCTACGCTGTGAGTTGTGTCAGGGAAATCATCGCCTGTATGTGCATCGAGGGGTGGAAGGTGGCAATCCTGACCCTGAGACCACTGTACACTGAGGAGTCAGAGATGCACATCGCAGTTAACCTGGGTAGGCACAGCCTATGCTGTGCTGCGCAGATCCCTTGGCTGCAGGATAAAATCAGCCTGCAGACACCTCCCACTTGGTACCAGTAATCACACCTCCTGCCTGGCCATACCTTTGTCCAAAAGGGCAGCAAGAAGTTCTCCTGTGAATGGCCTTCATGAATGGAGTTGTTTTCTTATAAGAGAACTATATAATAGCTTGAATGACCAAAAAGGAGGAGCTTCTCTCCACAGACAGGACCTGCTCAGCGTGCCCTGGGAAAAATCCTTCTGGGTTCCATCTGATGCTTCACAAATGCAAGGTTCCCAGCATCTGAAGGGATGTAAGATTTACTTGCTATCTACATTCCTCTTCTCATTCTGTCTTATTAAAGCAGTTATTAAGTCATTTGTTGTCAGGCCTTTCTTACTGATATCCAGACGAGCTCTGCACCAGGTCACTCTCACCTCACTCCCCACCTCCAGGACAGAACAGCCTCACTTCCCACCTGTGCCTTAAAATATAAGTGAGTCTTTGCAACCCAGATATCTACGCTCCTCCTACAGTCAACAGAGAGCTAATCCATAGAGTTCATGGACTCTGCAGAGCAAGCCAGCTCATGTTCAGTCAGCCGAATCCCCCTCCAGACTCCACTGGCGATGCTGACTAGCCCTCCATACAAGGGCGGGATTAACGCAAGGATGGCCGCTTCCTCATTCGATTAGTATGTATGAAATGTCTTTTAAAAATCGAGATAACAGAAAGCCATTTTAGATATAAACATTGACAGACCATTCAAAGGATGACCAAAAAGGACCCTGAGTACTCACAGTGCCTGCATGCCTTCAGCAGAAGACAGAAGCAATGCCTGATAGCAATGCTGCTTCAAAATAATTTTCCTTTGTGAACGCAATCCATTCAAACTTGCTTGAGTTCAGCTGGAGTGTCCTACCTTTTGCCCAAGAACAGCTTTTCCTGATGCAACCAAACATTTCAGCATGACTGCAACAGCTGGGAACCAGATATAAAAGTGTCACTGGCATACTTCTCGCAGCCAGAGTTACTCTGCTGTTTGTGGCTAGTCCGGAGCACGACATTATCTCTCACAGTTTCTCATATAGATTTAGAGATAGATAGGGACTTAAATCTTATCATGAAACATTACCTCACACACAGTGATCCCTGACCCTGTAATGTCAGGCTGGTTAAGAAGAGAACCTGTCTAGAAAGTGCTTTAAAACACTAATGGGTAGCCCCAGCAATGAAACAGACCTTTAGACATCTATCTAATGATCTGGTGTAGTACACGGTGAAAATGGAATCAAGTTACTTTTAATTCTTTCAGTCCCATTGATCTTTGTTATTAACAAATAATAAAATATTTTTAAATTTAGATTAAATATTAGTAAGAAAATCAATTATTCCAATACTGTTGACAATGACAGACACAAGTTAAAATAATCTTGCTGGAGTTACTGACCAACATTTAATATTGTTGCCAGTAAAGAATCATACTTTAGATGATAGATCATGATAGATCATAGAACGGTTTGCATTGGAGAGGACCTTAAAGATCGTCTAGTTCCAACCCCCCTACCATGGGCAAGGACACCTTCTACTAGATGAGTATTCAACGTATTTTTCCTTCACAGGATTAAAAAGGAGTTCATAAACCAAGCCAGAAAATCTGTTCAGCTGTTGGCTGCTGCTGTACCTCCTCCTTTGCTCTCCTCACACTCATAGGAGGAATCAAAACTCCACCCAAGCTTAACATTCTACTTCTGCCTGAAGATCTAAGTGGGTGCATAGTCATCAACACAGCCAAGGACTGAAGACATTCAAGCAGGAAAAATTCTCTGGCAAGTTTCTTTTTTCTTCTTTTTTTTTTAAATTCCTTGGGTCACTGCCCAGCCACAAACCCAACCTCTCGCTCTGCTCAACTAAATCTGTGTGAAATCGTGTCTGAGTAAACAAGGACACGAAAGGAAGTTTTTGTCAATGTTTGCTGTTGGGATTGCAATGTCTTTTCTTTTTTCTGGCTGATATTTTTAATTGAGATGATTTCTGCAGCCTCCCTTTAAGCAGAACTTTCCTCTGACGAAATTCTGGAGCTCTGAAGGTTTACGGCTAAGAAGAGGCCTCCTTGGGAGAAATCCAGAAATCAATAGCCAGTTACTGTAAAATTGTACAATAGGCAATAGACTTAACTAGATTGATTTAAATGATTAAAGTCTAACAACCTTAAGTTAATGATCTATCTAGTTCAGGTTATTTATCTGCAACAAATGTCAATATACAGCAAAGAGCTCTAAGAGTGAAAAGCTCCAGGAACGAAACATAGAAAGCTCTGCAAACGTTGTTGTGAGTATGAGGCCCAAAGGGTATTAGCAGGTGTTTGTGTTGATTTTCTTTAAGGAGGAAGGGTTGGGATGCTGACTTCAGTGGGAGCTGTTATACTCTGCCTTTTTTGGAATCACACCTCTGACGATTACTTTTTCTTGCCTTTCAAAGGCCCCATATTTACAGTCATAATTTTACATAAAAATGTTTGGTAAAATGTTTAAAGATGGAAATTATGTGACATTTTTTTCTCTTTTTGTATCTGAGTAAACAGAGAGGGTTTTAGAAATACTGAGAACCACCATCAGCAATATACCCAGCATTTCTGAAAATGAGATCCAGCTTTAAAGGAGCCTATATGTGGACCCAGATAGGTCAAATCATAGCCAAATAAATCAGAGGACATGGAATTCAGTCAATAAAAGAGACCTCAAGAACGGATGAATAAATTTAGATTTTTTTCAAAGCAACCGCGTTAATTCCAAACCTTTCTTTCTTCATGCAGTGCTCAATGGCACTGGATAAAATGCAAGATTTGAGTCTGAAACAGGCAGTGTCCCGAGCTGAGCTGGATGAAGTGGAAGGTATTCCCCTCACAAAACCAATATGCAGCACATGGGACCAAGTGTGGAAGTTCAAAGCCAGACCTGATGATCTCCTCATCGCAACCTATGCAAAAGCAGGTTGGTGTGGGTAGGAAACAGAAGAGAAAAGTTTGTGATAGTGCTTATTGTTGGAATTAAAAATTATGTTTTTCTATTGTGACTGATTTTATTTAATCTCAAACCTGACGTATTTCAAAGATGTGGAGCTCTGTCAGCTGTGACTAGTAACTTCTAACTTCTTTGTTAGAAGTAACAACCATCTATTATTATTGAAGTTCAAATGGTCAAAGCCTAATTACCTATACTTAAATGTTTCCTTTGATTTAGAGTATATACATATATATTAATGGCAACAGTAGAAGTTTTCCACCAATAGGTAATGATTTAACAGACCCTAGTAAAAGCCATCATTACTAAGAAATAATAGAAACTGACTGAACAACTGTGGATTGTATTATGTATTTGGGGAATGACTTGGTGCGTAAACCAGTCCTGATTTCTGAATATGGGTTAATTATTTTAATGAAATAACCCAATTCACTTAATAATTTCAGCCTATAAAATAAAATATCCACCATTAATATTAGCTGTCTGGTATTTTATTCAGTGATTGGCCACTTAGCTCATTACTATTGCTGCTCTTGATCAGACCCTTTATACTTATTACACAGGTAAAAATGAATAACAAGAATCAATTTTAATCCTGGATGAATAAAACCATGTACAGTTTAGGGTATTCAGGAACAGATTTGGGAACAATTGATGATCATAAAAAATAATGAATTAGCAAGAATTTTTAAGTATTTTTTTCAGTAGGGGAAAAAAACCCAAAACATTTTTACAAAGAAAACCCCATTATTTTTATAAAAGCTGAAAGCTTTTAATTTATTTCCTGTATACTGAAAGCAAAACCACATTATTTTATCCAGCCTGAGTGAAAACCTCTCAGCCTTTGAAATGGACAGAAAGTTAGGAGTGCATTTGACGTTACGTTGTATTTGTCAGAGCTGCACCATTCAAGCATCTTAAGATGGGCTGAGTTTCCTGCCCACATTTATTTCCAAGCTGTCCCTCAGCCTGTTCTCTAGCTGACCTGCCACAGTACCTCGGAGGAGATGGGGTTAACCCAGTAATCACAGCTATAAGGGAAAAGAGACACAGTACTGTAACTCTTACAGGATGATGCAGTACCTCAGGCAGACGAGATGTTGAACTGACCTTCATTAGACCTTTCAGACAGGAATGTTGAAAAAAAACGCAATTTTTTTATATTTTCAAACTATATGAAATTTTTACTCACTCAAAATTCAGGTATTTCATTTTTTTCAGTCAAAATCAGGATGAAAACAAATGTTGCAATAACTGGCTTTGGGAGGTTTGAAAATTGGGAGGAGGGAATTTCATTCCTCTCTGCAAATAATACCATCTCCAAACAATAGTGAGTTTATCCCAGAGCTTCTTTCATTAGCAGTGTAGGGATGGAGGCTATTTCTCTTGTCAGGAAGAAGCCTGTCTAATAGGGAATCCCTGAAACCGTGCTTTGGGAACTACCTTTGTATTTCGAATTATGCATTCTTCCTCCATTATCCTCTCTTTCCGCTTTGTCCATCATCTTCTGTGCTGTTCCTTCCTCCTTCGATATGGAGTCCATCCTTCTGGCTTTCAGTTCCCTGGGTATCCCTGTGGGAAACATCTAAACACTGACATTTTCAGGTACCACATGGACACAGGAGATAGTGGATATGATTCAACAAAATGGAGATGTTGAGAAGTGTAAACGTGACACCACTTACAAACGACATCCTTTCCTTGAGTGGTCTTTCCAAGACTCTTCAGATGCGAGCTACTCAGGTGAATATTATACAAATAGGTTTGTATTTTAGACAAAATCAAACAAAACAAGCACCCAATGTTGATGCCACAGGTTTCCTGTGAAAGGTCCCACTTGCTTTGTCTCTAAACTATGCACCGTGTTGGGTATTAGGGATCAGTTCATCTGCTTTAACATAAACATCTAGTGCTACTCAAGCCAATGCTAGGCTGGCAGACATGACTCAGGAGCTACTGAAGACCATGCTGTTCTGGAGTGGCATCTGAAGGCTGTGTGTGGTACTCCACAGTACTTAAAACAGCAGCAGATAGGCGCAAAATAGGAACGTGGGGGCAACTGAATCCCATTTTCTGATTGGGGGGCTGTATGGAAGAGAAACCTATATTGTGGATGTATTCCCAAAAGGTGGATAATGTTTTCAGTGGGTTTGCTACTGTTTTCAGTAACTGCTGTTAAATTCTAGGGTCTAGTCATCTAAACAAGCTATGGGGCATTCAGGCAACCAGCAGGCCTGACTGTTCTGCAAAGAAGGTTTCTTACAAGAGCATCCCCCCAGAAAGGTCTCCCATTCCACACCAGTCTTTAAGCCAGAATCTCTTCACATTTTAAGCTAAAATGCTTGACTAACTCTGCAGCACAAGTGCTACTTTTTGTCTTCTAACCTAGACTGTGTTGACACAGAGACAAAAAATGATAGAGGATGACAGAGGATGATTGAGGTTGATAGGAAAAAAAATGACAGAGGTCATGATAGATGCCTAAAAGGGAGGGGGGGGAGGGGATAACACATCTCCACATATCACCAGATATTCCCAAATATTCCCATATATCCAAAACTACTCAAAATCTACTGTCCATCATTCTCCAATTTTTCTTTATATGTTATCCAGAAAGTCTAGTCAGCCAGTCTATTATTCTCATATCCTAGAAAGAAACAAAAATGTCTTACCTGCAAAGTGAAAAGAGATCACTAAATATTGTGAAGGAAAAACATTGTTTGGGTAAATATAAATTATTACTCATCATTATCCTTTGGAATGCAGGGGTTAGACATGGTCCCAAGAAAGCAAGAAGAAGATATGAATCGGTGTTCCACTTTTCCTCCCTGAATACATAGGTAAAAATTTCTCTAGATACACTGAAGGTGCCTATGCAATGTTCTATATATTACACTGCTACATAATTGCTTTGGAGATGAATGATAATTGCAAGGTGAACTGCTGGAAAGACAGTCAAAATCCTCCATAGGAAAACAGCAAAGAAGTGCTAGTACAATTTAGAGAACAAGTCACGTCTCATAATGCAACATCCCACAGGCCTGGAGTTAGCTGAAGCTATGCCTTCTCCACGAACAATAAAAACTCATCTCCCTGTGCAGCTGGTGCCTCCCTCCTTCTGGGAACAAAACTGTAAGGTAAGGCTGAAGAGGTAGGACTCAATTCTACTTCACTTGGAAAGAAAGTGACATAAGCTCATGGACAGGGTTTTAAACTAGAATTGAAGGGGGAAGGGGATAAAACCAGGCCCACTAGTAATGAGCCTAGGGATAAAGGGCCAAGGATGGGGGTGAAATCGGTAGCCCAGCTCAAGTGCATCTACATGGATGCACGTAGCATGGGCATCAAACGGGATGAGCTGGAAGCCATTGTGCAGCAGTACAGCTATGAAGTAGTTGCCATCACGGAAACGTGGTGGGATGACTGTCACAACTGGAATGCTGCGATGAATGGCTATAAGCTCTTCAGAAGGGATAGGCAAGGAAGGAGAGGTGGGGGTGTGGCTCTGTACATTAGGGAATGTTTTGATTGTATAGAGCTAGATTCCAGTGATGATAAAGTCAAGTGTTTATGGGTAAGGTTGAAGGGGAAGGGAAATAAGGGAGATGTTGTGCTGGGAGTATGCTACAGACCACCTGGCCAGGATGAGGAGACAGATGAAGTATTCTATAAGCGGCTGGCTGAAGTCTCGCAATCGCCAGCCCTTGTTCTGGTTGGGGACTTCAACCTGCCAGGTATCTACTGGAAATATAACACAGCAGAGAGCAGGCAGGCTAGGAGGTTCCTCGAGTGCATGGAAGATAACTTCCTGACACAACTGGTACGTGAGCCTACCAGGGGAGGTGCCTTGCTAGACCTACTGTTGACAAACAGAGAAGGACTAGTGGGAGATGTGGTGGTCAGAGGTCGTCTTGGGTTTAGTGATCATGAAATGGTCAAGTTTTCAATTTGTAGCAATGTAAGGAGGGGGGTTAGCAAAACCTCCACCTTGGACTTCCAGAGGGCAGACTTTGGCTTGTTCGGGACACTGGCTGAGAGAGTCCCTTGTGAGACAGTCCTGAAGGGCAAAGGGGTCCAGGAAGGCTGGATGCCCTTCAAGAAGGAAATCTGAAAGGCCCAGGAGCAGGCTGTCCCCAAGTGTCGCAAGTCTAAAGGGCAGGGAAAATGGCCAGTCTGGATGAATAAGGAACTTCTGATGGGACTTAGGAATAAAAGGAGGGTTTATCACCTTTGGAAGAAGGGACAGGCAACTCAGGAGGAGTACAGAGATCTCGTTAGGTTATACAGAGAGAAAATTAGGAAGGCAAAAGCCCAGCTGGAGCTCAACTTGGCCACTAACATTAAGGACAACAAAAAAAATTCTTACAAATACATCAACAAAAAGAGAGCCAGGGAGAATCGCCATCCCTTACTGGATGCTGGGGGGAAAGTTGCAACCAAGGACGAGGAGAAGGCTGAGATACTTAATGCCTTCTTTGCCTCCATCTTCAATAGTCAGACCAGCTATCCCCAGGGTGCTCAGCCTCCTGAGCTGGAAGATAAGGGTGGAGAGCAGAACAACCCACCCATAATCCAGGAGGAAGTAGTCAATGATCTGCTTCTGCACCTAGACGCACATAAGTCTATGGGGCCGGATGGGATTCACCCAAGAGTACTCAGGGAGCTGGCGGGAGAGCTCACCAAGCCTCTCTCCATCATTTATCAACAGTCTTGGTCAACAGGGCAGGTGCTAGATGATTGGAGGGTGGCTAATGTGACACCCATCTACAAGAAGGGTTGGAAGGAGGATCTGGGAAACTACAGGCCTGTCAGCCTGACCTCGGTACCAGGAAAGATCATGGAGAGGATCATCTCGAGTGAGCTCTCATGGCAAGTGCAGGGCAGCCAAGGGATCAGGGCCAGCCAGCATGGGTTTAGGATGGGGAGGTCCTGCTTAACCAACCTGATCTCTTTCTATGACCATGTGACCCGCCTTCTGGATGCGGGGAAGGCTGTGGACGTTGTCTATCTGGACTTTGGAAAGGCCTTTGACACTGTTCCCCACAGCATTCTCCTGGAGAAGCTGGCGAATCATGGCATAGACAAGTGTACTCTTCGCTGGGTTAAAAACTGGCTGGATGGCTGTGCCCAGAGAGTTGTGATTAATGGGGTGAAATCCTCTTGGCAGCCGGTCACCAGTGGTGTCCCTCAGGGCTCAGTTTTGGGGCCGGTTTTGTTTAATATCTTTATCAATGACCTGGATGAGGGGATTGAGTGCACCCTCAGTAAGTTTGCAGATGACACCAAACTAGGTGGGAGTGTTGATCTGCTTGAGGGTAGGAAGGCTCTACAGAGGGACCTGGACAGGCTGGATCGATGGGCCAAGGCCAATGGTATGAGGTTTAATAAGGCCAAGTGCCGGGTCCTGCATTTCGGTCACAACAACCCCAGGGAACGCTACAGGCTTGGGGAAGAGTGGCTGGAAAGCTGCCCAGCAGAAAAGGACCTGGGGGTGCTGGTGGACGGCCAGCTTAACAGGAGCCAGCAGTGTGCCCAGGCGGCCAAGAGGGCCAACAGCATTCTGGCTCGTATCAGGAATAGTGTGGCCAGCAGGAGCAAGGGAGTGATCGTGCCTCTGTACTCGGCACTGGGGAGGCCTCACCTCGAGTCCTGTGTTCAGTTCTGGGCCCCTCTGGACAAGAGGGACATTGAAGTGCTGGAGCGTGTCCAGAGGAGAGCTACCAGGCTGGTGAGGGGTCTGGAGACCAGGTCATATGAGGAGAGGCTGAGGGAGCTGGGCATGTTTAGCTTGGAGAAGAGGAGGCTGAGGGGAGACCTCATTGCCCTTTACAACTCCCTGAAAGGATGTTGGAGAGAGGTGGGTGTTGGCCTCTTCTCCCAGGTGAATAATGACAGGACCAGAGGAAATGGTCTGAAGTTGCGGCAGGGGAGGTTTAGATTAGATATTAGGAAGAATTACTTTACTGACAGAGTGGTCAGGCACTGGAACAGCCTGCCCAGGGAGGTGGTTGAGTCACCAACCCTAGAGGTATTTATGAAATGTGTAGATTTGCCACTTCAGGGCATGCTCTAGTGGCAGAGATTGTAGGTTGTTTGGTTGGACTCAATGATCTCAAAGGTCCTTTCCGACCATGAAGATTCTATGATAAACCAGGACTGAATATGATTTCCAGAATCTTTGTGAAACCTAAAGGTCTCCCCAGATATTTTCCCTTTAATGTGCAAAGCCTGGGTGAAACTAAAGAAGTCATGACTAAGTTACATGCTTTCAATTTCAGAAAATGGCTTCAAAGCTTCAAAGCAAAATCTCTTAAGCCTCCATCGTCAGGCTTCAAGAGAAAACTCCAGGAGATGCACAATCTCTACATAAGCTGTGTAAGTTAATTTTTTTCTCTTTCTCTCTTTTCATATCAATAAAGATAATCTATGTGGCGAGAAATGCAAAAGACAACCTGGTGTCCTACTACCATTTCCACAGAATGAATAAAGGACTGCCTGACCCAGGAACCTGGGAGGAGTTTGTGGAGAAATTCATGACCGGAAAAGGTGATGAACTGCAACCAGTTGTATATTAGATTTTGTTCATTTAAAAAATGCATTACATTGATCTATTTATTTCAGATGTGGTTTGCAATCCAGTGCTGACACTGACAGAAGGATGTCTACTGAAGGTGTTTCAGTAGTAATCTGTCTTTATTCATGGGTTTTTATGAGTACCTAAAGGAAAAATTCTATCTTCAAAATTCCCGTTTTGAAAAAAAAAAATGCTACACTTTATTCTATTATCATTCAGAAATATATGTGACAATTTTCAGGCTTAATCTCTTCTCTCTGAGGTTAAAAGAAAGCTGCTTGGAAGCCAGCTGGGAAGGAACAGTGGTTTAATTAGTTTTACTCTAGCCTGATATACAAGAGACCAAGGTTTAATTTTGTGTGGAAATGTGTGGTGTGAATTTGACTGAAGAGAGTCTTTTTACCTAAATTAATCTGTATAAAAATCAGGCATCTGAATGAAGGCAGTTATCTAGCGAAAGACAGGCAACGCCAGAAGCTGATTATTCCCTTTCTAAAAGAGGTGCTCATATCCAAGAAAGAACACCTGCTCAGGTGGATGGCAGTCTGCACTTTTGGTCAGTAAAGCTTCCATAGGTCTTTAATATTTTTGCCATCATGTAGGCCTAGAAACGCCACTGTCTGGACCGGTATGAGACTCTCATGTCTAAAGGAGACCTTGTGTCTTGTGTCTGAACAGCTTGGCTTGGGAGCCATCTGTCCCAGTGCAGACATCTAGGACATAGCTACCTCTGTCCAAGCTAATTATCTTGATACTTGCTGGAGAGAAACAGGCACTTCTGCCAGTATACCAAATATTTAAACCAGTTAGAATCACAGAATAATGCAAGTTGGAAGGGACCTTTGGTGTCAATCTGGTCCAACTCCCTGCTCAAAGCAGGGACAGTTAAGACCTGTCTTGTCCAGCTGATCAGATGAATCACTCTGGAAAAGTCTGTTTCTCTCCATGGACCGTATAGGCAGCCCGGATTTTTCATTCAGGGCTAGGCGGCTACATTTGTTGCCCTCTGAAGTTACGCATGAATCCTGCTCTGAGCATCCATACACATGTGGGATTAATAGCACGAACACTGTGATAAACACAGAGCACAGCAGTCATGGTCACAGTCATTCAAAACCAGATGGGAAATGTCCAGACACTCGTTATTGGGGAAACATAAGTGCCACAGATAGTTCGGGCATTTATAGCTGCTGATAATGTTATTCTTTTTTCAGTGCTCTGGGGTTCTTGGTATGACCATGTAAAAGGATGGTGGAAGGCAAAAGATAAGCACCGTATTCTCTATCTCTTCTATGAAGATATGAAGGAGGTAAAAGGCTGAATGTATGTTTATAGAGCTCTGATATCTCGAAGTCCCGTAGACACTACCTACAATCAACAGTTTTCTATTATAATACCAGCTATATCAGTAAATCTTCCAAAAACTTGATCTTCTCACACCGACAATTGCAACTTTAACACTATGTTTGATTTCTTTGCTTTTCCTGGTTCTGTATCTTATCCCATGTTATTCCCTCTGCAGAATCCAAAGCAAGAAATTCAGAAGATTCTGAAGTTCCTGGAGAAGGAGGTGAATCAGGAGGTTCTAAACAAGATAATCCATCACACCTCCTTTGAGATAATGAAAGAAAATCCCATGACAAACTACACTAAGGAGTTTCAGGGAATAATGGATCACTCCATCTCCCCCTTCATGAGAAAAGGTACTGAGGTTTGTTACTGGCATCAACTCTGTCTTCCTGGCTTTCATTCTGCTTTGAAATAAGCCTTGAAGTACAAGTATCTACTGAGTTGTGGCTAATGGGGTTCAGGAAATACTGGTAAATTAATCTTTTTTTCTTTTTTTGCTTTGCTGTTTGTAGGGATTGTCGGTGACTGGAAGAATTACTTCACTGTGGCACAAAATCAGAAATTTGATGAAGATTATAAGAAAAAAATGGCTGATACCTCTCTTGTTTTTCGCATGGAATTGTGATTATCAGCAACAGGAATTATTCTCTATGATCTTCAGCCTTTTCCATTTTATATATTTTGTTTTTCCTTCACAAATGCCTCTGTCCCTAAGATTTCGATATCTCTCTTTCACACACCACTGATTTTTCATTACTGCGAGAGTGCCCAAATTATGTCGAAGTTTAGGTCTCCCTGATGAAAATAATCCCACTGGATACTTCTCATTCATCCCTCCCATAGTAACTTTCAGCATTAACAAAAATATTTCACATATGCTTTGAGGTTTTGTCTTTGAAAAGCTACAGTTGATATTGCTGGGATTTCCAAATCAACCTACAACAGAAATTAGGAACAAAGAGGAAAAAAGGTGTTAAAAGAGTGCAACAGGTGTGGGCATTATTTTATTCACGTTGTACAAACATTAATCAATAAATAACAATAAACAAACTTAAAGGTGGTTAGGTATAAACAGAACAACAGAGGTACACAAAGTAGAATCATTTTATTTTGATGAATGGACCACTCGGTGGATAAGGAACTGGCTGGATGGCCGCACTCAGAGGGTTGCAGCCAACGGCTTGATGTCCACGTGGAAACCAGTGACGAGTGCCGTTCCTCAGGGATCAGTACTGGGATCAGTGCTGTTTAACATCTTTGTCAGCGACATGGACAATGGGATTGAGTGCACCCTCAGCAAGTTCGCTGACAACAACAAGCTGTGTGGCACAGTCGACACACTGGAGGGAAGGGATGCCATCTGGAGGGAAGGGATGCCATCCAGCGAGACCTGGACAGGCTTGAGAGGTGTGCCCGTGCGAACCTCATGAAGTTCAACAAGGCCAAGTGCAAGGTCCTGCACGTGGGTCGTGGCAATCCCAAGCACAAATACAGGTTGGGCAGAGAATGGATTGAGAGCAGCCCTGAGGAGAAGGACTTGGGGGTGCTGGTGGATGAGAAGCTCAACATGAACTGGCAATGCGCACTTGCAGCCCAGAAAGCCAACTGCATCCTGGGCTGCATCAAAAGAAGCGTGGCCAGCAGGTCGAGGGAGGTGACTCTGCCCCTCTACTCTGCTCTCGTGAGACCCCACCTGGAGTACTGAGTCCAGTTCTGGAGTCCACAGCACAAGAAGGACATGGACCTGTTGGAATGGGTCCAGTGGAGAGCCACGAAGATAATCAGAGGGCTGGAGCACCTCTCCTATGAGGACAAGCTGAGAGAGTTGGGGCTGTTCAGCCTGGAGAAGAGAAGGCTTGGGGGAGACCTTATAGCGGTCTTCCAGTACCTAAAGGGGGCCTACAGGAAGGATGGGGAGGGACTCTTTATCAGGGAGTGTAATGATAGGATGAGGGGTAACGGTTTCAAACTGAAGGAGGGTAGATTTAGATTGGATACTAGGAAAAAGTTCTTTACAATGAGGGTGGTGAGGCAGTGGAACAGGTTGCCCAGAGAAGTTGTGGATGCCCCATCCCTGGAAGAGTTCAAGGCCATGGGGTTTTGAGCAACCCGGTCTAGTGGGAGGTGTCCCTGCCCGTGGCAGGGGGGTTGGAATTAGATGATCTTTAAGGTCCCTTCCAACTCTAACCACTCTACGATTCTATGCTTCTCTTGTTTTAAGCTGGACATCATAAATGCCACTGAGATAAAAGCAACATTTTCAAAAACACCAAACACCTATAACTTCATTTGATAAAACTTGCTAAAGGATACAGAGAGACATTTATTTAAAATCCATCTGTGGAAGCAGTAGTACTTACTCAATCAAGACAAGCTTTTATCACTGTTACCTTTTGAAACAGATAGAATACTCTTCCGCTGACATTTGGAGAATTATGAAAGTTGGTATGAACCAGGTCAAGAGACAGATGCATATACCATCTCCCTCTTCTCCACTGTTGTAAAAGTGTTGCACGCACCACATTTTTACTTCCTCCTTTTCTTCGATCTTCCCTTGTCAATCAAATACACAAACAATCCAACGAGGGTTCTTAGTTGCAATAGGCCCCTGTTGATATTATCAAATAAAGACCAGATCTGCTCTAGCATTAGCACCAGTGCTATAGCCACGCTTTGAGCCTGTGGGAAATTAATTGAAGTTATTCATAGCCTATAGACAACTATTACCAATTTTAGTTTTAAAGTGCCACCATTGAGTCTGACACACAAAAAAGGCCCCAAAGAGTTCCTGCTTAACTGAGCTTGCACTCTGAACGCCAGAGGGAAAACAACACAGACTACAGCAGCTGGAGGAAAATACTGTCTTAGTCTCATGTAGCCTAGTTTAGTCCAGTTTAACACAGAAAATGTTTGCTGGGGCTATTTTTTCTTTGGTCTGTGCGGAGTTCCAAGGATTTAGTAATAAAAGCAGCTGACAACACACACAGTCCATTTCAGGCTACTGATTTAATCCAAATATCTAAAATGAACACAGTTCTCTGAAGAGCAGCAAAATCCTGCATCAAGTTTGTAAACAAACTAAAAGCTTCCTGTTAAATGTAAAGTTACATTGTCAGTTCCTGGTCCACCAATTTTCCCACAAAAATGCAGGAAACACTGGAACTAGAAATACGCATTTCCTACACTCATGCGAATGTAGGCATTTGAAGAGCTTTAGGTCAACAGAGATTCCTGCCCACAAATAAAGGATGTCTCAGTAAAATGACTACCTGAGAAAAAAGTCATCTGGCAGAGGCGCTGCTGTTCATTGCAGCAAGGCTAAATATCAGCCTGAGGAGCTTTCTGCTACTTGTTTGTTTTCTGTTTATGATTAACTTGATTTGATATCTTAGTATCCGCAGTATGAGGAAAAGGCGTTGCCCACTCTCTGATGTATTTCCATTCTCTTGGGTTGCTCCATGAAATCACGTGAGTCAGCTGAGTTTGCCAACCTAATCCTCATTCAGTGTCATAAGAGCCATCAGTAAACAGAAAACATGCTGAACTCAGTAGCTTGGTGACATTTTATGAGCGGTGCTGTACAAAAGGTCGTACAGATGACTTATTTGTTCCTCCTTTGAAATCTCTGAACCTATCAGAAGTGCAAAATGCTGACGGTGGACGAAGCCTGGTGCAAAATGGAGCTGCACAGTCACTGCAAGGATAGAGGCACCATATAATAAAGGGCCTGTATCACGTTTGGAAAGTCACCTTTGCTCTCAGTTCCTTAGGTAACTCTTCACCCAGCTGCAGTTCAGCTGCTCTGAAAAGCAGATAAAAAGTAACACGGGTCAGAGGTCAGAGTGCGGTCCTAGAAAAAAAAGGGGGAAAACAAACACTGGATGTGTGGTTACATAAAAATCTGGGTTTCTTATGCCATTGTTATTATCCTTACATATACACAAAGACAGAAATGTTAACCCTTACGACAAAATACAGCTGGCAGGAAGATAGAAAAGTGGGATGTTTCTGCTTTTTATGCTCTTTCAAGCTGCCATAGTTGAAAGAGGTCAACCTGTGGATTCAGTCATAATTTGCAAAATGTTATTAATTATACCAGTGAAAAAATACAGGGAACAGTGCATTGTTACCAGTGAAAATGATTGGATCTGTAGTTACCAGGACAGTCCGGGAAAGGGGTTAATAGGCTGTGTGCATCCCCCAGTGGGCCTGGAGACTACCATGGTTTGGTGTGTCAGTAGAGATGTGCATCTGCTTCTGGGTAGATGACTGGAGGGTGCCTACATCTAGAGCACCTTTAACTTACATATCTTTAGGTTTGTCAGTTGTTATGTACAGAAGAGCTTTAAATGATGTGTTACACAGAGATTGTTTACTAATACCAACATAAATTGATAAGAGGTTTAATTTATTTTTACATAAGATACTGTAAATCATTGAGCACCTGCAAAAGGAGATTGTACGTCTTCAGTGAATTTTTTTCAAATCAATTTAAACTATTGTCAAGTGACTCTGTTTACTATGGTGATAGAGCTCCATACAAAGCTCTATTAGATGTATGCCCTGAATAAGCACCTATGCCTTATTTTCATCCAGTTACCTAGATGCATGGTTTTACTAACCTTCTTACATAGGT
This sequence comes from Larus michahellis, assembly GCF_964199755.1. Taxonomy (NCBI): domain Eukaryota; kingdom Metazoa; phylum Chordata; class Aves; order Charadriiformes; family Laridae; genus Larus; species Larus michahellis. Next base: position 155,178,444 of record NC_133896.1, read on the forward strand.
GTAACTTCTTCTACGTCAGTTTAAAAAGGACTTGTGTCAGTTTACCTAATGTAATCCCACAGCAACTTCTTCAATGCTGCTTAGTCTCTTCTTTTATAAGACAGTGTACCTGTAGAGTTTTGATAGTGGAGAAACTTTGTTCTTCATCTCTAACAAATGTTTGAAAATCAGTGTTGATTAATACACGTTAACCGGTCACATGGTTCTGTTTTGTAGCTCTGCATTAAAAATACCAAAACAAATCCTCCAATGGCTATGACTTCCTGCTTTGATATAGACTTTTTAATAGGAACTGCTGTCTTAATTCTAGGGTAGTCACGATCATCCTTTAGCCTGACTGACTGTAGCAATGAGGGGAGTCATTTTCCTTTCACATGGAATGCAACCATTTGTGAAACAGAATGGAAGAAGCACCAAGCTTCAAAAAATTAAAGAAAGAGACAGGAGAAGGGAGCTGTTCTATCTTCTTAGCTAGCATTCAAAGACAGAGGGACGCTGCTTTCCTTTCCCCTAATTTTACTGTGTATGATCTGCTTCATTTTTTCTCCAGTTAGGAAACACACCACAAACGTATTTCATTTGTCCTATCCATATAGCATATGGACATCCTACCCTATAATATATTCATTGTATATGTTTTATAATGTATATGTCAACATGTTCACAAAGAGCCTTATCTTTACAACAAGGATTTTACCAGAGGTGCATTACCCCTGTATTTTAAGCCTGAACTGAAGCTTCCATTTTCCTCATGTCCTCGATGAGTGATGCAAGCCCTGTCTCAGCGCAGGCTGTAGGTGAGCCTAGAGGCACATTGAGAGAGAAAGTTAAGCCCTTCATACTCATAGGATGCAACTACGCTGACAGACCTAAAGCTCAGGCTGGATAACAAGGCTCTGCCTGCCCTCCAGACCAAGCACAGGCTTAGGCACTGTGTAGGTGGACCAGGAATGTTGTCATGCTGCAGCGTCCCACGGTTAATGTTGAAGAATCAAATTACTCATGGATTATTTTGCAGAAGGGCTTCGACACAGCCTGCTGCAAGGGCAGTTGGTGTTTATCGGCAGTGTGAGCTCAGACTGCCTTCAGGACTGTGTGAAGGCTCACAGTTGAATTATAGCCATCTACCATGACCGCGGAGACAGAGGGATTATGTCAAAAGCAAGCCACACTGGGTGCTTCTCTGGTACAGGCAGTGCAGGTATAGGACACCTAAAAATGAAGGTAACTAACTAATATCTTTATTTAATTGTTAAAATTGGGCCTCTTGATTCACAGTAACCTGTTATTGTATCAATAATCCTCACTGATCTATATTTGCTACTATCTCTGTGTGCAGTTATAAGGGCTTTCATGTTCTGTTAACAATGCAACAGTCTTTTATAGCCAGGCCCAACCCTAAGTGCTCAAACAAAATGTTAGTTTCCTTGTTGCACGCTAATCTTTCAACAGGCTTGGTGGGCTTTGCAGAGAAGTAATAGAACACCAAACTCCTCACCTCTGTTTCCTATTACAATTTAAGACAAGAATTAGGGACTACGTATATTATTTCTTTTTTTAATACCTAACCAAATTCTCCACACTCCAAGTAGTATTGAGATAAATACAAAGAACAGTACCGCCCTTGCACCTTATTTACTCAAATAAACATTCAGACTAGCCTCCCCTTTTGGACTTTCTTAACTTTTTCACTGTACCTGTACCCTCTACCATTCCATTCCAGTGGAAACCTACTGAACTTGAACCCAACCCAATAAAATGGCCATAGTCAGCCAAAGAATTTATGGTTCATTTGCACGGGGCAGGGATACTTTAAGCTTCCAAACAGAGAATAGTTAACATACTGTAAATTCATACCCTGCTTTCCTTTATACTAATTTGGCATGTAGAAAAGTCATAAAAGTAGCTCAAAGCAAGAATGCTGACTGGCCCGACATGGTTCACAAGCAAAAGAGTTTGTGATCTTCAGAACCTGTTGGAAAAGCAGATTCTACAGAGGCAAGTATTTAAAGCATCATCTCTTGTATGCTGGAAACACATTCCTCACTTGCAAAATTACAGTAATTTTCTCATTCTGTGCTCTTCAGAAAATTCCAGCAGGTCTAATAACTCCAGTGACAGTGAACAATAATTTGTGCTGTGCCTTGGTGTAAGAGTTAATCACAGCCCTGTGGGACTTGGCCTCTGAGTTGCAAGCAGGATGCAAAGCTTGTTATGCTCTGTCCCAACAAATCCCAAGACAAACATCTTGGCAATCTTGTTTTACATAAACAATGCTATTGAAAAAGACGAACTAATTATCTTTTACAAAGATAATAAAATTAGAGAATATATGGAGCATATAAATTATTCTTGTTTTTCTCACTTATCTTGTCCCAGATTAGCTGCATGCAATACATATCATCTTACTGGCTCCTTCTGGATAGGTAAGACGTACAATTCACAAACTGTTTAAGAAAATCAGGTAAGACTCTTGCAGGTACAAATCAACATTTTTTCCCATGAAATATGGAGCAGCTTGTACTTTACTGTAATAAACTGAAGCAATCAACAGACAAAATCCTCAATCTTTTTTCTTCTAGCTATTCTAGAAACTTTTTAAATTCTTCTACCATTCTCTAACCAGGACACTTTGCAATTGCTGTTGCAATTCAAGACCAGAATGAAAGACTGCCAAGACAATCTCAATTGTAAAATAGACCTAAATTCTGTTGCACAAAATGGTGGGAGGCAGGAGGTGAGAGTTGGCCCGTCTCTGTCAAATGCATAGCTCACAGGAGCAGGGAGCTTTATCAGGGGCTGAGTACTCACTAGCCACAATCAGTTAATTCCAGAAAGCCTGTGACGAGTGAGCGGGTAGTTCATTGTCTTCAACACAAACACATCGAAAAACCCTTTGTGTGTCTGCCTTGGACCACCTCCAAAATCAATTTCCTCATAGGCTAAGCCATGAAATGGCCCAAGAGCTGGATCACAACACGTGTTTTCTGGGGATAGGAGGAAAGAACAAATGTCGATGAAACATTGTTTTCTCTGGGGTTTTTGAAAAAAAGAAGGTAGGCTTTCCTATAGTGTTCTCTCCAGGCATCCAACTTCAATCGGAGACTGACCTAGTGTTGCGTGAAAAGGGGCAAAGCGGTTTTGGCAGAAGATAAACCCCCTTGCGTTCTAACACTCCTCACTGAGGTGGGAGGCTAGGTGCGGCTAGGTTTAAATTCTGAGTGATGCCCAATTCAGCACTATCAGTCCAATCGCGTTTAATATGTATTAAACTATTACGATTTGGATACACTAATAGTGGACTGCACCTTCAGTCTAGTCGTGCTCATGAACTAGCACGGCCACTCTCGAGTCTTTGGTCGCGTTCAGTGAGAAACCAAAACGACTAGCTACTTAAAAAAGTGCAGTTTATTTAAACAACAGATATATAGGTTCTTAGGATTGCCGGTGATAAATACACTGTCTGCAAAGCACGTGCAAATGAAAGTATTGTTACATATACAAAACGCGCGACAAAGTTATAAACGATATAGCCTGGCTTTAAATGTAGGAAAAGAGAGTCTCTAGAGAAATTTCTAAGTTTCCCGAGGAAGCACTCGGTATAATCTAAGTCTTACCCAAAGGCGTCCCTATGGGGGGGAAGAGAGGCTCAGCCCGTCGACTGATCCCAGAAGTCAGTGATGTAATTCTTTGTGATGGTGTCTTCCCTGGGTATCCCCCTCTCTCGGGCTATTTTTATACTATTTGTTATCTTCAAGGTGGAGTTTGAGTGACTTTAGTCATACATACTTTTATCATGATTGGTGTAAATTTCTCTCGCTTCACAATTAAAGGTATAGTTTACGAGAAATTCAGGGCGCAGACTCAAGAAGGAGTGGGCACACCTTGGAGGCGGGTAGCCTTCGGGATGGAGGTGTGTTTTGGTATTATAATGACATTATAATGAGCAAAGTTCGCACAAAGGACAGCATTTCATCAAAATTTGACAAAAAGTTGGCTCTGAGCATCTAGCGGGCAGCTAATTGGCAGCTTATCTGTTTCATGGTATCATCCCATTCCTGTATCCGCTATACATCATAAGGTAAAGCCACGGAATAATTGCATCCCGTCCCGTACCTCATGTAGCTTATCAGGGAACCACAGATGTTGTGTCCTTCATGCCAGCTGCGGCTATTTTCTACCTCAGAAGCCTCTTGATTTTATACTTTTCCTTAATGTGTGAACAATGCTGTACTTTTGTATTTTTTAGCCAATTTAGTATTTATTCCACACCTAGAAGGACAAAGCAGTGCAGCATGGCACAGTTTCGGGTCAACCCCTTTTGCCACAGGATGGTTTTTGAAGGATCGTATCTAGAAATGCTCTTCTTGAAGTTGTGTGAAACTCCCATGCTAGACCACGGCAGCGCAGGCCTAGGTACCCCATTCAGAATCTGACAAAGTGGATGGGGAAAAAAAAGAATCTATCTGTTTAGTGCCTTGTGGAGCTTCTAAAAAGTACAGTAATAGAAGTAATGGAAAAAGAGCTTCTTGCGGTTTGGTTAGGGAGATCTGTTCCTTGCCAGCAACCCCTGTGAGAGCATGGAACCATATGCTCCTGCTGCAGTTCTGTACCTGCATAGATTACAATATACAATAAATATATATAATGTACAGTGAATGCATTGGAGAGAAAAAAAAAAGGACAGGGAAATAATTTCTGAGGTACGTGTGAAGAACCTTTCTGCCTTTTGTCACTATTTGTCATTTGAATTTTAAAAGAAGAATGACTTGGAAAAATGCAATTTATTCTTCCAAGGGCAGCATTTTGACTAACATGACTCTCTTTTTTAAATTAAAATAATAGATATTCTCTCATGACACCATAATTAATTCAGTGATATTCAATATTTATCCAGTGAACGGTAAATAGAATAATATGCCTAGATTGTTTCTCCCAGGCAACTTCTCACTAAAAAACAATTTCTTATCACAAATTGCCAAAAATAATTCAGGCATTATCAAAGTGCATGCACGATTACAATAAAAAAATGCACGCACTGTTAAAGTAGGTATTGCTCTGCTCAAACACCTACCCAAACGGCCATAAAAATGTCTCTTAATTAAAAAAAAAAAAAAAAAAAAAAAAACAAAACCCAAAACCCAAAGATAACTACAAGCCTTAATAACTGGCTTCTGCTGTTTGCTCTGGCACAGTCCGTCATAGCCGACGTCCTGATCAACAACTTAATCCCTCTGTGCTTCCATCCAGATATCAAAAACAGGGTCTTAGATGCCTAAGTACCGGCCTGAGCACATACTTGTTCACCTCGTACTCTTTACGGTGACAGCGAGAGACACACCTGTCTAATAACAGTCTCCCCCGCACCGTAAGGCGCCCCTGCAGCAGTGCGTACCCCTAGAAGCCCTTCAGGAACAGAAAACGGCGGGCCGCAGCCGCGTTGCGGCCGCACCCCCTGCCCTGCGCCGCCTTTATGAGACGCGGAGCGCGGCCACGGCAGAAATCCTGTCAGGCGCTGTTTGCTCGGCAGGTTTGTTACCACAGCCCGCCCTCCGCGCGAGCCAGCCGTTCAACGGCCGCCGCCGCGCGGCAGGGGGCGGGGCCGAGCCGCGGTGGGCGGGCCTTAGATGATGGACATTCTTCCCACCCTTTCCGCCGGCTTACGGCTGCTGGCGTCGCCGGCGTGCGGCGATGACGGAGGCGGAAGTGGGTCGGGGAGGATGTAGCGGGGCTGACAGCGGCTGCGGTGGCGACGCTGCCGCCATCTCCCCGCCCCTGCGGCCGGCCGGCTCCGCCATGGAGGTAACGGGGACGGGGAGCCGTCGGTGCCGGGGGGGAGGAGGGGTTTCGGGGAGTCACCGCCAGCCCTGAGGCGGGCCCCGCCGCTCGTCTCAGGGCCCCGCCGCCGGCTGCTGTCCGTACCTGAGCTGCCTCCGTTCTGCTGGAGGTTCAGTGCCTCTCTTCGCTGAAGCCATCGCAGCTCAGAACGTGTTTGGATGCGGCGGCTCGGTGCGATGAGGGTTGGGGATGCCTTAGAAGTTGCACGCCGCTCGGGAAAGCGGTGTTGGTGATGGTCGTTACCGCCGCAGTTAGCGTCGGAGTCTAATACGTTGCGTTTCAGCATCGGTTAGGCTTTCTAAGGGTATAAGCTACTGCAAAAGTAAGGGGTAGATAGGAATTAAAATACGCAGAGCGTGCTAAACTGCGGCTTGGAGACACCTTAGTGTGGATAAAGTAGGCTTTAAGTAAAATAAATAAATAAGCATAGGTAAAGTATGGAAGCATACCCTGTTTTCAGAATGGTAGAATAGAAACCTGTGAATCCTTGCAGGATTCAGTGTTCATAGAATGGTTCGGGTTGGAAGGGACCTTAAAGATCATCCAGTTCCAACCCCCTGCCATGGGCAGGGACACCTCCCACTAGACCAGGCTGCTCAAAGCCCCATCCAGCCTGGCCTTGAACACTTCCAGGGATGGGGCAGCCACAGCTTCTCTGGGCAACCTGTGCCAGTGTTGTGCTTCGCAGTTTACGTACTGTCTGCTGGCTCGCAGCTCAGGTACACCTAATCAATGAAGAGCTTAGGTGTTTTTTTTAGTAACTCATTTTCCTTATTGGTCTAATTCAAATGTGTGAAGCCCTCTACACAAGCTGCTTTTGGTTTCTGTTACCAGACCAGCAAAACTGGATGTATGTCTTACATGATATGTGGTTCTGCCGCTGTGCGTGTTAGCTAAAAGGAGAGTAAAAGTAATTGTAGATTCATCTGACCTTACTGTTCTCTGGAGAGACATGTGCTACCATTTTCTAAACAGTACATGCAATTTGTTGTGCTTAATTATACTGTGTAAGCATACTGCTTGTAGCGACACTGTCTTGCTAATTGCAGTGCTGAAATATTAAGAATGTAAATGTTGACAAAGTTCTGCATACCAAGAAAATCTGAAACTTAAACTTTACAGCTTTTTTTTTTTTTACTGCCTTATTTATGTTTAACAAGCATATTATTTTCTGATAAGTTTGCTTTTGCCATCTGAAAAAAAACTAGCCCATGTGATACAGAGAGAGAGAGAACTAACTGCCTTTGTCCTTGGTCTGTACTTGAACTCATATTTCTAATGATGACCTTCCTTATACATGTATTGGCTGTTCTCTCTAAATTGTTAGTGATTCTCCATTCCAATAATGTTTAGATCCAGTTTGGTTTTTCCTTACTTTCTATTATAAGGGATATTTTTGTCAGAATAGACTACCAAAATAAAAGTGAAGGTATGTACTTATACATACACACAAACACCTAGATATATAAAAATACAAATGTTTTTATATATGCCCTTTCATTTTTATACACATATGATAATATGAAGGAAAAAGCAGGGTAAAGGTCAAAGCTTGGAAATGCTACCCTTAGTATATTGGAAGTGTCTGTTCTGTTTTCCATTGCTCCATCTTGGTTATGTATGTTTCCTTATGTTCTCAAGTATAAGTAAGCGTACCTCATGTAAACCACTGTAAAGTAACATAGAGTCTCCCAGACTAGTTCTGTGGAAGTTTACAATGCAAGGCATTATGCATTTATGTTACGAGTAGGGGAGCAGGGAGCCCAGAATTTGCAGAGCCTTTTCAAATAAGTTTGTCAGGCCTGCAGGTTTAAAAAAAAATAAAATAATAAAAATGGTGGGGAGAGGGTTACATCTTGTTCAAAAGAGCCCTCGCTTTGCAGAGTCTTTTCAAATAAATTTTTTAGGCCAACAATTCTAGCAATAACCAGTGTGTTTAAGAAAGATGAGGGATATATACAGTTCAGAAGTTCCCAAAGTTTGATTTAACTGCTACTCCTCTACAGGTGGTTTGTTTTTTTTTCCTTTGTTCATGCCTTGTTTTAATGAGTCTTTTAAAAACAAGACAGTGAGTTATGCTTTGTTTAAAAAAAAAAAAAAAAAAAAGATTTTTCAGTAGTGTATCAGTCTAGATGTCAATTCAGTAATGGAATCGTAAGATCATACTGGTTTGGAAGTCAGGGTTTTTTTTCCTGAGTTTTCTATTTTGCTGTTGTATTGCACTAATCATGATAGATCTCTACAGAATTTTTTTTCTCTTATCCTTCTGACTAGTCCTACAAATACAGTTTAAATTTTTTTCTTGAGCTTTCACTATATTCAATTATTCTTAGTGTTTGCAGACTTTCAGTTCGTTCTATCGGTAGTCTTACATTAAAAAGTTCAGTTACTGTAGATTGTACTTTATTTTGTTGTAGGTTCAAGATGCTGGGCAAGAGATGGTGGCGTCTTCTGTCACACCAGGATCAGGCAAATCAAAGGTAATCAGGCCTCACATATCTAATTTATTTGGATAGCAGTAGTTGAAAGAGTTACGGCGTAGCAATCAAGCTGTGACTAATAGGAAGACATAAAGGTATTTTTAAACAGTTTCCTGTTTTCTAGACTTCTTGAGAAATTGATTTATAAACACTAGGCTAAGGTGTTTTGGAAAACTTGGGGAGAAAAATCTGTTATTGATATGTTCACTTCATATTGTAACATTTGATAAAATATTAGTAGCATCCAGTTTTGGCAATACTCTGTTTCTTAATGTGCACAGATTTCTTTGCATATGTTGGAAGTAAATTTAAACAATGTCAATGCTAGGTCAGCATGCTATTTTCAAAACATTGTTCAAGTTATATTACTGAATTGTAACCCTTCCTAACTGAGGTTTCCTGTCTAACTGATGCTGCCCAGTTTCCTGTCTAAATGATGTGCTCTAGAATGATTTCGGAAAAGTACAGAATTAGGAGTAGTTTGCACTTGAATTGCACTTGAAATAACAAAATTGGATAACAGAACAGCAGTAACTTAGACTGTTATTGTTCTTGCAAATGTGTGGTAAGACAGTTTCTAAATTTTAATTCTTGGAAGTCTGATGCTAAAATGCCCTGTTTTCGGTTTACCTCTGGGTTAGAAGAAGCTGGTTTCTCTAATATGTACTTTTTTACAGCTGGACACATTGCCCAAAGAAGATCTCATCAAGTTTGCAAAAAAGCAAGTGATGCTTATGCAGAAAGTAAAGTCAAGATGTACAGGTACCTTACTGGAATGAGAACAATTTCTGCCTTAATGCTTGGTTCTATCTGACCTTTCCTAATATCACAGCATATTTTTGCTAGATAGATTTAAATTCTAGGCAAATAGCCTAGATTTTTTTTTTCTGCAATTTCACTGTTTTTTTTGTGGGAGAATAAGGACTTCAGTCCTTAGAGCAAATAAGGGGAGAAAAAGAAGCATCGCTTTTGTCAGATATTAAACTAATTTTGATCTGACAGTATGGCATGATGGAAAAATGTAGCTTGTGCAGGAGTTGAAGTGGGACTTGTCATTGTCTGTTCCCCGTGTCAGTTGCAGGGATACTTGTTGCTTCTTAGGAAGCAGATGGGAGGGGGACTGACTCCAATAGGTTTTTGCATAATTAGTACTGTTGTAGAGTACAATGGCTTCTTTAAAATAGTTAGCTACTTTATATTTGGTCATTCACTTCTTTAACAAGAAATTGTAAAATATATCAAACTTCTGTGTTAACCACCTAGGAGTATCCTGTATAAATCTGTGCTCTCTTGTGCTCTCCCTTTTCCTCCAGTGGCCCACTACTTGGACTGGTGTCACTTCCCTTTGTTTAGAGTTACAGTTACACTGGCTGCTGGTAGCTGCCCAGCAAAACAGTAAGGATAGGAATGGGCTATACTAGGCTTTTCCTAACTGGGGTTATTCATAAGATCATGTTCTTCTATCTGCTGCCTATTTTTAGACAACCAGTATGAACTGAATATCTTCTCTCTGGCTTAAATTGATCATGAAATAGATGGTGTGACAATCATCAAAAGAATTTCTGTCTGTTGTCCCTCTACTCAAACAAGGAAGCTTTGTTTCCTCAGGAAACCATGCTAAATGTCAGGACTGGAGAGGTAGTACTGAATGTTTGTTCTCTTTCCGTTAGGCCTGTCTATCATTCAGTAACAAAAACTGATGAAGTAAAAGATATCTCTGATTTGAATAGAAGTGTTGTTAGGCACTGGATTTACTAGTAATTTGCTACTGTGATGGAGCATCAACTCATGCTGTGAAATTTCTATACTTTTTTAAGAACTAGAGAAAGAGATTGAAGAACTCAGATCTAAAGCAGCTGCTGGAGGAGCTGATGATATTATTCAGGTAGGAATATGTAGTGTGTTTCTAATGTGTTACATAATAGCTGAAACACATCTACAGTCATAATCTGGTAAATATCTTTAAAACTGTTATTCAAATTGAATGTAATAAATTTTCAGGAATTCAAGACACTTCCTAAAATCCTTTTTTTCCTCTTCCCACCACATCCTTACTCCACTTCTCAGAAAACACTGTCAGTTCTGTGAGGAATAGTACAGAGTAGTGCAATTTCCTCAGCGAGACTTTTTCCTTGTATAGCTGGTTAGACAGGCTTTTGTTTATTTTTAGAATGACCACTGCGGAAAGACTTCAGCCATTTAGAAAACTTCTGAGACAGTCATTTGATGTGATCAGAAACGCATAATTAAAGTTGCATGTCACAAGAAATACTTTTAGGAAAGTAACTGGAATTTTTTTAAGTGGCAAGAACATCTGCCTTTCTCCAAGTAAGGGTCATAGCATGTGAAAGTGAAAATTGGTAGTGAGGAGGAATTCATCAACTGGAAAATTGTTTTTAATAATTTGGATGGAGATTTCTTTTCTACGGAAGTAAAGCTCCCTGCCCCCCCCCCACACACACACCTGGTGATAAAAAAAATTAGCTGATCAGAAACATGATTTTGAACAAACCCTATTACTCAACATCATTGTTTTAGTCTACATATTCCATATCTGTCATACTTGGGCTGAAAGTGACTTTTAAAATCAAACTGATCTATTTAATTGACAAAAAAAAGTCATGACCAATATGTGAGGTCCTACAGTTTGCAAAAATTATTTAGGCTTCCATTGTTAAGAAACCCTTATTTCAGTGATATTTCTCCCTTTAAATTAGGCTCTCACAGAAAGACTGGATGTTGTGCTTCTGGAAAAAGCTGAGAGTCAGCAGCAGTGTGTAGCTCTGAAAAAAGAAAATATTCAAAGAAAGCAAGAAGCAGAGGTACTGAAATAAGCAACAGAACATTACTAAAATATTTCAGAATTATGTTTATCTTTATTGTATAGTTTTGCTTGTTGTGTATTTCACTTTCATTTGAATCTTTTTCTTCACTTAGCTGTCTTCTGTTTTACCTTACAAAAAATCTAAAGGCTTTATATGTTAAAGCGTATTTTCTCTGTACCCTCTAATTTATAGTTTTTATAGCACTGACAATAAATATCAAATTCTTATATGCACCTTCTAGATCCACAGCTGTTCAAAAAGAATTCAGTCTGTGCACTAGTAGCCTACATATGTGATGGCTTCAGTCAATGAGCTCAGTCTTTCCATGGGAAATGCAAGGTTTACATTCAGAGATTCATAGGAAGGAGCCTGTCAGCCAAGGCATCTATATTATGTCAGTAATCTCAATTAATAATAAAGTGAAGCGTGAATTGCTTGCAGTTGATGAACATTGTTATATTCCGGGTACTTGAATTTGATACGCTAAAAGTAATTTGGTCTTTAATGCATTATCAGAATAGTTGCTAAAGTTGAGATGTCGTGACCATTTTGTGAAGTTATGCTCGTAAACGTGATTTAAGACTTAGTTTTCCTTTCTCATTCTGCAAACATTCTTGTACTCTTTGCAGTGTCTTCTGAATTGAGTTGTCCTAATATAGTTAGATATTTAAAAACTATATCAATTTCTAAAACTAAGGACCCCTAAATTTTCTAATTCATTTTTGTATAAACAGTTTATTTGGAAATTTTGTGTGCTGAATTAACGGTACTTAATAACTTGTTTATTCAGGCTGCAGTGGCTAAGACAGAAGAACTGCAGAAGCAACTGGAGCAATCAAGTATTGACTCTCAGAAAGAAATAAAGTCTCTGAAGAGTGAATTGGCAAATGCACAATGCAAACACAATGAGGACTTAACAAAGCTGAAAATGGAGTTAGAGGAACAAGTGAAGAAACAAATGGAGCTGGTGGAACAGATTCAATGTCATAGTGATAGTCAAAAAGAAGTTAAAAGATTACAAGATGATGTCCAAAGAATTAAATCTACTTATGAGGAGCAAATTTTGTGTCTGAGCAAGCAGTTGGAAACTGTGAATGAAGACAAAAACAAAGAAGTGACAAATCTGCAAGAAACTATTAAAAGCAACTCTCAATGTTACCATAATGAAATCAAAAATCTGAATGAAGAGCTTAAAAAATTAAAAATTGCCCATCAGGAAGAGGTGTCAGAGTTGATGCATCAGATTGAAATATCATCTAAAGAAAATGAAGAAAAGCAAAATCAGATAAATCAGTTGCAGCACAATTTGGCAGAGGAGAGCTTAATAAAAGAGAAAAATGCGAAGGATGAAATGTGTGCATGTGCTAACCAGCATGAAGATGACTTGGAGCAGCTGAGAGAAGTCTTAAATAAGAGTGTAGAAAACAAGATAGATGTTGTAGATACACAAGAAGAACCTTGTGTAGAAGCAAAAATGGAAGAAAAGGTTAGGCACCTGGAGTATAGTTTAGCAGAGCTCCAGTCCCAACATAGCATACTAAAAGATGAGTTAACTTACATGAGTAATGTCAAACTAAAACTGGAAGAGGAAATCCATCGCATAAAGGATGAGTACTTCCATGAGCGGGAAGACTTGGACTTTAAGATAAATGAATTGCAGCTTACTAAAGAAGATTACTGTTGTGTAATCGAAAAACTAAAATTGGAGCTTCAAGCAGCAAGACAGCATTGTGAAACCGCCGTAAAAGAGCATAAGTTAGAGACTCAAGCTCTGAAAGAGCAACACAAGAGAGAAATTTCTGAACTAAATGAAACTTTATTATCTGGTTCTGAAAAAGAAAAAATGACATTAGTTTTTGAAATGCAGGAACTTAGAGAACAACTTGAAAAGGTAACTCAGGAAAAAGAAGAAGCGGTGTCCAATTACAATAGCCTAAGAGAAACAATGGAAACTCTACAAACTGAGCTAGGGGAATCTGCTGGAAAGATCAGCCAGGAGTTTGAATCAATGAGACAACAGCAAGCTTCTGATGTCAGTGAACTGCAACAGAAACTCCGAGCTGCTTTTAATGAAAAGGATGTTCTTCTTGAAACTGTGAATCGCCTCCAGGAAGAAACGAAAAAATTGTCATCTAATCAGCTAGAAATAGAAGAACTTAAATGTAAAATTGTTAGTCTCCAGGAGGAGAATAGCACAATAACAAGTTCCATTGACCAAAAAGAGACTGCTATGAAAGAACTGGAAGAGAAGATCAGTGCTCTTACTGATCAAAACAAGGATATTTTAAATGAAGTAAAATGCTTGGTTGAAGAAAGAGAAACCCTTCAGGAAACATGCAAGCAAGAACATAGACAAGTGCAGGAACTTCAGCAAGAAGTAGATGTTGCTAACCAGTACAATAGCGACCTGAAGAAAAAAGTGGAGGATTTAACAGAGAGACTGAACGAAGCTTTAACTAGGAAGAGTGAAAACGCTCAAATGTTAGAGCAACTGGAAAATCAGATTGGATCTCTAGTGCGTGAAAAAGAGAACCTTTCATCTGAAGCATGTACTCTTCGTGAGGAAAATAAGAAAATCCTTCAGGAAAAAGGTGAATTAAGTGAAGAGCTCGAAAAGATTACATCTGAAAAAGGTGGTTGGTTAGTGTTGAAAGAGCAGTCTGAAAATTTAGAAAAGAAACTACAGATGGTGACTGCAGAAAAAGACCAAATATCAACATTACTTGAAAGCGAACAAGTGCACAGATCCCTTGTAAGAGCTCAGCTGTACCACTTACTTGAGCAAGTTGGGTTCAGCGTTTCAGATTCTGATGGGGAATATGATTCTGTTAACTTGTTACACATTGTGAATGAATGCTTGGCAAAAATGAAAGAAGAGCAATGTCTTGCTTTACAGAATGAGGAGAAATTTCATCATTTGCAGCAGGAAGTTGAGAGACTAGAGGAAGAAAATGCAGCTCAATATACAGAACATAGATCCCTGATTGAGGATTTTGAAAAAGAAAAGGCTCTCTTGAGAGAAGAATTGGAAGGAGCATTGTCTGAAAAAGAAGCACTTCAACATGATATCCAGGAGCTGAAGAATGCCAGTGAAAAATCAAGGATTGAAAATCAAGATCCTTTAGCTAATATTGAAGAGATCACTCAAAAACTTGCTTTTTATGAAAGTCAAATACAACAACAGCAAAAAGGATCAGAAAAACAAGACGACTTAAATTTCATTCTGGAACAAAAGGAAGCTGAACTTAGAAATGTGAAAGACGAACTGAGTTCTCTAAAGGTTATATTTTGTTATTGAAGTATACAGACTAAACCTCTAAAGTCTTCAGAATTAAGGTTCAAAAAATACTTTCAATTCTCTTCCTTTTTTTTTCCTTGGCCTGAAAGTGAGTTTCCCTTCTAGAAAGCACATGTTTCTGAGTTTCCTAGCACCTCAAAATTCCTTCCCTCCCCCCAGGAAAAAAACAACAAAACAAAACCAATCAATGCTATTTTGACAAAAGTTGCTGTACTTGAACCTCTCTTCCTATCAATAACCCTCAAAGTGATCATTTAACTAGATGGACTAACCGACCTCGTAATCTTTCACCTCTAACTTTCTATGGCTCTATCTCAAACAAAACTCCTGCTTGATCTGCATTAGCTACTCCTGACTTCAGGTCCTGGGAATTGATGGGTATGTAAAGCTGACAGCTGCAGGATTAATGGTCTCCCACTTTTTGTCCTTGGACAGGATGGAAAGCAGCTGTTAAAAGGTTGGAATGTTTTCTTTTCAACATAAGTACGCTTTTCAGTTACCAAGCTGGTACGAAATTGCACATAAAGACTTTCTTGGTAGTGAGAACGTAGACGCATTCCAGCTGTAGCTGAAACTTCTGGTGGCTTGTTAGGGGAAAACCAGATATCACAGAATTTTTTGTAATGCTTCTTATATCTTTGTTTATAATACAGACTTTAATGGAGACAGTGACTGAGAAAACTGATCAACAGTCTTCAGTAGCAGAGCTTCAAGAAAAAATTGGTATCTTTCTCAGTGTTCTTTTTTATGTAAACAGTTTGGGGGTTTTGGACTTAGTTTTTCTTTCTCTGCATAATTGTCCTGTTTCCTACAAACCAAGGAAGGTGGGGAAGCAGATACCAATGCAACTTTCTACAATATACCTTCCATTAGGGATTTAAAATATTGTTAGCAATCTATAAGTCAGTTGTTATTTGATATTTCGTAAGGTTTTTTCTTTGTGTGTACCTTTGGCTTTAAACAGGGTAGTGGATTTCATCTTTATTTTTTAAAAATGGGAAATAATTGTGTCAATAAGAATCCCTAAGGCTGCCAAGAGAAGAGGGAAGCAACACTTTGCCAACACTGTTTGTTGCCTCGTTATAGTTATCCCAACACATTAGAAAGAAAATAGTGCTGAGTTGTTACAATTGTATGTAAAGTAGACAAGAGTGTGGCTCTTAACTGTGATGGAAGCCTCTGAAACAGGGGAAGATCATCTGTGCAGCTGGATGTTTTAGCTTCAAATTAAATTTAAATGCTTAACTGAATGAATGATCTGTACATCTCCCTATGCTTTTTATTTTGTTTTGTTTTAAAGTTATGTTGGTATTTATGTTCTAATTTAATTTCGTTTCTTGGGGGAGAGGAGAGGCATATTTTTTAACTTTCTTATTTATTTATTTTAGGAAGACTGGAAAAAGAAGCTGCAGACAAAGGAGAGAAGCTAAATAAAATTAAGGTGGTTGCTGTAAAAGCAAAGAAAGAATTAGATGCCAGTCGAAAAGAGGTACCCTGACTGTTTCTTAATATGAAGAACATTCTGCATGTGGGTTTCTGTTTTAATGACACACACTTCTTTTTAATAAGATGCAGGCACTGAAGGAAGAATTGGAGTTGGTTCGATCAGAAAAAGATCAGTTGTCTGCTTCAATGAAAGATGTCATTCAAGGAGCTGAAAGCTATAAGGTAAGAATAATAGTACATTTACAAAAGACAAGTTAACTGTCAGAAAATACTTTCCTTTTGAAGCCTACCCTGGATATATGTTGCTGCTTACTTGCACAAGTATGTTTGGCAAATGAAATTGTCGGTGCAGTTGAGTACCCAAATCAAGAAATTTAAAGTTCTAGTAGCGGAACTGTGTGGCTGCTGTCAGAAGAAAATAAGGCAATTCCTTTCTACTGGATTGTGTTTTTAAACCTTTTTAGATCTAGCATATGTATCAATGTGTTGTTGAGACAAAACATAAATACTTCAAGGTACATTAAATTGGGGATCAGTTAGGAAGTCCTTAAGTGATAAAGACATAAGCTAGCAATTACTTGGGAGTAAGTCATCTTGGAGCACATCTCTGGGCACATAAAGCAGAAGCAGGTGACTGGGGACAGTTAGCATCGATTCATGAAGAGTAAACTGTGATTAATCTGATTGTCTGCCATGATAAAACAGTTGGAGTTGCGTACGAGAGGAGAACAGTGGATGTCACTTATCTTGACTTTAGGAAAGCTTCTGATGCTCTCTCACAGTACCCTGGTATCTGCACTGGGACATTACAATTTAAATGGGTAAACAACTGAATGGGTACTTAAAAAAAAAAAAAAACAAAAAAAAACAACAATAAAAAAAATTACTTACATGGTTTGGCTAAGAGAGTAGAAATTCATGGCTTGTACTAGATGCCCATAACAAATGGGGTACCGAAGGGATCTGGGCTGCAACCTGTCCTGTTTAACAATGACCTGGAGAAAGTGATGGAGTGCACATTCATCAAGTTCTTGGATTATTCCTAACTGGGAACAGTCAACAGACATGAGGGCAGGGATTTGATTCAGAGAGACCTAGACAGGTGTGAGGAATGGACTGACAGAAACCTTTTGAAGTTCAACAAAGACAGATGCAAATTTCTTCATGTGGGAGAGAGGAACTCGATACAAGCTTGGGACTGTGTGGCTGCTGAAAAGAATTTCAGGGTTCTGGTAGGCCTGAGGTTCCCTGAGGATGAGGAAACTCTGTTCAGGTTCCAAAGATGGCCATAGCATCCTGGACTGCAAAACAGGAGTACAGCTAGGAGGTCAAGAGGAGTCATTATCGCTCTTTGGTTAGCACTCCCATGAAGCTGAAGGGTCTAGAGAACAGGTCCTGTGAAGAGCAGCTGAGGCAATTGGGGTTGTTTAGCCTGGAGAAAAGAAGGCCGAGGGGAGACCTTATCGCTCTCTACAACTACATGAAAGGAGGGTGTAGCAAGGTGGGGGTCGGTCTCTTCTCCCAAGTAACAAGCGATAGGACAAGAGGAAATAGCCTGAAGTTGCACCAGAGGAGGTTTAGACTGGATATTAGGAAAAATTTCTTCACCGAGAGGGTTTCAAGCATTGGAACAGGCTGCCCAGTGGAGTGATTGAGTCACCATCCCTGGAGGTATTTAAAAGATATGTAGATGTGGCACTTAGGGACACGGTTTAGTGGTGGACTTGGCAGTGCTAGGTTTATAGTTGAACTTGATGGTCTTAAGGGTCTTTTCCAACCTAAATGATTCTATAATTCTATGACGTCATTGGGAGTATTGCAGTCAGTCTTGTCCCTCCTCCTCCCTCCAAATACAAGAAAGACATTAGTAACCTGAAGTGATTTCAGTGGAGGGTGACCAGGATGGTCAAGGGACTGGAATATGTGATACACAAAGGCTGAGAAATTACTCAACCTGGAGAAGGCTTCAAAGGGACCTAATAGCAGCCTGACAGTACCTACAAAGATGTTGCCAAGGAAATAAAGTCGGGTTATTAATGGTGGTGCAAGATGATAGCCAGTAGTCCCAAACTGAAATGCGATATTCTGACTGGATATATGGATAAACATTTTTAACCTATGAGGATGGTCAAGCTTTGGAACAGGCTGCCCAGAGCTTTAGTGCTATCTCTATCCTTGGAGGCAGGTGCTTGGAAAAACCTGACTGGCCAAAGCTCTGAGCAGCCTGGTCTGATGTCACTGCTGACCCTGCTTTAAGCAGGAAGTTGAGTGTAGACCTCCTGAAGTCTCTTCCAACCTGAATTATTGTAGAGTTTCATGAACTGAAAAGCATTTCTCACAGAGCCTGTAATGGAATGATAGCTTTAATTTCATTCTGATATTTCCAATGTTGCGGTAAGACAACCCATTTGCTGAAATATTAGGAAGAATTAAGAAGATGCTTATGCAATGTATATTTGTAAAAAATGATGGGTTTGTGTTTGTATGTGTTAAGAATCTTTTGATGGAATACGATAAGCAAGGAGAACAGCTGGATTCTGAAAAAAGCAGAGCAAGTAATCTTGAACATCAGATAGATGACCTTACAAGACAGCTACAGGTGTCATCCCAGCAGGTCAGTTCAGTATGTGTGTCTGATCAATTGCTAATTACAGTAAAAATTATTTTACTTATCGAGTGTAAGTTTCATTCATGTGATTGTTACTATATATAGTTTCATAACCAAAGTGTGTTTTGGATAGTGACTTATCTGGGACATGACAAAGGTAAATATATCTAGAATGTCTGGCTTTTTCAATAGAAAGGGTTTGATTTACCCCAGGTCAACTCACAAAACAGAGCAGGTGATCAGCGCTCTGGCTTCAGCCAGACATAGAACTCTGCTGCAAGTACCAGACATAAAAATAAAGTATCAAACTTGCCCTGTTTCTGATTCCTCATCTACCCTTCTCATGAACTACAGTAACCTTTAAGTGTTAGATTTATTTTCTTCTGTTTCTTAGACAAAATGTGTTTTTGTTATTTAATCAACAGTGTTTAAACATACTAAATTAATTATGTTTTTTGCGTCTTTCACAAAGATGAGACTTTAGGATGCATTGTAGAGTACTCTAGTGGCATTCAGAAGAGTCTAAGATGGTAATTAAACAGCTGTGAGACACTTCTGCAAAGCTAACTGAAATGGGTTTGAGATTTAGGATATAAACTCCCAGGCTCCATACATAATTACGTAGAAGATCCACCTAGGTCACCATTTCCCTACAAATGGAAGCTATTAGTGAAAAGCATAGGAAGAAAAGACAGATAGTAGCATATATTCTGCTGATTATGCACACATTTAAGTTTGTTACGAAGTATTTTGTAAATAAAACCACTGTCTAGGTAATTGGCACTTCTTTCACTTAAGTAATTCTTTCACTTCATTCTTAATCTGCATAATAGAGACTGAGATAAAACATTGAAGATATCAAAATTGAATTTGTTACAATGATTGCAAAAATAGCCCAGATGCAGGAGGAGTTCTTACTATGTACTGATGCCGTGTCATTGAAGGCTTGGTGGTTCTGCAGTTAAATCTTTTCTAGGAATGGTGTGATCCTTTGTTTATAAATACAGCATCTGTATTTGAAGTGGGGTGATAAGTACTTGAACCTTGCCTATTATTGTGGGAGAAAGGCATAAATGTTGGGGTATTTTTTTCAGATTTCTTGTAATTCTAGACATCTTACAGAAAGCTGGGCAAATGAACTCTGAACAAAATAACCACATTGTGCTAGTGACTTTAATTTAGCCTATTTCTTAATCTGGTTTAAAACAATTAAGATGGACAAGACTTATCTGTAGGAGTGCTGCTTGTAAGGGAGTTGTGTAGAAATTGGTGTTTGTTTTTTAAATATAGACAATATCTTACCTGTCAAAATAGCACACAAATTCAGCTTATGTTTTTATCTTTCCACTATGATCATTTCAGCATGATCAGTTACAGTCTGCTAATGAAGACCTCCTGGCTCGTGTTGAAACACTGCAACATAATGCTAAGCTGCTGGAAGCTCAGATACTGGAGGTACAAAGAGCCAAGGCAAAGGCTGACAAAGAACTAGAAGCCGAAAAGCTTCTAAAAGAACAGAAAACAAAGGTAGTAGTCTGTAGAGATGGCGAATGGGCTAAAGCATTACTTTCACTGGATGTGACTCCTATTAGACCTTTGTAAACTCTATTTTTATAGAACAAGTTCCATACTGTCTCTTTTTGTTACTTGACTGTCTTTTTTGAAGGCTTGGTCTGTTCAGTTGAAGGAACTTTGCGAGACTGTCACTTAGAGTAGATTGGGAATTGTTACAGAATGTGAAAAACACTTCATAATCTTATAAGGTTTCCTTTGTTTCCCAGTTATTTCCTCAAAAAGAAAGAATCTTATCTTTGTACAAGCAAAGTGTCTGTGTGCGTGTGTAAGTGTAAATAGATGCTGACATCTATTTTGAAATTGGACTACAAAATACAAAAAAGTATTTAAATTTCAGGAACATAGTGGTGCTCTCCGAGAAATGGAGGAGCTTCAGATGCAACTTCAGAAGGAAAAGAAACAGCTGCAGAAAACTATGCAAGAACTAGAGCTGGCCAGAAAGGTACAGTTACTGTTCATGTTAGTGCTTAATGGACTACCAAAGATTTTGGCCCATCTTGCTGTGTTCAGTGCCTCCCTTTCTGTTATGAGTGTTTTTAAAGCCCAAGGTTTGCTAAAGGGAAAACACGAGGGTTTTTACCTCTGGTTTTGTGTTTGGAGAGCTGATGTGTACTTCTGGGTTTCGGTGGGTTTTTTTATTTTTTGTTTGTTTTAGCTTGGGTTATGTGGCCTGTCATGAGTAGAAATAGGAATAGAATTCAGATGTCTGGAGTACTTGTACAGTGCACTGTTCGGAAGCTGCCCTTTTTGTAAGGACTGAAGATGATAGAAACTAATAGCTGCAAAGTACCTACTGGTAAAACTGTTAAAACTATCAACAAGTTTTTTCAAAGCTTCTGGTTCTTGTTTGAAAATAGATTATTTACAGAGGATATGGAAACCTGATGAATGGGTGTTGCTTGTGGATATGGATAGTAATAAAGTTCTTGTTAGATGGGCGATATAGATTTTTTTTTTTAATATAATTTAAAAAATTATTAGCAGCCAAGGCAGGTTGTAAGCTGTAACTCAATTGTGTGTAACTTGCAGGATGCTCAAAAGAGTACACTGATGGATATGGAAATAGCTGATTATGAAAGGCTAGTAAAAGAACTTAATCAGAAGATTACTGATAAAGACAGTAGAATAGAAGATCTCGAGCAAGAGACGGGGATTCAGAAACAGAAGCAAGAGACCCTACAGGAAGAAATAAGTGAGTAAACTATAAACAGCAAGACTCTTTATGGTATAGTTAGTAATGATAAAAAATACAATTCACAAAAAGCTCAAGACGGTGAGTGAGAGTAAGGTTTGCAGGGAATACTAAACAGTTACATAGTCAAAATTACTTTTCCACAAAGGAAACTTGACTGGGTTATCAGCGATTTGATCTTATATTGGATTATCAGCGATTTGATCTTATATTCAGCAAATATAAGCCAAATTGCCTGCCTGATAAACTATGTTTCTTACCTGATTAAGTTAATCATAAGTTCTGAAAGTCAGTGACTGACAGGGGTTTTCAGTCTGACATACCGCACTCATAAAACTTTTTAGTTAACATGTGGTTAAAAATTTCATTTCTTCTTAGGCTTAAGTATAAGTTTTAAAATGATTTATTAGAAGATCTTTGTGACACTTGGAAATTGGATGCTAAGCTTACTGTAAGCTACTCGTTTGCAGCTCTTAAGAATTCTTATCAGAATTTGCTTAAATATTTTCCAATACTTTTAAGGAAACGTTGGAAGGAAGTTTTCTTTGCTTATAACTGCTGTTTTCTGCATTAGAGTCCCTTCAGTCAACTATGCAACAGGATGAGGAAAGAAATGCCAAGATAAAACAGCTCCTGGTGAAAACCAAAAAAGAACTGGCTGATTCAAAACAAGCTGTAAGTCCAGATGTCAATGACTGTATGTTCTATTTTTAACCTAACTTAAACTGATCAGCTGATAGCCGAACTATTAAGTTGCTGAGATTTGGCGTTCTTAAATAACCGGATTATTTTATCGTGCAGGAAAATGACCATCTAATGCTGCAGGCATCATTAAAAGGGGAACTGGAAGCCAGTCAACAACAAGTGGAAGCCTATAAGGCAAGAAACTTCACTTCTTTGTTAGTATAAGATTTCTTCTTTAAGTAATAAGGATGTGATTTGTACTGGGTGGATGGAATATAGGCTGAAGAATGAAAAGGTGTTATTTTTATTACTTGGGTACTTTTTCTTGAATGAGTTTTGACTGTTTGCTCCTTTCCCAAATATTTCCCTTGTGATACTGTTTAAACAGTTTTACCCTTTCCTGCTCCTTTTTGCTTTCCCTTTCCACAAAAAGAAAGGACTGCGTAATTTGAAGCTTGTAACTGGGGTATGTGTTAGAACAATTTCTATAAAAATGGAAGTTGCTCGGTTTAAAAACAAAAGAATGCAACATGACCATCAGAAATCTCAAGTGTTGTCCGCCTGTATAAATTTTGTTGGTTGGATGAAATAGGAATTGAATGTAACGAAAGGATGCAGGGAGGGGAAAGGAGAGGGGTTGGCTTTCTTAAATGCCGCCACTTCAGCACTGTAATTTCCTCTTCAATTCTCTCTTTTAAAAAGCATCTTTTTTTAAGTACCTTGTAACCGATGTCTGACTTGTTTGGGTTTTTTTTATTGGATTTTAATTTTATATTCACCAGTTCTGTGCAGGAATTACTATAGTAGAATGCTATGTGCTCTGTGGCGCATCCCCTTGGAGAAGGAAGAAAAAAATTTGTCATAGTGAAGTTTTCAACTGTCTTTTTCAGATTCAAGTGGCTGTACTAACATCAGAAAAGCATAAAGTTCAGGAACACCTGCGAACTTCTTCAGAACAACACCAGCGTACATTGAGTGCTTACCAGCAAAAAATAGCAACCTTGCAAGAAGAGTGCAGAGCAGCACAGGTACTCTAATGGAAGAAGTAACATCAGAGACTTTAGAAGGGATATTCACTGCACTCTCTCTGCTTCTCAAAAAATATTTTGTGGGTCTTTCACTCTTGTCTTTTTGTCTGTCAAGAATTGGAAATTATCCCAGTGCTTAATGTATTTGAGTGGTGTAGAGGACAAGCCAGACTCTGTCCTCGTTGTCTTTTATCACTTGTGATGAAACGTCTGGACTGCAGGTGACTGCACACTCTTGTATTTTCAGTAGGGAAAACCTTGTGGTGGTAGTGGGGAGTCAGAGTTCATTTCAGATGATCAGCAAGTATCCCCCCACTGAGGGGGGGGGGGAAGGAGTCTTTGAAGAAAGGGAGGGAAGAACAAATAGAAAAGAAATATAACTTGCTCTGTACAAAAACAGTTAGCACAGATACCACTTTAAAAAAAATAAAGTGAAAAATATTTTTGCAGGCACCTTTTAATATGCTGCTATATGAGCAGCTTCTTAATTGGCAGCTGAGCTACATGTGAAACTCACTACTGCTGAGGTTTTTATTGTTTCTGGGTTGGTTTTTTGTCCATATGACAGTGTGTTAGATTTTTCTGGAATCTAATGTTTGCATTGGAGGCAGACAGATTCACAATATAGTAGAACTGCTATGTTCGAACTATCTTTATGGAGATTACTGCACCACGCTATGGCCCCTTTTGTATGATAGGTATGCATCCTGCAGATAAGTAACAGTTGAACGCAGCCTTTCAAAAAAACCTACATTTTAAAAAAATGAACTGAAAAGGACAGAGTATGTAGCTGCTGCTACAGGAGGCTTGCCTGAGTTGTACTGGTAGATATGGATCATGGTTTTACAAATGCATTCTTCATAACTAGGGACTTACAGTACCTATCGATGGTGTCTTGCTGCTTGATGTTGTGAAACCAGTAGGGGTGTAGATCTTCCATGATGGCATGGCATGAAGCTGTTGGAAGACCAGCCTTCCTCTTTAGGTGCTCTACATCTAGAAAATAGTTATTAATACAAGGTTATTAACAAAGGAAAACTATCTGAAGGAAAGGTTGACTCCAAAGCAGATACTGGGTTAGAAGGCAAAAGTCATGCTGACATTTAAGGTTTTGTACCTGAAGACTTATGACTAGCTCACATAGTTTGACAGGAAGAAAACAGGAGGATTAATTTAAAGAAAATGTCCACAAATCTACAGACTCCAGAAAAGCTGGAACAGTGTCTAATCAGGGGCAGCACTGTGGAATTTCACTTACCAGTTCAGATGAAGAGAAGCTTTCCAAAATCCTCCTCTTGGAGATGCGAGCATTTGTGTCATCTCAGGGATGACTAATGAATCCATGAGCTTCTCCTAAGATCCAAGAATGGAAACCTGCTCTGTGTTTTCTTAGAGGAATATACAACCTGAGTACTTGAAGGATGGGAATAATTCCTGCTGTATAGTGTACAGTCAAGGATGAATCTACTATGTTGTGAGGTAATTTTCTGTATATCCACATAAACTCATGCATCAGCTGAATTTAGAAGAGAGACCAAACAGCCTTACAGTCAACTGGAGTATTATATCTTGTGCTATGTGTTACTATTACAAGACTGACTCAGATCCTCAAAATCATGCATAACTTTAAAGCATACTAGATTTCTGTCACATGGGTAGTATAAAAGGAAAACAGAATTATCCTTTTTTATCCTTCACCTTTTCCTTCGTTTAAAGCAGTTTGATAGAACCTCTTGCTTGTGAATCTCTGTTGACTGCAATTCTTGAATTTGCAAGTATTCTTTCTTTTCTTTAATACTGGTATGTTGAAGATCAGTGTCTCTCTTAAGTTCCACGTTTTATGATACTCACTTAAAGTCTAAAGAAACACGATCTATTATGGTAGTCACTATTTTAATTATCCATTTAAAAGAAGAAAATGCAACAGGTGGTCCATAATATTTTTTTTCAATGTAAGATGCATTGCACTCTAGAGAAATAAGGGACCGATAGTTAATAGCATAGCTTATTAATGGGATATTTTTTATGTCATAGACTGAACAAGCATCTGTTACTTCTGAATTCGAGAGCTACAAAGTCCGTGTTCATAATGTTCTAAAACAGCAAAAGAATAAATCTGCTTCTCAGCCTGAATCTGAGGGAGCCAAACAAGAAAGGTAAAACTAAAATTTTCATATGCATACAGAAAAATACCGATACTCAAGTTTTTGAGCTTGCCTTTGCTAATTGCTGACCAAAGGGGAGTTCTGATGTTTAACTCTCTGCTTCAATAAGGAAAATATCAGAAGTGAGGCAGTTTGCTTCCCCAGTTACTTTGGCTTTAAAAAAAATCCAAACCATATCTCTTTACTTCTATAAAGCTTATCTGATCTGTAAACTATCTGTGGCTCTGCCTATTTGAACAGAAGAAAGATCATCAGTTTGTACCATGGTGGTACTATGTTAGTTTCTAATTCCTTGATTTGTCTTTTTTAAAATTTATTTTTGTCTAGATTACCTGTTGTTACAGTCAGAGGGAGAAGTAAGGTGTTAGGAAGATTCTTCCAATTCTCATCAGTATAAATGACCTAGCATCTTCTGTGTAGACTTGACACATCATTTTCTCTGGCATAAAGTATTGCAGCAAAGTACCATTTCCAACTAAGAAGAAAAGAGCAGATTGGTACTGATCAGCTGAGCTCACTTTGAACTTTTTCAGGAAGGAATGGTTTAGTGTACATAAAGCTCTGGCTGCCAATGCAGTCATCAGTTCCAGCAGACTTATGAAATACTGTTGCCTGATCAGCTGTTATATGAGGAAAGACTTGGCGGGGGTGGGGAGGAGGTCAACTGACAAAAGTTCCCTGAAAATCATTTAAGCATGGTTGTAAGCCAGGTAAATTCAGATTCACTTCAGAAAATGTCTGAACACACTTCAAAAGTAGATCAGTTTCTCTCAGTTATTTTTATAAGTTACTGATACCTGTCCTTGATGACAGACCACACATTTATGTGTGAGATGTCATAAGTCATTCCTGACACAGATCTTAAAAGAGTACGTGCAATTGCTGCTGAAAATCCACCAGAGGGAGACTTGTGCTTTGTTAGAGGACTTTGGTTTTATGGTTTGTTTGGGGTTTTTTAAATACAGCTAACCCCTTCTTTCCTTTGAAGCAAGCAAACTGCAAGAGCTGCATTTCTTTGTCTCTCCTTTTTGCAGAATTTTAGGAAGTTCTGGTGGTGTTAGGTTTTTGTGGAAGAGGGTCACCTTGGAAACAAAATCGACAAGTAATCAAGCAAATAAACAGATGACATAGCTTTCAAAGAAATTATTTACAAGTATCAACTCTAAGGGTTAATGAAATATACAGTTAATGCGATAATGGAGATGTCTGCATATAGAAAGCATACAGAAAGCATAAAAGGAGAATGTGAGACTTTTTCCTTCTGGTATATCTGGCTTTGATTTATTTCTGACCAACAGAGTTTTATCTGTTTCTATGGATTGATGTTGCTTTCTAGTCCTTTGCTCAAAATCTCCTCCAGCCATTTTGTCTTCTGTATTCAGCCTCATTGAACTGATGTGCTTTTACTAAACAAACAACGAACTTCCACCACTTTTAAAAAGAAACTGTTTCTCCCATCTGCATAACACATATTATTCTCCTTCCATCTTGTTCCCCCAAACTAGCTTGAAGTAGAAGGTGGTAGCAGTTGCACTTTCTACCCCTATAGTTATGTTTCCAGCAGTTCAGATGAGATGTGATAAACCCATTTGGACCTGTATTGAACCACTAACAGAACTTTCCTAATTGTTTCTGTTGCAGTCATATTCTAAGATTTTTTTTTGTCATGGTGCTGTATTGATTTAATTAATAAATAAGCAGTTTAGATCAGCTATCCAAAATATTGTAGATATATTATAGGTTCAGAAATAATATAATTCTTTTTAAGTGTTGTTTATTTCTTTTTTCCCCTTGTAGAGAACAGTTGGAAATGGTGATAGATCAACTTAAAGTGAAGCTGCAAGATGCTCAGCATAATTCACAGATGAATGCGTCTGAACTCCAGGCGTTGCAGTCTGAACACGACACCCTGCTGGAAAGACACAATAAGATGCTACAAGAGACTGTTGCAAAAGAGGCAGAACTCCGTGAAAAGTATGGTCTCTTGATGAATAGATATAGATATTTTATTTTATGTGACCTTTAAGGGCTGGGCATGTAGTGGCCTATAACTGTACTTCCCAAAGAAGGGGCACAACTGTTGAGAAGGTTAAAGGAATTTTCAGGAGGATTGCTTGTTTTTCATCAGCCTTCAGAAGTTTCGGCAATAAAAATGAAGGAGTAACTGATCAGGGACTTTGAGATTTCTGCAAGCTTTCTACCTTTCTTAGGTAGAAACATTTTAACATTTTTTTTTAACCAATTTGACTATTTTAAGCAACGACATTTGTGTTGGACCACTCAACTAAATTTTTATGGCTGTTTCCTATTAGAAAAATAAGGTATTTAAATGCAGAGCAAACAATTTCACTGACAAAATATCCAGTCCTGCACCCACCAAGTGCCTTTCTTACAGAAGGTACTGGTTTATGAAGTCTATGGTTGCCACAACCTTAATCTGCTACTCTTTTCAAACTGTATTTTGAATATATTCCAATATATTTTCAATATTTTCAAATTCAGTCTTTTAATCTGTATCACTTCTTGAAAAATCACATAAGTACCTAATACTCGAACTCTTCAAAAAGGGTCTTTCCTTGTCTTTTCTATTTAGGGTACAAAGAAGTTCACATGAAATATTCATTAGAAATTACGGCTTAATATTAGGAACTGTTGACTTCTTGTCTCTTTCTTTGTACTGTTTTATCTGTTCCTGATAGCCATGTGATGATTCATTGTAATTAACTAAATTATGTCATTCTGCATTTTTCTGGAAACAACCTGTATCACAGTAGGTTCCCTTTGTACCCAGAGGGTCTAGCTCTTTGCTATTCTGGCTATATTTAAGTTTGTATGCTTATAAGGGCAAGTCCTATGCTTAGTCTTTTCCATGCATGCACTTGTTTAATTGCTTGTGACAATTTTGTCTTGCTTCTGGAGTACCTCCAAACCAAGTACAGCTGATGCGTTACTGACATCTTTTTTGCTAACAACAACACTCTTCTACCCTCCTTTGCACTGAAAGTTGAAGCTTAAAAAATTAAACTTAGCTTCTAGGAAACGTAAGTTTTCAGAAGTCCTGTATAAGTGTTTAATAAATAAATGTTAAAGGAACTGGAGTATAAGGTGACATACCCTGTATGACGCTATGAGCAATGATGTTGCAGTTTTGGTATTTAAGAATGGTTAGACCCCAGTGTCTCTAATACTTTCATTTTTTTTCCCCCAGAATGTCTCAATTTTGTGTTCTGAAATAGAAATCAAGAGTTTATATAGCACAGTGCATTCATATGATGGGTAATTAGTGTAACTTTCTCAGTCTTAGATTTTCCCTGTAAAAAGAGACATTTAAGTGTAAAAATGTTGTATGGTCATCTAAGATAATCATGCACGTGAAGAAGCATTTTAAAGTCTGAAAATCTTGAAATGTAAAAATGGCTGTTTTGCTGTTTTTGTTGTTTTGTGTATATTCTGTTTTCAGGCTTTGCACAATACAATCTGAGAACATGGTCATGAAAACAGAGCATGCCCAGACTTTAAGTCAGCTGACAGCCCAGAACGAAGCTCTCCGTAACAATTTCAGAGATCAAGTCAGGAACCTGCAAGAAGAGCACAGGAAGACAGTAGAGACACTTCAGCAGCAACTGTCCAGAGTAGAAGCTCAGCTTTTCCAACTCAGGAATGAACCAAGCACTAGAGGTAATTTTCAGTCATAACACCAGGTTTTCTTGGCTTAGATACAAATTTGCGTGCCTGAGTATGAATCTAAAACATGCTTATAAGTGTGTGGTTCTGTAATACACAGAAACTTTTTCTGGAGAATTTGCAGCATGCCATATCAGTCCACTGATACCAAGTAAGGAACATGTCTTTGTTATTACTGTCCCTTCAGAATCTGAAGGTACTTGAATGTGTTCAGAAGAGGGCAACAAAACTGGTGAAAGGGCTGGAAGGCATGTCCTGTGAGGAGCAGCTGGAGAGGGAGGTGCTGAGCTCTTCTTCCCGGTACCCAGTGATAGGACGTGTTGGAATGGTTCAAAGCTTTTCCAGGGGAGGTTCAGACTGGACATTAGGAAGCATTTCTTTACCGAGAGGGTGGTCAAACACTGGAACGGGCTTCCTAGAGAGACAGTTGTTACCCCAAATCTGCCACTATTTAAGAAGCATTTGGACAATGCCCTTAATGATATGCTTTAACTTTGTGCTCAGCCCTGAAGTGGTCAGGCATTTGGACTAGATGATCATTGTAGGTCCCTTCCAGCTGGAACTATTCTGTTATGTTCTAGAATCTGCATCACTGTTATGTCTTCTGTGGTACCTGCATTGGAGGACAGATGGAGGGAAATTAATTTGTAAATATTCAATGCTCTTCCTATCAGTTTGTCTCATATTTTGGATCATACTGGACCTCTGCCTCCAGTATGAGGGGTAAAGCTAAAGAAAAGTGTACTGAAAGCTGTATTAACAATGTTTGTTATTGGTATACTTGCTATTTGATCCCCCTTCTAATTTAAGGTGTTACTGCATTCAAGCTCGAGTGCTATTTTTATCTCTGTAAAGTTACTAATTAGGATGTAGTTGGACATTTGCTAAGCAGCAGTAACAGTTTAAGAAGTTACTTTTTCCATATGTTACTGAAGCAGCAGGATAGTGCACACAGTATTAAAACAGAACGATTTACACTTCCCACAGGACTGGTTGAAAGAAAAGCTAATTCTGTTTTGCATTAAAAACATTTGACACTCTTGTCATAGCTACAACACATCTGTGGGGAGAGCTGCACGAAGGTTTCGTAGTCACTGAAAGAAAAAAAACCAAAACTGCCAATCAGGTTTGGAATTAGAAATGCGCTGTGATTGGAATGGTCATTTGGAGGTGAAAGGCTGTATTTTCTATTATAAACGTTATGTGTGTATCTGGCTTTCTGCCTTTTCTTCACCTTTCCTCCCCCTGCTTTTTGAAGACTATCTTATATACCGCTCTCCAATCTGAGACAGTCACACCTATGAAATAGCCCCTACCAGTTTCATTCTGATGACAAACATCAGTAAGTATCTTTCAGGTCCAGCTGTTTCAAATCCAGCAACGAAGAACTTAAGAGAACGACGAAACACTGACCTTCCTGTTCTCGATGTGCACACTATAGCTAGGGAAGAGGGAGAAGGCATGGAAACAACGGACACAGAGTCTGTCTCTTCAGCCAGCACCTACGTACCATCCCTAGAACAACTTCTGAACTCCCCGGAAGCAAAACTTGGTAGGTGGAATGTGCGGCTTTTTGAAGCACTTGCCTACATAAGTTGCAGAAGTTTGTGCCCTCAAAATATCCGAGAACATTGTGTTTCCATGCTTTTAATTCAAGACACGAGTCTACTTAAGTGCCACTGAGTTTACACTATCCTGAATTTCTGTAGGAGTTTTGTCCTTGAGTAAGGACTAACAGTAAAACATTGCTACAGATTTTAGTGATTTAAAGATGTCGTATTTGTGACTTTCTAAAGGGAAAAGACTGGATGAACAAGTCAGTGAATAGTTACTGAACTTTTTTGTATTCTGGACCAGTCTCTACTAGAAACAATTAAGTGCTGATTTAACTCTTATTAACGAAAGGATAAAATGTATGTTCATCTTAATGTGGCTTACATGAAGAACAATGTTCTAAGAGTCCCTAAGATATATGGTAACATCTAATCATGTTTTAAAAGTCTACTGAACCCTTTGGGGAGAGCTGTTCAAAATCCACTTCTATGGGTAGGAAACAAGGGGTAAATTAAAACCACGTATCTGGACATACTTAGAACTGATTTGCCAATCCCCTTCTAATATATACACAAAAATAGATCATAAAACAAGCATGCAGAAGCAGCAATGATGCCTGTTAATTTTTCAGTCTGACTTTGCATGGATTTTGTTTCTGAGAAACTACATTAATCGAGTCCTAATGTTAGATTAGTATAAAGTAGATGGAAGTGCTTTTTCTTTCTCAGTTTTCTTTTCCAATTAATTGCAGAACCATCCCAGTGGCAAACAGAACTGACCAAGGATGAACTGATGCAGAAACTGAACACAACAGCGAAGAGTGCCGATCATTTGAATGAATTACTACGGGAATCAGAAGCAACCAATGCAATCCTCATGGAACAAATAAAGGTTAGCAGACATCCAGGAAATATGGGAACAGCTCTGATTTCTGTGGTCTGTTTCTTAGACCAAATGTTGAACGCCAAATATGTTTCAGAAAATCACAGTCTACAAAAATTTGGTGATGCAAAATTTAATTTTGGAAGGGCCTTTATTCCACAGGCCTAATTAGTGCTTCCAGAGTTGACTTCAGGTTTTTGGGTTTTTTCCTTGTGGCTTCTAGTTGTGGGTAGAGGAGACAGTAAAAGCTGCTACAAAAGAAAACCTCAGGATCTTGGTAGTTTAATGTTTAGTAAAGTGCCTTTACTGTTTTCACTTAAATAAAAGCAGTAAATCCCAAGGGAAGCATTGTCTGGTTTCTCTTCCTGTAACCCCTTTTTAGCTTTCTTGAGTTAAAAGAAGATACATGTTTAGAGATACATGTACTAAAAGAGTTTGGTTTGATTTGATTGTAACTGTCTGAGTTTTCTGAAAACGTTTTTGAAGTTAGCATATTCTCTAAACATGCTAAGCTTTCTTTTATGAAATGATTCTTAATGAATGATAATATTGTTAAATCTTTGATCCACATTGCTTATTTAACTGTTCAACTCTTTATCGCTGAAATTGAATAGTTAGTACTGTATACCATTATAACTACTGCACAGATTTTATCAAAAAAGTTATTTTTGATCAATAAAATACCATTTCTGGACAACATTATCAATGTTCAAGTTTCACTGGATTTTTGTCCAGAATATGTTGCTATGCACACATTGTTCTTATTGAAGCAAGCGGCGTAATTCGTTTTTTAGCTCTTCAAAAGACCTTTGTTCAATTGCTTATTGTATGAAGCAAACAATATTGCGTATTTTTTTCCCCTCATCTGCAGCTTCTTAAGAATGAAATAAGAAGGTTGGAAAGAAATCAAGAGAGAGAAAAGTCTGTGGCTAATCTAGAATACTTAAAGAATGTTCTACTTCAGTTCATATTTCTAAAATCAGGAAGCGAGAAAGAAAGGCTGCTCCCAGTAATAGACACCATGTTGCAGCTCAGCCCTGAAGAGAAGGGGAAGCTAGTTGCAATTGCCCAAGGTAGGTGGTGGTCAAAACATTGTCACAAAAAAAGGAAAAGTGGAAATAAAGGCAACTGAAGTTCTGTGCTTTCTTTTGTGTAGACCTTTGAGGAAAAGCAAAGCTTAGCAGCATAATGCCAGTGAGCTAGCACTAAAACCATTTTGCTCTGTTGGGAAGTTACTATTCAGTTTTCAGAAAACAGAACAAATACTCAAAAATATAAATAAAATTAAGGTAAAATGTAATTTCTTCTGAAACATATGCATTTTAGGAAGACAATAGTAAGTTATAAAAACGTAATGTGTTCACGTTTTGAGTAGAGTTAAAGACTGCTGTCAGAATGACCTTAAGATAGAGGTTACTGTAAATTAATTACTTTCTTGGCAGATTTTCTAAAAAGATAAAGCGGTCCTCTCAAGGCTGTACTGCAGATGTAATATTAATTTCAGTACATAAACTTTTAACATCTCTTCAAGAAAATATGCTTTTTGTTTAAGAAATAAAGGAACTAGGGAAGAGAAGTAAAAGAGTTAAGTCTTTGCAAGAAATTAACCCAGGAGCTGACTGTATAATAGTGTTCTGGCTCCGCTTCAAATACTCTGTTTGAGTGTTTGTCCCCGTAGAAACACTTCTTAAGGTATTGTTTGTCATTTATCAATAACAACCTACAGCTGCTTGTACTTCATTAGCAACTGACCTATACTTTATTTTTAAAAATAATAGAGTAAGTACCATGTGTATATATAAGCGCGTAAAAGTTGTGAACAAAATCACATGAATGAGAAAAGTGGCAAAGTACTGCATCCATCGATAGGCTTTGTGTTTGGAAAGATGAGACGTAAATTAAGTCCATAGCATTTTGATGTTATTCTGGCACTCTGGTGAACGCTGATTGGATTTTTCTGGAGAAAGGTGATAAAGGGCCTCTTTAAAACATCCTTAAGTACCCAAAGTAAAGTGGACTTGGTGATAAAATCCATGAACGTATCTATGGCAGCCCAAGAGTGAATATTGAATGCTACCTCCTCAGCAAGTTTACAAGCACAGTACTTGAAAAAGGACAGAGGTGGGGGGGAACAGTCATGTAACCAAATGATGCAATGTCTAACATAATAAACTTTGTTTAAAGTATGTTTTTCTTTCTCCTTCAGGTGAGGAGGAGAGTACCTCACGGCCTTCTGGGTGGGCTTCATACCTCCACAGCTGGTCAGGGCTTCGATGAGACAGTGGAAATGCTGAATCTTTAAACACATTCCACAGCTGCAAAAAGAGAAATCTTAATGTAGAAGAACAATCTGTTGGTGTTGTAGTACTGAACTACAGGTTTTTATTTCTGTGTGTTATTTTCAGCTTTTTAGGTTCCGAAAGAGACTGTCCTATATTATGCTCTGACAGCAGTGAACTATTTGTCTTGTAAATGTTAAAGCTGATGATCAGAAAGATAATAAGTGACAAATTACTTGTAAATTGCTTGGCCACAGAATTTGACAAACCTATGATGGCTCTCGATACGGATTTTAAAAACTTGATCTAATATAGTAACTGGAATAACTAGACTTTAGACTTCTGGAGCGTTTACAGTTTCTTTCACATATTTTTATCAGCTTGCTAATTTATATGGTTAGTGTTACTCCCTGCACATTGAAGAAATTAAGATGGATTACTTCCTCTCTGTTGATGCTTACAAAGTGTAAGACCATTAAGAAACAAAAATGGCATTTTCTGCTTTGACTTGACTCAATTTTTAGTCTTGGTTATATTTTTTATTATTATTATTGCAAAAGCTGGATGGAAAATATGAAGGCAACGGTCCATAAAACGTAGAGGGTGCCTAAAACTATATGAAATAGAATGCTTGGCATATCCAGGGCATGGTACTGTAGTAGAGATTAATGGCATCTATGGAAGTCTTGGGATAGTAGTCCAAGAATTAGAGGTCACAAGTGAGCGTAAGCTTTGGGAGAAAAGGCTTCAGCTATGGCTTTTTACCCTGAGGTTGGAAGTTTGTGTTTGAGACCAGGAAGAAATGTTTCATTACTGTAGTGATGTCTGTGCTTAGATGAAAAGACTACTCATACTGACTTAGTCATACTGAAGACACTAAAGGAAGAATCTGAGTCCGTAGGTCAGACTCATAACAATAACTTCTGAGAGAAAAGGACAGAGCTTTTGTCAATAGATGCATCTTTTAAATGTTCTAATGATTGAAGATGTTATACCCTTCTCTCACTTCTCTGTGTTTGCACATGTCATTTGCGCAGATCTTTTGCACAGATGAGATAATCTCTGTTCCAGGTTATTCAACAGAACGTTTGGTTTTCTTCAAGAAAAATAAAACTTTGACATAGAATTACTACTACTATTGATCAACACAGCACCTTTTTTTAGCTTCAGTCTTATTTTCCCCTTTAGTTCATGCTGACTTTCACCATCTTAATTTATTTGTAAGTTATTAAAATGCGTACACGTTTTTAAACCCTGCTTACCTTTCAGAGTCTTTACATCTCTTTCACTCATATTTTCATGCTCTTTGTGCTGGTTTGCAGAGGATCATTCCCTGATATACATACCAATACTAAATAGTATTCTTCCTTTCCTATCTAGCTTAGTTGAGGCCGTGAGGAAATGATGCTCATTCCTTTAATATTGCCTTATTTGGGGCTGAGATTAATATGGACATAAGAACAGCAGAAAGGCAGCACATATTGAGAATAAACTGTTCAGTAACTGTGCTTTCAGTTTTATTTTTTGCTGCTTGTGTATATTTCAGTACACAACCAACAAAGCCAACAGGCTTTACTTTAATTCCTTTCCACAGCCTTAAGCACCTTTTTTTTTTTGTTGTTGTTGGTTGGTTGTTGGGGGTTTTTTTTCCCCCCTTTTTCTTCCCCCTCTACAATATGTGTTTTAACTGGAATCTTTATGGTTTGTGCTACCAGTGAAAACATTCTCTCTGAACTTTCAGATCACTGAACTGATAAATGGTAGTAAGGTGATGAGTCTCTTAGGGGTCTGTAGCTTGGAAATGTAGATAGCAAACATGAGGATACAGTTAGGCTTTCTTGCATTTCCTTTTGAAACAATTGCCATATCTCTAACATTCACAATTTGCTCCAGATCTTGGATGTTGAATTCTAACTCCTTATACACAGCTGGATTTGGTTAATATTACTCAAAAGAATGCCAAAACAGAGCAACAGGAGAGATTTGAAATACTCATAAAAATAAGTGCGAGTCATTCTCCTGCTGTGATTTTAACAATGGAAGCACATGAGTGGAAGGGTACGACTTTGTCTTACTTGGTTCAAACCCGTTTTCAGCTGACCTGATTTAGTCTCTTCTGCACAATGTCTGCTCAACTATCGCTAAAGAGCTGTGACAAGTTCCTTTTAAAATGCACCTATTTCAGAACTGTAGATTATTTAACTTCGTAAACTGTGAATGAATGTATGCAAGTAACATGTATCACTGACTCTATTAAATACCAGTTGCTTATTGACTTCTTTCAAGTCTGAGTTGCATGCTCACTGTTTTTAGTAAAACTCAAGCATTGTACTTATGAATGTAGTGGACAACTTGCATTGCTATATATATTTTTTTTTTTACAATGGAAGATTAAGATCTTAATTAAGTAAAAATATTTTAGTAACTGCTATTAAACTGTGTTCTGTTGCTAAGATTGCCAGAACTTACCTTTGTGGCAATAAAGTGTCTGTAAGCAAATATATCAAAGTTTAATATACACTTGCAGTAAATGGCATAGAAGAATGTGGACTAGAAGCAGGATTACTTTGCATAGAAAACTTTTTATATGTCATATATTTGCATTTGTAATGTACAGCATTGTAGCTGTGATTTGCTTTCAAAAAGCAATTTCAGGTGTAACTAGTATTGCTGCTTCTTGATAAAATGTGGTGCTCTTTTTTGGAAGAGCACTGTGCTGACTTTGCTTTCTGGTTCGTTTGTTTGTTTGTTTTCTTTACAGTGCCATTTGTTACGATGTTTTCCCAGAAAATGTAACCCCTGCCTGAAGAGCTTACAAGCTTAGGACCAAATTTTACTCTTCTATCCGCCTGCCTTCAGCCCAAGCCTAAGGAGGGCATAATAAAAAAGTAAAATTAAAAAAAAAAAAAAGTGACTCTACGGTCACTATGCAGAGTATATATTAAGTAAAAACAAAAAATGGGAGTGATTCAGAGTTCCCAGGCCTGCGTGTGCACTGTCGCTGAATTTTTAGCTACCTACACTGACTTAAAAACGGGTTATATGCCTTTAATGTTCCCTTCACCCAAAGGGAGACTCATCTGTGCAAGTGAAATGTGCTCCAGTTGAAAGACAGGAAGACCTTGTCAGGCTGTAGTGCAGATGTGGCCAGTTGAATTTGGGGTTCAGGATGGCCAAAGGGAACCCATGTTAGAAGTGATACATGGGAGAGTAGAGTTGCCTTTTTTTTTTTTTCTTCCTTTTGTGACCCTCCTTCCCCAAAGCATGATTGAGAGAATAGACTGTTAAGATTACTTTCTAAATTTAAATCTTCATTTGGCCATCATTCTCCATCCTTTTGCTTTAATAACAAACAATATATCCTGGAATTATGGAGAAATATTTAAAAACTATCCTTAGTTCGTACTAAGTGGCTTTGAAGGCAGCTTAACCACTTATGCTTATGTCTTGGCTTCACCTGGTGCACCAATACTTCCTCGACTACCTGATAGTTCTACTCTTACTGGTGCTGTAAAAATATCTCCCTTAGAAGCCTTGCAAATAGCAGTTACCACCCACAAGCTCAGAAACCAAGTGTATGAAGAAGTAAAAATATATTTATTGTAGTCATTTCAGAATTGCTAGTCTGAATAGAGAAATGTTTTGGCTGGAAATATGTCTTTGGCCTTTTCTTGTGGCCATCACTTCAATAAAATTCATCTTTATTCAACAGCGTGCCTTTCTTTTTGTCTGAATGTCTGTTCTCACCTGAGAAAACGCTACTCGGGTACAAGGTAAAAAACAAGGGGAACGTTTACTGTAGTATTAAAGTGAGGATTTTATGGATCTGGTTTAGTAGCTGCAGTCTTTACTTTAGAACACAGTGACAGTGATGGGATACTTCTGGATGAATTGAAGAGGGAAAGAATCTTGCCTCTTGGGGGTGGGGGTTAAGGAAAAAAGAAAGCTTTCAAAAAAAGGCTCCTTTACATTACTTCAAATGTGTTACCAAGTCATCACCTGCAATCTGACGATATCTGACATGAAGGAGGAGAGATGCAGAAGGTATTCATGTGCTTTTTAGAGAGGTTGCATTTAGTATTTTTGTTTTATGTACTAGCCACCTTGTAACCCAGCATCTTTCTGAATAGCACTCAACTTCAAAGTGGCCATAACGACCTCTTTCCTGACCCCCTGTGATTAGTTTTTCTGTATCTGCATGGCCGTCCTACTGCAAAGATTAGATGCTCTATGGATGAAGAGGTGGCTGGTTGGTTTAAGTGAGAGCTTGGTGTGTTTATCTTCTTGCCATCCATTTTTTTTTTGCTAGGCTTATGCTTATTATACAAATACGTGGTCAGGGAGGGGATCATGAAGTGCAAAATGAAGTTGATTGATATCACAAATGGATGTAAAACAGTCAGAAAGCCTGATAGTAAAAGTCAATTTCTAACAGCTTTCACATAAATGTATATATGCTTAGGGGAAGGGAAATAACTGACTACTTTTCAAACTGAATTTGATCTAAAATGTATCTTACTGTCTCGTGAGGACTAGAAGGTGCTTCGCAGGTTCAAGAGCTTCCTTCCTGTCCTGTGTTCCTCGGGACCCTCCTGAGGATTGAGGCTGGGCTGAACAATGAAGACTAAGGATAGTAAAACAAAGTGGAAAAATGAGCATCAGTTGCTGCTCCAACAATTAAATCCACTTTGGTATTAGCCAATCGTTTGTTATTTTTGCTGTCAGTTGAATGCCTGCAGGCTTCTTAAGAAGCCAAGGTAAAGGTAATCAGTGTAAAAACCAATGTGCTATTTTGGGCACAGGCACAGTCACAGTCCTCTTATAATGGCCTTTGAAAGTGTTTAAAATTGATAGACATTGGATAGCAGTTGTATATGAGTACAGGCTTTAAGGAGTTTTTTATTGTTTCATCTGGAAGCTTTACTGCTTGAAAATCGAAGCCTGTTCTGAGAACTCAGCCCGTTTCCGGAGTGGAGGTACGTATTAGTTCTTGGATCTCTTGTCCTTTGCAGCAAGCAGAACATTTCAAAA
Source organism: Larus michahellis (assembly GCF_964199755.1). Classification (NCBI taxonomy): domain Eukaryota; kingdom Metazoa; phylum Chordata; class Aves; order Charadriiformes; family Laridae; genus Larus; species Larus michahellis. Next base: position 155,217,013 of record NC_133896.1, read on the forward strand.
GTAAAAACCATGGACGCCACTACAGAACTCCAGAAAAAGGCTTCTACCTACACCCTGTTATTTTGGCTGTTAGCATCCAAATATTTCTACAGACTAATGAGTGTTCCTCTCGCGAGTAGTCACAGCATTCACTCCAAAAAGCTACTGCTTTGAAGGTGAAGCTGGCAACCTTCGCAGAGGGGTAGATGGGTGGTCACTCTGCTACAGCCCCAGGAAGAGCGGAGAGAGAAGCAGCTGGAGGCAACAAGAACTCAAACAGCTCCTGTTACTGACGCGGAGGCTCTCTCCCCCTGCCCCAGTTCCCCACCAGCCTTTCTCTCGGAAGCCGGTTAAACCAGTTGTTTGCAGAGCGGTGGGGGATAGTGGATATATCATACTTTTCTTGCAGGAGGAGGATTTTCAGAAAATGCAGAAAAGCTAAAGATAGATTGCGTAACGTTCTGTGGGGGAGGGAAATTGCAGTGACAAAAAGCTTAAAGTAGAAAAATGAGACTTAAATTACTTCAGGTTGGAACTTGTTTCTCCCCATCTAGTTATCCCAAAGTATCGACTGACTTCGGTGCTGCTTGACATTTCCTTTCTTTGGAGGACCTCAGCATTAGCAAAAACTTCCAAGTAACCATACAAAATAATAACCAGGTAATTCCAACTGGTTGGATCAAATTGTTGTTATTAAGCAATGACTTTTTTTTTTTTTTTAATAATCCAATGGTGATACCCTAGGGATGCTTGGGCTAAAATATGGTCCATATGTGGTAAAGAGGGATGGGGTTTGTCTGCAAGATTTGCCGTCAGATTTGTTCCCTGCCTTCTGCAGCTCAACAGTGATCACTTCGAAAAATTATTTCTGATGGGTGAGTTAGGAATTTGAGGTGGCTCAGGTAGAGGTTTATTTTTCATGATAGGTAGAGCATAATGAGAATAGTGTGATAAGGATGACTGTGTATTAAATTAACCCTTTTTATTCCTTTATCTATTTATGTAGACTGAGCTTTCTGTTTGGAATAGATGCCCTGAACCCTTTCTAAAGTATCACTAACAATAACCATTGCTGTGGACAAATCTCCGTATTCCTCTGTTATATGCAAGTGGCACACAAGCTTAAGAAAAAATGTGAGAATAATACCATGATTGCCAGAAGTCATTAAGTTACTTTTTAAAGTACATGTTTTGTGGTGCTGCCGTAAGCATTCTCTTTAGCTGTTAGTGTGCCCATCCAATTACTGACCTTCTCATGAAGCAGAAATCTATGCTGCTAAATATGGAATTTTAATGATCAGTTTTGCAGGGTTTTGAGATTGATCTATAAAAGTCATATCCCTGTTCTTGCACTATCTCCTTCCATTTCCCAAGAAAAGGCAAAGCCAAATACACTAGGCATGTCTAAAGTGCATGAAGCAGAAATTTGTCTTTGCTTTTATTAGTCTGTTACCTTTCTGAGTAAAGTATATACTTAAAAAAACAGCAAGGATTTTTATGGAGGTCAAATAGTGATGAAAATGTACTTGTTTCTACATCTGAGTTTTGAAAATTCATTAATGCTGAGCAAGAATGTGAAACCTAAATAATTTGCAACTTGTGAATTCATTAAAGGTTTTGCTAGGAATGCTTTGCTGGTTGAAGGTGCCTTTACTGTTGCTTTAACTTCATAACTTTGGAGGTATAACAGGAAGAACACTGATACAGTTTACAGTTGAAATCCACTCATATTAAGGTAAACAGCCATGTGGCTGCCGTGTTAACAGGCGCTTGGAGTCAATAACATCGTGACGAAGATATACCATCTGGGTTGCATGAAGTTCTGGGAAAAAGCAGAAGCTAGAGCAAATACCTACAATACAATAGGTGGAAGTTACTTATTTGAGCCTCTTCATATCACTATGGCAAAACTGTAAGACACTTTTTCTGGAAATGAAAAAGCACTTGGTGTAAAGATGCTGGCATTGGTGATCAGAGACAAGCAGTCGCATTTTTTCACCAAGCAGCCTTTTTCTCGTCTTTCTCCCCCATAACCTTTCCTTTCTCACTTCTTCCCCAAGCCTACAATAATGGTCTTGTTTGGTGTCAGCAAAGCTGATAACGCGTGTAGCTCTGAACAGGTAAAGGTTCTGTGCTGTCACTTCCACCGCGGCCAGCCCTGATACTATACGTTGGCATTTCAACAATGATGGAAGAAAATGATGGAGGTGCTCTGGAAACAGAACATCAAAAGCATGTGTCTACTTAAAACTGCTTTTTACTCCAGCCTAGCAGGGAGAGAGGCGAGGGGGGGAAATAATAAAAGAGACATTAATTTTGTGATTAATATGCTGGTCTGGAGACATGGAGTCCAAAGTCCCTGCTTTGCCACATGCTTCCTTTGTGAATTTAATTTCAATTTCTCTGTCTCCGTTTCCTCACTTGTCTGCTGAAGATAATGGCACTTTTCCTCCTGATGCCAAGTACATTAGCAGTAGAACGTTTAACTTTGTGATGGGTTTGCAAGCAGAAATAAGTAGGCAGATTACCATATTTTTTAAAAACTGCATTGGAAGAAAATGGTCATAGCCTTTTATTATCCTGGACTGTAAGGAGGGACATTTTTTTTTCCTTTTGAGTTTGCAGTGTGTGTTTGTGAATCCTACTAAATTGTTTGCCTAAGTATTCTGGACTGGATTTTACAAGTTAATTAGACTGCCAGCATGCCCTAATACTACGTAATGGAGAATTAGTAACAATTAAGAACTGTTATTCCTGTTGCACAGCTAGATGCAACAAAAACTTAAATCGGACCCCAAAGCCAAGGCGCAAACTTGCTGTAAAGCGCACAGAGCCTAGGGGAGGCAACCCATGAAACCCAATTCCTGGCTTTTCTTTTCCGAAAGCTGCTAGTACTTAGCATTTGGCATACGTACACGTCTGGGGGAGGCTCTTGCCGCTCTCTCCGAACGCCTTTTGCGACTTTGAAATTATATTGCTCGCCAGGCTCTAGGGATGTCGCCTTTAAAAGCGCTGGAGAACTGCACACAGTGCACTTTGCTTGCCATTAAATCTATTAACAAGACCTCTAAAGGAAGGAGTGTAACGGCTGCGCTTGCTGGCAGGCCCTGCCTGTTAATTATTTCCAGAGTTTACTGTTTTGGAGTTTGCTGCCCTGGTAGTGGCAGGTCTGCCCAGCCACCTCCCCCTGTCCCAGGCTGTGCCGGTCAGAGGTGCAGCTCCTCCGCCAGGCTCAGCAGCCAGGGGCAAATGCCCGGTACGGCTCCCCAGGAGGGACGGGCAACAGGGGAAGAGACCCCGAAATCCTTGCAGACAGACTGAGGTTAATTGAAGGCATTTATGAAGCTGCCTACAAGTAATGGCAGACAGCCCAAAGTTGATTAAAAAGAAACAAAAGGGTACTATTACCTTCAGCTGTCACAAAACGAGAACTCAGATGATACAAGGAAGCTCTGCTGACAGAGTCATTAACATGAGTGGGTGTTTTGGGGTTTTTTTGGGGGGGTTGGGGTGCGTGGCAGGCGTGTCTGTTTCATTTTATTTCATTTTTTTAACAGAATCACAGACTGTTTGAGGTTGGCAGGCACCTCTGGAGGTCACCTTGTCCAACCTCCCTGCTCAAGAAGGGCCACCTTGAGCCAGTTGCCCCAGGACCATGTCCAGGAGGCTTTTGAGTATCTCCAAGGCTGGAGACTCCACAACCTCTCTGGGCAACCCATTGCTCGGTCACTCACAGTAAAACGGTGTTTCTTGACGTTTGGAGGGAACCTCCTGTGTGTCAGGTTGTGCTCATTGCCTCTGGTCCGGTCACTGGGCACCACTGAAAAGAGTCTGGCTACATCCTCTTTGTACCCTCCCTTTTCAGGTATTTATATTAATTGATAAAATCCACCCGAGCCTTCTCTTCTCCAGGCTGAAGAGTCCCAGCTCTCTCAGACTCTCCTTATAGCAGAGACGTTCCAGTGCCGTAGTCATCTTGGTGGCCGTTTGTTGAGCTCTCTCCAGTATGTCCATGTCTCTCTTGTACTGGGGAGCCTAGAACTGGACCCAGCACTCCAGTTGTGGCTTCACCAGTTGCCAGGTAGAGGGGATGAATCATCTTCCCCTCTTCTGGCATCTTATCCCTTCCCTTTTCCAGCCATATCCTTTATTTCCCTCTTTGTACAGAAATGTATTCCCTGTGATGCTAAAATTTTGCTACGTTTGGATTCTTAGGCTTGGCAAGCAAAACCAAACTGTGCTAAACAGCAAACAAATAAAGAAATAGCCAACAGTCTGCTGTCCCTGTGTTTTTACAGTTGTGGTTCTGTCCAGAACCATGCTTGGGGCATATTGATCAAATACCTTTTGTGAACTATATTCCTGAAAGATTACATTCTTTTTCCTGGTCTTAATGGATACTGAAGTAGATGTACTCCATGTGCACATAGTTGGAATTACTTTCTGATGTGTATTCACTTGTACCTGCCTAACCCGATTTTCACTGGCTTAACATATTCCCTGAACGTATTGTCTTCTTGGAGCCACATCGAGACCTCCTTAATCCCGGCAGTCAAATATTTGCATTTTTCATTTCACCATGCCACTTCCTTGTTCTGATATTGAGAATGGCAATGGGTGGCGGTACGGATTGCCTAATAATCCAGCATTTTCCATAATGCTCTTTTCATTCACCCATAATGAAACTTGTAGGATTCGGAACGAGCTTGCGCCTCTCAAGTAAAGCAGGGCCTCTGCCTTCAGGTTTGACAGCTCTGGCTCCGGCTGAAGGTTAATTATTTGTATTTATTTTCTAAAAAGAGGCAGCTGAACCTGAGCGAGGTGCTGGCCTCTTCCCGACACTGTTCCTTATTAGTTCTGTTAAAACTTTTAAATATGTTGGTTAACAACGGAACCTTGCTCTGGTAAATACTCACCTAAACGTGTGTGGCGCCTTAAGGTGAGGCGACGGCTCTCTTGATAGAAGTGATACTGTATTACACAACCCCACGTAAGAAATACTACAAATACTTGCAATGGTTTTGACAGCAATTTTCTGTTCGGGGAAAAAAAAAAAACCAAACCAAAACCAGCAAACGATGCTCTCCAGCCCCTACTCCACGTAACTCCGCGGCGTCTCTTCCCTGCGCCCCCCCCGCCCAGGTCTGCCCGTGTGAGTTTCCCCATAAAAGGCGCAGATAAACCCCGATTCCAGGGATTCTCCCTGACCTCGCTTCCCCGCAGGCAGCGGCGGGACCCGCGTCCCCAGCCCTCGGCGGGGACTCGCCGCCTTTTACCGCGGGGGTGGGGTGGCGGCGAGGAGGGCTCACAGAGGGCCGGCCAAGCGCGGGAAACGGGGAGGTGTATGGAGTGGGGGGGGGCGACTGCCCTGGGCGGGGCCTGCCTGCGGCTCGCGGCGGCGGCGGCGGCAGCGGCAGCAGCAGCGCGCGGGGAGGGCGCCCCCCAGCGGCGGCGGCGGAGGGGGGCGCGGGCGGAGCGGCAGCTCAGCGCCATTACCGTCGCCCGGCCTGGCTCCTCCCGGCGGCAGCGGCGGCCGGCGGCGGCGGCGGGATGCTGGGGGTGACGGCGGCGGCGGCCGCGGCGGCGGGGATGAGCTGTAACAGGTAGGAGAGGCGCGGGGTTCGCCTGCCCTGTCCCGTCCCGCCTCCCGCGGCGGGCGGCTGCTGAGGGCGGCGCTTTGTCTCGGCGTGGCCGGGCCGCTGTCAACGGCTGCTGCCCGCTTGTGTGAAGGCCCCCTCAGGTCCCCCGTGGAAGGCGGCCCCCCCCACACACACACTCTCACCTTGCTCCCCACGGCGGGGCCGTGCGGGGCTGAGGGAGGCGGCGGCGCGCCTGGGCTTGGACGATCCCTGGGGCGGGCCGGTGTAGGGGATGGGGCTCCCCCTCCCTCGGTGAGGCCGGGGGTTCGCGGCCGTGCAGGTGTGTGCCCCCCCCCCCCCCGTCTCGCCTCGGAAAGTTTTCGCTTGGCGGGGGGCAGCTTTCCCCTTCCCGGGGGGCAGAAATCCCTTCTGCCTTGTGCGCCCCCCCGCCTTGGGGGTGACGGTCCCACGGGGAGCGGTGGGGTGGCCTGCGCGTCCTCGTTACAGCAAACTGGGAATAACACACCAAAAACTCCAGTCTAACGTGTTTTGAACGGCCCTCGAGGACGGATTAACGCCCTTTGTATCAAAAGGCGTCCCTTTCCCGAGGGAGGTTAATTGTTTTAAAAGCGTGGTGCTAAATAACCCTGGGGTATTTATGCGGTGAGATGTGCCTGGTTTTATGCATACCCCACAATTAGTGAGTAGTCGTATCTTAGGGCAAGGTTAATGGGGATGGGTTACGGAGAGCGAAGGCTGTTCTTCTCATCACTCAGCCTTTCAAAGCCTTACCCATTGTAGTCGTTTCTTGGGAAGAAATGCCCCAAATTAAAGCACTTGGCAAGTGTTGTATTAATATGTTGAAACCTCTGGCCGAGGGAACGGAAAAGAGTGGCTTGGACTACAGGGTGCCCACAGACTTTAGCCTTGCTAAAGACCTCCTTATCTTTTCGTGCCCGGTTTCTGCCGTGAATTCCTGCAGCTCTACACCATGCCTTTGGAGAAAAGCTGTGGTGGTAGCAGCAAAGTCGAGCCGAGTCGGGGCTACTGCGGTGGCACCCTGTGCCGGCGTGCAGTGGGGTGGGCTATGGAGCCAGTGCTGCTCCCGGGGTCAGCATCCCAATGTCCCCATGGGCAAGGGAGGGGAAGCAGCAGGATCTGGCCATTCTTGACCAGCTTTAGCTGTGCAGGCATGTACTGAAAAAGAGAAGGTAACACGATTCAGGTGTCCATGTGTATTAAGGTAACTGTTTTTTCTTCAGTTGCTCCCAAAGCCGCTTGCTTTTTTAGCAGGTGATGGGTGCTTCCAGGCCAGGTTTCTTTCTGCCTTCCCCAAAGTGTCCTAGTTGTCAGTATTCATGCTGCGAGTGTCAGTCTCTTGCAACTGCGAGGATCTGCCCCTCACAGGTGCTTCAGTTACAGTGGAGCCTGCCTCGCTGGGTAAATAGAGCAATTACATATTTGGCATCTGTTCTGCTGAAGTTGTCAGGGAGCAAGCCAGCTGCCCTGCTGCTACACGCTTCCCAGGATATGTACGAACTAGGCTACACCCCTGGTGCGGCGAGAAATTTTGGGACAAAGTCAGGCTAGAGCCTACACTTGTGGAAACTTGCCGAGACGAAGTAGCAGAGCGCTCTGGTGGGAGCCCACCTCAGTCAGAGCTGACTGGGGGGACCCTCTTCATCACAAAACACACATGGTGCATCCCACGGGTGGCTGGCACATGCAGGGAAGTGGCAGAGCGCCCATCCTGGTGACTCGAGCATCCTTCCCCAGCAGCGGGGATGAGCACTGCTGCCTCCTGACTGAGCAAATCCTCCCACGGTTGAGAGTCAGCCTGCTGCTGATGGGCTCTGAATATGGACTGCTGTCCCAGCAAGGGCTGGACGTGGGGCCCCTTGGTCCCCACTGTCCCTCTCTGCTCTCCGTTTGGTTGGGTGAATCGTGGTATGGGGGACAAGGGGCTGTGCTGTGGTTAAGGAGGTGAAGGTGCTGTGGGGTTGATTCTTGTAGGGGCCGTGGCTCGAGGGAGTGGAGGGAGCTGCTGGCTGGGATGGGCAGGGCTGTTCCCACCTGGCATGGTGGGGAGAGGCTGTGGGGTCACCTCCTTGGGGGGAGACGGTTGCAGGACTTCTGGCCGAGAGGGCGTTTCTTTACATGATTCCAGTCTGTTGCGGTCAAAATAAAACAAAAGGGCAGGGTTTGTGTAAGATACATTTTGATTTGGTAAATGCAAAGGGAGGAGGTTAAAAATTGGTGCATTTTTCTTGTTCTGATTGTGTGGGGAAAAAAACCACACTAAAAATGCAAATGTTTCATTCAAACCCACTTTTTAACAAAATATAAGGTGACCTCCAAAGTTTCTGCAGGCTAAAACTCCTAAGGGACTTTGAATCTCAACTTTTTGCTCTGATTTAGGGAGTTAAAATAATCTAAGTTTTGGGGAAGAAAACAAAAAAGGAAAGAATCATTTGAGGTCACTCTCCAGATTTGGTACACAGAAGAGGAGCAGACATCTGGTCAGCAGGTACGCGCACGGGGTTCGTTATTGTCCTCTGAAATACCCTTCTTTTTAACTTCGGTGGTTTGGTTCTTTTTTTCCTTCTCCACTTTATGGAGGCTTTTTGCACTCCAGTTGCTGCCACGGCTTTTGTTTCGCAATGAAAGGGACTTGCAGGCTGGCACTGGTAACCTGAGCGCCTGTTTCCCGAGGCACGGCCATCGTGCTCTGCATCAGGCTGAGAGATCAGACTGTGCCCCAGAGGAGAGGGCTTTGGGCGTGGAGGGATGCGTGGGTCACCCTGTAGCTGGGACAATGATGGGTAGCCATTTGGGATTCAACTTTTGAGCTGAGACTGCATGAGTTGGGGCTTTTTTTAAGGGGGGGTAGAGGGGATTGTGGGCAGCTTTTCCAGATGGTTGTGCTGAACTCATCTTGGGGTGTTATCATTGGAATGAGTTTCTTGTGAAAAACATTAGCTTGCAGTTCAGAACCATTATTATCTTAAGCTTTTGTAGTTTCCTAGCACAAACTAAGTAGTTCTTTGTAACAATAAATACAGGCCAGCATGCAGTAAAATATTGAACAAAGCAAGCTCCTCTTCCTCTTTATTCAAAGCATAGCTACTTGAAAAACTAGCATAGACTCGCTGGGTTTACAGCTCTTGTTCCGCTGGAGACTATGAAGCTCCAAAATTTGGGTAAATGATGCTGCAGTTTGATCTCAGTTGTTATGCAGGGGTCTTTTTCTTAGCACTGGCTCCATACAGTTACTGCAGGGGAACTGTTAATGGCCCACAATATACGGAGGATGGTTTGCGTAGTTAACAAATTATTTTTCAAGTTGCAATGAAATATTTATTATTGAAGCACTTAAGGCAGGCTTTTCAGCGCTGGCAATTGTGGCTTCATGCTAAGTGTGTTAGGTTAGACATCCTGATTCATCTGTGTTTTGTTCTCCTCCAAAGCCCGGTTTAAAGGTTTTTCATTCCATAGCATAATGCAGTCTCTTATTAATTTTCAGTATAGAGACTCTTTAACTATTAGCTGTGCTAAAAGCTGCTTGATAGATTGTGGGGAAGTTACTCACGTCAGGTCTTTCCATGATGGCAATCAGGTGCTGATGACAAGGAAAAATCAAACTGACAGTCACGTTTTTATAGCCAAAGCCTTCCCTTGTATAAGCTGTCCATAGCATGAATCCAGCAGCCGCCTATGTGCTCTGCTGTGCTTGTTCTTTTAGAGATGTGTTACAGTGCATATCTCTGTTACCGCTTGTGCAGAGAGGCTGGTGTTGAGGCAGAAAGGGTGGAAAAGGGATGAGAAGGTCCTAATTCAATTTGACAATTAGAGAAAGCATAGCAGGGGACTGTGCCCTGGGGTTAATACTCTTCTTCATATTAGGACACTCCTTTGCAATTACGTCAGCATTCCCCTTTCTGAAGTGTCTAAGTCTTTATTGAAAATGTCTGCTTATGTTTTTTAAGCAGATAGAGGGAACAAAAATATTGTAATTTCCTTAGCTGTTTTTGTGTACCTTGATGACCCTTTACGTGAAACAGTTTGATGATTTTGTCTCAGCACCTGGAGACCACGGGTGAGGTCCAGAGGGCAGAAGCTGATGGTGTGCCCAGCGATAAACTTTTTACAGGCCAAGTGGACCTCTTGCCTGCAGTATGAAACCACATTCCTCTGTGAAAATGGCATGGTCTGGAGTATCCTAGGGTGCATGAAAAATAGTGTCACAAGGCCAGCACCCAGGATGAGATTTTATGCTCTATATTTTTCATGTTAATTGCTTTTCCTTATATTTTATATAAGAACTCCTTGAATTCCAGCTTTAATCATCCTTTTTTCCATTGCTTTTTAACTCATTAAAAACCCCCACCTTCCACTTCTACAGAATTTGATAAGAAGGCAAGTCCTACGTCACTTGGTGCATTTAGGGTTGTTTCAATCACTGCTTGCATTAAATAGTTTGAAGAACTGAGAACACACTGGTGGATGAGCTTTTAATTGAGTTAAACCTAAACTGGTGGGAACAATACAGTTAAAACCTTGGGGTTTATTGCTCACATCATGGATGGGGAGTCAGTGTGGATAATCTGAGAAACTAAGGCAATGTAATGATTTTATGAATGTTTCCTGGGTGGCCTCTGAGCAGCATGGGGAAGCTGCTGCGCTGAGAATTATAAGGGTTTTCTGTATTAATATATTGTTTTAGTGTAGTTGGGGGCACTGGGAAAGACCACAGCAAAGCCATGCAGTAACGCCAGCAAATATTTGGGAGGCAACAACATGGCAGCGTGGCTCCCATCCAGACCCCACGCTGACATGCAACAGCTGTGGGATTGATGTGGGGAGAGAAAACCATGCAGAGAAAATAGTTTCAAATCCGCCCTGGGAGTGGGAAAGAGAGCCTCAACACTTTGCAAGGACTCTGTGGGGGCTTGGCCGTCCCTGCTGGGGCTGGGTGCTGCCCGGCAGGGACAAGGGACCGGCTGTCAGCCTCTTGCCTTCTGGAGCCACAGCATCCCCGAGTCCTCCCTCGGTGTCTCCTGGCGCGCTCCCCATCTCTGATTTGGGGATGAAAAATACAGCTTGGCAGGCAGGGCGGCACGGGCTGCCAGCCGGCGCTGCTGGGGGAAGGCGGCCCTTGCAGATTCAGGGCTGAATCAGCACAGCAGCCTCCGCTTGCAAAACCCTCCGGTTTTGGTGGATCCTCCGTCATGAGGAAACGCTTGCAAATAGGCACGTTTTTCAGTTTGAACACTGTGCGCTTCTGAACTGCGTTGGCAGCAGGACAGATTTGGGTTTCGTGGCAGAGAGATCAACATTTGTGCTGGATTAAGTCATTTATTTTTGCCAGGGTCTGCTGGTAAGTAGGCTGAGATTCACTCGGCAGCAGTCCTCTCCCAGACACAGCTCTGCCCAGTGTCACAAAGCAGGACAGGGTGTCTCTGGGCCATGCCAAGGCAGCTGCTCTTCCCACAGGTGGCAATTACAGAGACATTTTAATTAAGCATGTGGTTGCGCTGCAGCTGACCGGGGTGACCCGCATGCACCCGTTCTCCAACATCTCTCGTGCCAGCACCAGGGACTTGAGCCAGCTGAAAACCCACGGTGAGAGAGATTGGTAGATACATAGATTTGTGCCTGGGATGTATAGCGGCATTAAAAGTGGGATTCTGTGAGGAGGTGTTTTGATCTAAAGAAGGAGGGAGCGGTGTTGGTTTGTGGTCTGGATTGGGGCTGGGGACAGCCTGCAGCCATCCCGGGTGCAGTGTTGGGAAGGGGCATGTCCATGCTCTGTTGCACTGGAAGAGGGATCGCTTGCTGCAGGTTGTTCAAGGAGGATCACCTGCGTATTTTTGCTTGCTGCTGTTGCAAGCACACTTGAGTATGTTCTTTCTGCTGCTTGTTGTCTCCTCCTACAGCCCTGCCTGAAGCGACACCACCCCAGCAGTGGTGTTGTCATAGGACTAGTTTGCAAAAATTCGCTTTCAGAGTGCTTGGAGGAAGGAGACCCCATGTGCTGTCCCCGTGACACGCAGGTTATAGTCGGAAAGGGCATGGAGAAAGAACAGTGACACATCAATGCCTGTTTAAATCTACCTAACGTTTGTTGGCATGACATGACTTTGTGATCTGAAGGTTCCCAGGGGCTTGCTTCAGCCACTGCTTTGAGGTCCTAGAGGAACTGGATGCTTTTCATGCCCACTTGTGCCGTTGAGAAAAAAAATGGAGCAAGAGCTGTGCCTGTGAGGTCTCACGGGCTGAATCCCACCACATGGAGACCCAACTGTGGGCATCCATGGCGCACGTGGCTGCTTGCTTTTTCTTCGCAAGTCCTGTACCGGGAGACAAGGCAAGCTGCTGTGGGAAAAGGGGCTTGATGGGAGCTGTGGGTGAGCTTCACGGGGGCTGAAAGGAAAAGGGCAGGAGCTTCTCAAGTGCAACGTTTCTATAACACTTTTAAACATCCCAGAAAACGAAGTTTTTTTCCTTTTGAAAGTATATGCAGTTGCAAGAGAGAGGCAATATTCTGATAATATGAGAAAGGAATCAAAGCGGATCATTTTAAAGCTGGTGCTCTTAAGAAAAAGCTGACTTCCGAAATCTTTGTTCCTTCATTCACATTTTTTTCCTTTTTGTTAGTCAGCCTCAGGAAATGAGAACATTCTTTTGGCTTTCCGTGCCTGAGTCACATCTTATATATATCTCTGTCTATATATAAAAATATGTTATAACATCTGGAGATGTTTGTTTCGGAGAGGTACTTGTTTTGTATTAGGGTATCTGAGCTTTAAATGTTTGTACACAGTGGGATGTTTCCAGTTTCCCATACTTTTCTGATTACAAGGATATGTATATTGCTGTCAGAAAAGTCAAGGGAAATGATCTGATAACCTAGGGAATAAACAAACAAGTAAAAGTAAAGCCTTCAAAGAAAGTGAGAATTTGCTATTTCTTTCAAAAATTAAACTATCAAAGTAGTTGTTTCATGTGAGTTGCATCCAAATATGTAGCTCTTCAATGTTTGCCAAGTAGATTTTAAAAGGAAAAAAAAAGTGTGAGGAGGAAAATTGGAAAATCCCAGTAGCTCTTTTGTTGGTCTTTGGGGAAAAAAAAAAAAAGGAAGTAATTAAAAGCTTATTATACTCCTCTCTGCCGTTCAGTGAGCTGACACTCGGTGGGCTCTGGCAGTGCTCTGCGTGCACGGCGGGGTCTCACTGACTCTCTCTGTCCTCCCACCCGGGTCACATGGGGATCGTGAGACTCCGTTTTAAAAGGAAAAAAAAAATCCATTTAGTTTAACTAAAGGCCAAATATTTAACTTGAGCGGGGGAGGTGGTGGGATTTAGGAGAACAAATTAAATTTCCACCCTTGGTTGTTTAAGGTAGTACACCAAAAATGATGGGAGACCAGGGACAGTAGGCGCCGGTGGTGTCCCATGCAGAGACAGATGGTGGGATGGTGGCAGGGGCATGAGGAGAAGATTCCCAACAGGCTCCACCCATCTCTGGGCGTTCACGGCAGCTTCTCCTCCCGCAGCTTCCACTGAAATGCCCTTGAGTTTATGGCTCAGATAAGAAACCTCTCACTGATCAAATATTTTGATTGCATCCTGGCCTTCCTGTTAGTTTCTTTGATCTTTTCTCATCAGTGGATCATAGTGGACTTTCAAAAGTCTTGCTTGTTGAAATAGTTGTATAAATATGGTACTCAGGGTAGTGTTGTTTAGAAAAGTACTTATCTCCCGGAAGAAATTCTGCCTCCTTTTGCCCTTTCAGTGTGCTCGTTTTTCCATTATACATCAAAGAAGTGTGTTTTCTATAATTATATCAAAGAATAGCACCTTATTGTTAATTGTTTGAAATAATCTAAAGGCTGGTGGGCCTTATTCTTTTGGCTGATTTCCTGCTTATTCAAACACTGAAGAGCTCTTTCAGGTTCAAATTTAAAAAAAAATATATAAAAGAAACCCGTAGAGCCAAGACAGTCTTTGGGGGAATCTGATGGGCTTGCAGCCCTGGGATGAATCCCCCTCTGTTGAAATCTCCAGCAGTTATAATTTCTCTTTTTTCCAAGAGAAAAGGCTGCCCTTCTCCCCAGGCATCCCACTTATGTGATGTCCCCCATGAAATGGCATCGTTCAACCCCTCTCAATGCCGTGCTGGGAGCTGGATGTCTTCAGGCGGTGGCACAAAGCCGTCTGGTGTTGCCCAGCTGAGTTTAGCTTCAGAGTGTGGACAGGGAGGCGGGGGGATGAGTTTTGCCATAGCTTTGCAGTCAGATGAAGCGAGGGAGGAGGGATAAAATAATTGCTGGTGGCTACGTACAGCGTAAGCCCAAAGGTCAGAGTTTCCAAACTTTGTCTAAGACTGAACGCCGCATTTTCCTTATTGTCGCATGCAGGATGGGAATGATCGCCCTGACATCTCTAGTGGGACCTGGAGAGGGTCCGCAGGTTGTCAGCCGTGGGGGGTGTTCGATGTGCCAGGCTCTGGCTGGGTCACTACAGATCCCAGCATTCTTCTTAAGGGAAGGCAGGATGGTCCTCGGTGCCAGCTCACGTCCGAGGCAAACCTCACCCAGCAGATGCTGCTCTCCAAATCCATCCCTTCCCAGCCTGCATTAAACCTATTGCTCAACCAGGGCTTCATTACGAGAAGTACAGAGAAAATTAAGTGCTGTTTTAAGTGTCATGTATTAACGACCCTGCATCATTTTGATGCAGATGAAACTCTTTGTGCTTGCGATTCCTTAGCTGATACACTGCAAGGGGGAAATAATTTGGATTTCTTGTGTGGAACTGAATCTGAGTCACAAATATGAAAATTATTATTTTTGATGTTTAGCATGCTGAGATGGGTAAACAGTACAGTTAAGAGGATCCTTGACATTACCCTTGGGAAAATTACCAGAACATGATAAAATGGCAGAGGATCCAGGCACTATAATATTGCATTATTGCTCAGATTTCATGAGAAAGCTTTCTGCTCACCTTGGGCTATTTATTCATTTATAAATAGCTTTGTGAACCTGTATTTAAAAGAGGGATTAAGGGACTTTAATGCTATTGCATGGTATTGATGTCTTTTCAGAGCAGTTTCAGCATGGACAGATTCACAAGGTAGGCAGAAGTACAAAATGAGTGTTTTGTGTCATCTGAGGTAAAATTTGTTTAGTCCTTTTTACCCGATGGATTTTGATAAGGTGTAGCTGTGTAGTGGCTTGATTTACATAATGGATTTTCTGTTAAGTCTATAAGCACAGAGTTTAAAATGTGCAGCAATGTTACTTCCATGCATGTACAAAAATAAGCGCTGGAGTCTGCAGAAGGGAAGTGATGGGGAAGATGGTGGGTTATAAGTCACTGTGTGCCCAGCAGAGCCACCGCGGCCATCACAGCCATCACTTGGACGAGTTGGGTGGTGGCAACATGGCGTTAGGAGGTCTCTGTGGGGAGAAGGGCTCCACACTGTCGGAGGAGGAACCACGCCAACGAGAGCTGTCTTCTGGTGTCCCACCCATGTAGGCATGGAGGATGTTGGTGATACCAATGTTAAGCAGAGGGTTTTTCTCTCCTATGTTGACTAATTCTCCTGTTTGGTTTGCATTACAGATATTTACCAGTTCTCCCTGCCACACTGTGGGGAGAATGTAATGAAAAACTGCTGAATCCATATTTTCTAACACATGGTTAATTCATTTTCATGGAAGTGTGTGCACAATGAGCAGGGCCTTAGTTCCAGATCGAAAGGTTTTCCATCAAACTTGGGAAAACTAAGTTATCCACTCTGTGTTCTTGGTTTAAATAATAATGTTCTTGTAGCTGGTCTTGGGGATGCAAAAGAGAGGCAGGGTCTACCTGAAATAGAAGGAAATTCTTAGTTCATCACCCTAAAGATACATTGATCTGCATTCTACCGAAAGGTCTGAAGTTCATCTGAAGTTCATGTTCATATAAAGTTCAAAAAGCCCCCCAAAAGTGTCTGTGACATCAATATCTAATATTTCAGATTGGAGTGTGAATGTTCATTAGTGCTTGAGTGGAAATGTTGCAAGGATGTTAACAACTGCATTTACTGAAAACTTTGTTTCATTTGCTTTTTTCGGTATGATATTAACAGAAATCAGCGAGGACAAAGAGCTCACAATACTTGTCTCAAATATTCTTATCTTAAAGTGAACATTAAACATTTATAGAAAGGACATGCTTGTTTTTTGGAAATTCATAAACAGTGAAATGTATCTAAGTAAGAATAATTGTATTAATTTATTTAGTCTGAAGACAAATATAGTCCCAATCACACAGAGCACTTGAGTTAAATTCCTGAGTTCACTTGGGTCAAGTTACAAGTTTAAATTTTCGTTTCCTTGGAGCCAAGAGCTCAAGTGCATGGAGCTGGCATGTCATGCATCTCCAGTAACAGGGCCTGGGTTCACCCTTGTTGTCCATGGCTCATGTGACTATTAAACTGCATCTCTGCTACTGTATTCTCTTTCTTGAGAGATACCTATGGCACAGCATGTGAAGCATTTAAACCAACCAAACAAGTAAAAGAGTGGCAGGAGAATATGTAGATTTTTTTTTTTTTAAGTGATTCTGCCATAAATTATTCCATAACTCTGTTCATTGTGTACAAGCAGGTGTTGCAATAGGATGTTGTCTCCAAAATATTACTAGCAATTGCCTGGTCAGGTGTATAAACAAACACAGGATGCCTCTACTGAAGTCTTCCTTCCGAAGCAAGAAATGCATCAACAAGAATTGCTAACATTTTAAAACCTCAGTGGATGATGGTACAGCAACAAAAGCACTGTGGCAAGGGGTGCTTCGGTTCTGCCTGTTGCCTTCACACTTTGCCATTGCTGGCATTTTTCTCTCTGGATGCTTGCAAGTCGCAGCTGCCCCTTGGCAGGATGATGCTGCCGGTACCTGAAGAGAAGGCAGTGGCGTGGCACCACGCAGCTGTGGGAGGCGTGTGAAATGGCCACTCGGTGAGCGATAAAAGTTACAGTCGGCATCTCTGGACCCTACTGCCAGGTCTGTCCTGATGGTCTTCATGCAAAATTTGCTCTGTATAAGTAACAAAGGAGTTGAGAGAAACAGTGGCAGCATCTGGGGATGTCCAAACACAGGGCAGCGGTCGGCAGCCCACACAGTGGTGCGGGTGTGGGAACCCTCCTGGCAACCTCACCAGATGGTGATACCACCTCCTCTGTCTTTTCTCAACACCAAAAGAATTTATTTTCTTTCTTATGTACCTTATCTCTTACATCACCTTATCGTGGCATGCTAGGATGTTTAATTTCTTAACAGCTCTGGTGTATCCTTTTGCTTTGCTCCTGTAAATATGCGTTTTCTGTGCTAACACATACGTGCTTTCACAGAGGACGTCTTCAGTGCTTTGTCAACCTGAACCATAGCAGTGGCTTTCTCTTCCTCTTCAGCACACAGGCACGAGGCCACGCTATGAACCCATTGCACTAATAACTTGTGTACAGGGAGGGGAGAAGAGAGGAAACTGCAGCTCAAGTCAGGAATTGTTTGCTTATTTATTAGTTATGAAGAGCCAAACTGAGGTCATTTCTAGCTAACTGGCCAACGTGCTACCGCTTGCTTCTCTTGAGCTCTCTCTGCAGAGTCACTGTCTGCATCACCCCTCTCTGGCTGTATCTTGTGGGAGGTGAGGCCAGCAACCCAGGGAGGATGAAGATTAAATTGCCCCACATTTTTTCCCAGGAATACAGGAGCCTTTTTTAAGAATATGGAAGTGTCTTCTACAGGGGAAGAAATGTGTTCATCTCTCAAAATTGGAGGAGTGGGATTCAGAAAGAGTTTGTGTGCATGGCCATGTCAAGAGGGAAATGAGATGGACCACCAGCTGCCTTTTGCATATTTTTTTTTTAAGTAGAGCAACTTTTGCAGAGGTATTTTAAAATGGGATGGTTTACTTCCTTTTCTGCTGCTTGTCAGTGATATGGAAATACCCAAGGACCAGGTTTTAAGAATATTCTTCCCCCTGCCTCTTTTTATTTCTTTTTTATTTTTAACTCTAAAACTGTCGGTTTTATCTTTCCTGACTCCTGCATCTGGAAGATTTGGGGCATGCTTGTTGGGAACGGACATCAATTTGTCCAGCTACAAAACCATCTGTGAACAAGCCCTAGGGTTTTACTGTGACATCCCACTTGCTGTTGCTGTTGTCATGTTAATAGCTTTTCAGTCAGATAAGAGTTTCGTAGCCTAGACAGGAACTGAATTTCTAATGGAGAAAATAAACTTCCCAAAAAGTAAAAAAAAAAAAAGTTTTGATTATAAAATGATTGTCCTGATTTATCTTCCTGCCAGCTTCTATAATAAAAGTTGAAATGATTACCCATCAGAAATACAGCTGATTTTTCCCTTACTCAGAATCAAGATCCTTTCAAATCTGCAGGACATATTTTATTAACTTCAATAAAAATAGGTGAGTGGAGCTTTGTGACAATTCCACAAGACTGCATGCATGTAAATAGAGAATTCTGCTCCAGTTTAAAGCAATATTTGATTATCTTCTGCATGTCATTAGGAACACAGAAATACCTCAAGTCGTATGTTTAATCACTTGTTGTTTAATGTTTCTGGTAACGTGCAAATGCTAGAGGTTAGTGTGATTAACTGATTCGGTGCTGATGGATTACAGCAAATCTTTCCCAATTCTCCTTGAAGCCAGTAGAAATTCTTTTGTTCTGTTTAGTTTGGCTAAACTTGCTTGGTTTAGACTCAAGGGTCTGTAACTGGAACATTAGTGGTCAAATCAGGCAAAATACCTCCTAATTCTTGGGAAGTATTTCTGTTGTTTTTGAAAGCTTGCTCCTGCGTCTCAGATAAGAGATGAAGCTATTGCTGTTTCGAGTTAGTTTTGTCTGGATGGTACAGTAAGGTCAGTCTCGTAACAGTTAAAGCTCAGGGGGATATTTTCCTAATGTATTGTTTCTCATATTTAAAGAAGAGCAGCTGCTTGTTAGATAAATGGGTACAGCATGCCTGCCCAGTGTCACATCCCCGTGCCCACAGATAAATGCCTTCAGTTGAAGATGTCATAGCTTGGATTTTACACCTGGTAAAGTATGTTTTGTATAATCTACGTCTTGCTTATAACTAGTAACCAAAGCTGTTTCAGCTTTTTTTGTTTTCCATACAAAAGATCTGAATTTAATTAAAAAGTAATTGTTGTAGTATATGATCCTATAATTTTATTTACAGCATTTTTCAGCAGATCTTGGCAACGCCCTTTTGTTGCCATAATTGGGTTTGCATAGTTTGGCAAACCATCATGCAAATGTAAAAGTGAGAAATAAAACGAAAGTCCGGACCTGCAGGCTACAAAAAGCGAGTCAGCGCAGGTCTGCTTGCTTGGAAGGTTGGCACCCAAATGACACTTCGGTTTCAGTCTTCTGCATCGGAGTATTAAGAAGTTGTGTATTAACCCAGTGTAGTGCTAACTGGTATCATTTAATTTACATTTTTATCCTAGTAGCCACTTGGCTGATGACCTGCGTGCTGTTCTTTCAGCTTTGGAGCAAATGAAATGGTTACGGATGGGTAAGCAAGAGGGGGGTGCCTGTTCACAGGAGAGTGTGGTGTGTTTGTGAAAGGGAGCTGCGTTTTGGGTTGGCAGTGGAGCGGCTACTGTGAGTGGGTGGGAATGGGGTGGGGTGGGAGCCTGTGGGACTGTGGGGTCCTGGTGACCTGCCTGTGAGCCACACTCTGCCTCTGGCAGAGGGGAGGTCCAGGTGATCTCCTGGGCACGTGTGGGTCCGGTCTGAGGAGTGGCCGCCTGTGCCGCAGACTGGTGGTGTTTTGCAGTAATTAAATTTTGTCAAAGCCAGAACTCCAAGAAAGGGAGAGCAGGGGAGGGGTGCTGCACCTTGTAGCACTGCTTGGTGAATGATGTACATGAATGTAACAGCCGCAGGGAAGCTGGCATTTATACATCAGCTTGGCCAAGTGGTGCATCCCACAAGCAGCAGGGCTTTGAAATGTCTGTGGCGGGGCACTTTGGTACTGAAGAGGGTAAAGAAGGAAGGAAGGAAGGAAAAGATAAAACTTACAATGTCTAAGTCACTGTGGTTTCTAAGGTGCCTGGTTTATTTGTACTGCTTGCTCAATGTTTCTTGTGTTACTTGGCATTATACCAGTAGTTTTCAATGACATTAGGAACAGCACATTGGGATTTAATGTTAGAAACAGGATTTCTGTTCATTTGGTATCATCCCCCACTGCCCTGTGAAACAGAATTGATTCTGGACAAACTATGATTTATCCATTAAGTTGCTGAAACTGTAATCTATGTGGGTGTTGTGTTGCATTTCAGTTCCTAATTAATGTATGCAAGGCTGGTGATTTCTGCTGAATGCTGAGCACCAGGTTGGGCTGCTCAGAGCTGCCGGTTATTATATCCTTTATAAATATGTGTGGAAGAGACAATTTCTGAAGGGGACAGTTGCAAGGCAAGGTTGGAATGGAAGATTTGCTACCCTGCCAGTAACAGTGGCAACCAAATGTGATATTAAATAGATGCTTGGACTACTTTGGCTTCCCCTCATCAGTATTCCTGTCGTAGCATCCCCAAAAGCAAGGGAATGTGAGAGGGGGTGCTTTGATTACAATGATTGCTAAAAGCCAGCAAAATTAGAAGGACATCTCTGCTGCAAGGAGGTTTTTGGAAAGGTCTCCTTCCCTCAGGCTTATTTTGTGGCCATGCAGTCTTCCGCAGGAGCAGGGTGGTGAAGTGCCTCGGTCCATCCTGGTCTCCGCGCTCAGCTCGGTCGTGCTGCCTCCGTGTGAGGCTGCTCTTGTGGCCCAGCCTCGCAGGTGTGGTGGTGGTGACAAGGTTTAGCTCTGGGAGCAGAGGACAAAAGGATCTTCTGAAAAGTGAGTTGACCAGCTTTGAGTCTGTATGCTGGTCGTTGTTTCACCTGCATTCTCACTGTGCTCCTGGAGGGATGACAGATCTTGCTTGGCCTCTCCCCAAGCACTCCAAAGGGTGAAAGATGACTAACCACAAAAAAATGGTGTTTATTTGAGAGGTTTAAAAACTTATTTTTTGTGCAGTAATTGGAAAAAATGCCTAGCTTCATGCATGTTGCAAGTTATCTGTCCTCTAAATCTTTTTTCTGAGGGAGAGTTATAAT
Source organism: Larus michahellis (assembly GCF_964199755.1). NCBI lineage: Eukaryota > Metazoa > Chordata > Aves > Charadriiformes > Laridae > Larus > Larus michahellis. The sequence goes on from NC_133896.1 coordinate 155,237,761, forward strand.
GGTGATGCTCTACGATGGGTCATCCAGGCAGGAATCCAGACTTTTAAATTTCTAGAGTATGTCGTGCATGGCCTTGACATTTGAAATGTTGCCCTAGGAGTACAGGCTAGCATTTTTAGATATGCTTTATTCGAGTTAAAAGTATTGGCAGATTTTCATTTATGCTATAAGCAACTTCGATTCTTGTCCCAGTTTCTGAAAGCAAGAAACTGCTGGTGATGTTCAGGGGCACACATTATGTGTAGGTTAAGTGTAGCTTAGGGCTGGATTTACACCTGTGTATGATGCTGCTCTGTGGGACAAACGTGGTCAGGCATAGGCACTAATGATAATTGGGCAGAGCTGAGTTTTGGGTTGGCAGTTTATCCCACAGTTTAATTGGGCAGAGCACACAACACAGAATTTATGCCAGCTGTGGGAAGACTGATGATAACTTCATGTTAGTAGGTTTTATACCAGGACAGGTCACCTGCCAATATTTTTTAAAAATACCTGATCTGGGTAGGAGAGTTTATAGTGGGCTGGTACTCAGCACCATGCTGCTGCAGCATGTTTGATCCTGCCTGAGGAGCTGTGAAATGGGCTATGCATTAACTGTGTCTCTGAACTGTGACTTCAAGGAGATGCAGCTTGCTGAAGGTCAGACAGCAGGGCCAGGAATGGTATACAGATTTGTCGTTGTTGTTCGTTCAGGGGAAAAGAGCTTAAAAGCAAACACACACAAGCAGCAAACAAAGGAAGCCTTTGCTTTGCCAGTGCCTTGCTTTAAGAACATCGACAATGAGGTGCTCTTGAACTGGCATCTCTCTCCTGTCTTAGCAGGGAAAACAGTCTCTGTTGTTCCTTCTGGTGGCTGTTTTACAAACCCTTTGTTTTTACACTCTTAGTTATAGGTTGATTGGACTGATTATTCTGGATTTGGGAGGTGCCTTTGAACAGTCTTGAGCATATACCAATATTGCATAAAGCAACCTTCCCCCTGAGTGGAGGATGTTGCTCTGAACCCAGAAGTGTGATGTTCTCCTCCAGCTCCCTATTGGGAGGTTGATGGCAGCGTAACACAGTCCCAGCAGTGACATTGTGACATTCATCCCTCCCTTTGGGTAGGTATGTGCTATTTGGCATGGTTGGCCAATATAACTCCTTAAGATTTTATTAAAAGAATTGATTTCTATTGTACTTTATCCAAGTACAAACAACCTATTAATGAAGATCTCCATAGCTGAGAGGAATCAGCTGGAAATCCTGTGGCTGATCTGAGCATAAGGAAAGTTTTATCTTCATTTGTCTTTCTTCCCTTTTGCCTCTTACTTCCAGCATCTAATTGCTGTTCCATGGTTCCTGGCACTGGTGGTTAAAGCTGAGGGCTGATCGCTTTTTTATTTTTAATATCTTGTGGCCTCTATAGGCTGAAAGTCAGGACATGGAGAGTCCAGAATTGAAAGGAACTTTGGGCCACTTTTAGTGTGTTCTTTGTGGAAATAAGATTTAATTTCAAGTTTTAGGTACAGGATAGTTCAAGTTAATTTAAATCGGGATAATTTAAAAGCTGATTTTCTGTAATGATACCAGGAAAAGAAGGCTCTGGATTACGAGTCCCATTTTTTTGAACTGCTGAGCATCTGAAGCCATTCTCAGTCATTTCAGCAGAAGTTCAGATTTATTTCCCCAACTATATTTCTGAAGGTGCTCCCCTTGGTCTCGCTTCCATTTCACATAATATATTTCATATAGTACTGGTGTATATCATCTTCTCTGGTTGTATTACTGTCTTGAATCCATTTACAGGAATTCTGTGCTTTTTTTCTCCAAGCATTTACTGCTAACCACTAATAAATCTGGAACATATTGAGGCTTGGTGGGATGTTGGGCTTTCCAGGATGAAACTTCATTGTTTCCCGTTACAGGCTGTGGTTGGCAATTGCCTTTCCCTCCCTCCCACTGTCGGTTGTCTGAAGTCCTCTCTTACTGCACCAGCTTTTTCTACCCAAGCTGTTCCTGCTTGTTCATACATTTGTCCCCCCTTCCTGCCGGTGTCTCTTCCCAGGGTGGCCCTGCTGGAAAACGTGCCCGCAGTCGCTCCTGCATGAGGGGCAGAAGGCTCCTGGCACAGGCTTTCCCAAATCCCATCTGAACTGTTTCATTTGCAGTAACTGTGAGAAGTTTAAGTACTAGAAGAGCAGCCAGGCGCCCAGCATGAAGCATAATATTTGAAATAAATCAAGAGTACACGCCCATCACATCTTTTACTGAATTCTCATTTTCACCCATCTTTTTTTTTTCATTTTAAGCACTTAGGATAAGAAGTGTCTTTTTCCATTTTTGTAACTACCCAGTATATTTTGAAGCTCTTACATAAACAAGAAGTAGTGAAAAACGTGTCTCTCAAATCTCTAGTTGTTGCAGATGCCAGCATTAAGTAGTGAGTTTCGCTAGCTGCAGCCTGGCTGACTGTCTCTTCCCAGGTTTAACGTTCACAGTCACATCGGAACTAAAGATGACAAAAAGCCTCCATTTTTCTTCTGATTGCCCCTGCTCACAGGTCGTAGCACAGCAGAGCTGTAACCCCCCCACAGTGATGGGGTGGTAGCCCGGGCGAGGCAGGGAGTGGGCCGCGTGGGAGATGCTGTGGGGAGATGGACTCCCACAGCTGAGCTCAGCTCCCTGCTGCCGAGCAAGGTTTGGTTTTGGTTTGGTTTTTTTTTTAAATAAAAACTTCCTTTGCATTTTTTTTCCTTTAAGTTGAGGGAATCCAAATTGGTTTTCCATGTGTTGTTTCAGATGAAAATGCTTTTCTGTCAAAAGAAGTAGTGGAAAATTTTTTGAGTATTATTCAAAGACCTTTATTTGTTTTCCTCTAGGCTTACTCTTTACTTTGGACTGATGCCTTGTTTTTCAGTAGCAGATCAGAGCTACCAAAAAAAGGTGTCTGCTAGACAAGCAGAGTAACTTTTTAAAAATTAATTTGGTACTCTCTTCATACATCAAGACTGATAATTGTATGTTATTGGCATTGCCGTGATCTAAAAATGGTAGTAAAATAATGATTCTTTGGGCAGGCACTTTTTTGCTGTCCTGAATGAATTCTCATATGGCCTGTGTTCAAAATAACTTGGCATCCTTGCAGCTGTGTATTACTTAGAAAGCAAGAAAGTAAATTTTGGAAGTAACTTCTTTCTATTATTGGAATATCTAGTACACAAAATTAGTGTTTACTTTTTGTTAGGCACAACATCTGGGGATTTCAGTTTCTTCTGCTAAATCTTATCTTCAAATTAGGGTGGTGATGGTTATTCTGAAAGAAGTACATCAGATTTTTTTGGAGCCGTATGGCAGCAGTATTTTTAAATAAGTTCCTAATAAGTTTTGAGTGTTTATGGAAGTTCCAGGTTAAAGCATATTTCCTTCTAGGGCTTATGTTTTCTTCATCTATTCCTATCATTATTACAAACGTATAACTTATGATAGGGGAAGGAATTAAGGGAAAAAATAAGTATAGGATTCTAACATGAGTTCTGGTATTGCCCTTATTCTTCTACATTTGCCCTATTTTCCACACATAAAATTGACCTGTACCTTACCTCACATCTGATGTTAAGTTAATATTTATATTTATTTATATACTGAATAATTGATGTACTACTGAACTTCATGACTTGCTATTTTATAGCAGTTAGAAGTAAATGGAAGTGAAAACGGAAATGCCTGTTGTCAGAGGAAGCACAAATGATGTGCCAAAACCCCACTGCAGATTAGTACTGATTTTAGACCTCAGTTTTTAACTGCTTGTTGAGGGTATGCCGTGACAGTAATTCTTTATCCGAACATGATCATTTATATGCATAACACACCTCCTGTGTGGCCCATATTTAGATTGCTTCTAGGATCTCTGTGAATGCTCCTTCTTCACATTCTTTCATGAAGGGTGTGTGTCCCAAGAGGCTTTAAAAATTACTTTTAAGGGAAAAAATTTCTGAGAAATACCACACCCTCTTACTCCAAAAAAGTCTTATGCTGTTTTTCTTTTGGTTAGGTTTTTTTTGCTTCATGCTATCTGAAGGTTGCCCTGGAGTATTTGATGGTGGTACTGGCATAAGGGCCCACATGATGGGTCGGTACCAGGGGGCAGATGGCAGTTGATGTGTTCATATTCCTATTAAATCATTGGTGAGCTGTGCATGGGGTCATCCTTAAAGTTAAACCTAAAAAATCACCTCCTTTAAATCCAAACAAGGATGGTTACCCCAGTTTATCCAAGTCAATTTGAAACGTCTCTTAAATCACTGCAGTCTTCACGCGTGAACAAATGCACTTGCTCTCTGGCTGTTCATGTGCCCTTCATTTTTGCCATGAACCTTCCCCCAGCAGAGCCCACAAGCACTGTTTTTCTTGTGATGGCTTCCTGAGGAGACAGAACTACAGAAGGGTAGAACTTGATGTGGTCCTTATTTTAGTCCCTGCCAAGGAGAGCAGGCTGTGGAGGGGGCTCTGTGGGGACAACTTTCCTTGGACAAGCATTTCAGAGAAGACTGGGTGAAACAAAAAAGGGAACAGAGGGCATGTGAAGGTACAACCTCCTGCTCTAGACCTCATTTCCTGTCTGCTTCATCATTTGTCTGTGAATTTCTTCAGCTGACACTTGGGTTTCAGCAGTTGTCTGCTGGTTGTCCATCTGTGTCCTGCTTCTGGCACCAAGTGGCCACTGTCACCATGTTATCTGGCACAGCACTCTCCAAAGGGGATGCGTGCACAGGACGATGCATTGGGGTGCGAGAAGAAAATATTGGGACTTCAGTAGTACACACACATAATTTATAAACAAATAAATATACATATATTGAGGATGCATGCTCAAAAGTTTTTACTGGTAGGTGTACATGATGAAAATAGTTTGGAGACCACTGCTCTAACAGATGGAAAACCAGTTCTTTCTTCTTTCCCCTTATTTGCCCCCTGATTATGGCTCAGCTAAATTGAGCCCTCTGCACATACAGCCTCCTTCCAGCTTATAGACGCTGTGTAATGAAATGAACCCCCCAGGTAACTCAGCTGAAAACCACCCCTTCTCCAAGAGAAGATGTAAATGAAGGGGTCTGTCTGAAAGGGAAGCATGCTTGCAGGCTGCCTCTCCAATGCAATTAATTGAAATGCATCCATGTGATCTTTTCCTTTTGATTTGAATGGGAACTCGTTGGTTTCCCATTGCAGGCAAAAGAGCTGTTTTCTTCTCCTAAAGTGAAATGCCTGATATCCAATGCTCTATTTATTGAGGCCGGTTAAGGGGAGGAAAGGTGGAGGGGCACAGCCAGGCAGCGAGGTTAGGGAGCAAGTGTGTGCCAAAACTTGCAGGGCTGTTGGGAAGCAGCAAATGCGGAGGCGAGGTGACTTGGGCGGCATCCCTACTGATCTGGCCCACTGTGCCTTCCAGCCCAGATTCCTTCTGTCCCACCACACCTTTTCTCTTGGAGCAGTGCTTGCCTGCCCTCTCTGAAAATGAAAAAGTGGGAGCCCGCCAAGGCACTTTGGAAGATGGCCTTTGCTGGGGATCCTGCTCACCTGGGTTTGTGCTAATGATCCCCACCTGGGTGCGATTCACTTCTCTTTGCACCGCCTGGTATAAACACTCAGGCAGAGGAGCATCTGAGGGAGCTGGGGTTGTTTAGCCTGGAGAAAAGGAGGCTGAGGGGAGACCTTTTGCTCTTTGCAACTACCTGAAAGGAGGTTGTAGCGAGGTGGGGTCAGCCTCTTCTCCCAAGTAACAGGTGATATGACAAGAGGAAACGGCCTCAAGTTGCGCCAGGGGAGGCTTAGATTAGATATTAGGAAAAATTTTTACGCTGAAGGGGTTGTTAAGCATTGGAACAGGCTGCCCAGGGAAGCGGTTGAGGCACCATGCCTGGAGGTTTTTAAAAGACGGGTAGACATAGTGCTTGGCAATATGGTTTAGTGATGGTTTTTGTCAGTATTAGGTTGATGATTGGGCTCAATGATCTGAAAGGCCCCTTCCAACTTAGGCAATTCTATGATTCTAAAGGAGTAGGGAAAAGGAGTGGGATAGATGGACACCCCCTGTCTAGCTGTGTCCCTAGCTTTCAGAGACAGCTCTTAAATACCAGAGAACCCAGCCCGGCTGGCAGACAGGCTGCAAATCCAGCTGAGGTGGGACTGCGCTGCTCATGAGTGCTTTGCTCACAAGCTTGAGAGCCCTAAAGTCCTTCCCTTTTGCTCAAGTTAAGCTATTCTGGGTTTTGGTTTGTGGGGTTTTTTTTCTCCCTTTCTTTTTAACTGAACAGCCTTTCTGCTAGAGCGTATGCCGAGGTTACATGGGGTCTGAGGTGAGGATGCAAACCCAGAGTGGGATCTGGTCCCCTGCACTGCACCTCTCCCGCTCCTTTGCCTTTGGTAAGTGTCTCAGGTCCCAGGCTGCCAGCCGAGCCTCACGGTACCACCCTGTCTTGCAGGAGTGCTCCAGGGAAAATAGTTTAAGGACCATGAGATGCTCAAACACTAGAGTCAGTACACAGTAGAGGGAAGCAGCCAGTGGAGAGCTGTGGTATGTAAAGAGGTTTGTCATCTGGGGAATGGGTCCCTGCCTTGACAGCCCTGCCTTGACATTCCCTTCTTCTTACCTAAAATAAGCAAAATCAGGTAATACTGTCACAGGAATACAATTCTGGCGTTAACAGTGTGTTTAATATCCCACAGGTGGAATTGCAAAAAAAAAAAGTGTTGATACAAATTTACTAAATTCATTCATTTTATTATTTAGTGCTAAGCAGTAGGGTGACTGAACTTGATTTATAATGAAAGTGGTTTTGTTTCCCCTTAATGATGACTTTTGTTACAGCCAGCACAATGTAGCAGTAGGTTACCCAGCAGATATGACTGCTCTGCTTTGCTGTAAGGTGTCCCTATTTTTCAGGGGAAAAAAATAAATGAGTCAAATGATAGCGCCAGCTTGGAAAGTTACCGCATAGCTGCTGTCACATAAAGCAGTATAAATTGCAAGAGCTTTAAAATATGGGCAATATGTGTACCGACTTTCTACAAACTAGCACTCTTAGTGATTGCCGGTAGCAATTACGCCAGAGCTTTATGCTTGTAAGGTCAAACACAAGACTTTAATGGTGAGTGATTACAGATAAGTTTTTTGGGGGTTTATCTTCTGAAGGATATCCTTTTGTTTCTTACCGGCTTAAACATTCTACACACACTCCTCCCTCTCCCTTGCTGCTCTTTCCCACTGCACTACTGCAAGAGCACTGATAAGGAAAATAAGTCCCTGGATAAGCCAGTGGGTGAGAGGAGGAAGATGCTGAGGAAGGAGGGGAGGGTGGGCAGGGCCTGGCAATCTGCCTAGGTGACGGAAGGGGAGCTGGGTGAAATGCTGGGATGGTTTCTGCAGATGCATGATCCCAGTGATGTTGACCTGAAAAAAGGCTGGAGGAGTTCTTGAGGGTTACTGCGCTGACATGCAAAGGCAGATACGTGGACTAGAAAGGGCTGTCCCATGAATAGAAGTACTTCAGGCTATGAACAGAAAGCAATGTTCCATGTATTTCCAGCTGCTTAGAAAGTTGCTCTGCTTGGAGAAGATATAAGCCTTTGCACTCTTCATTTTCTCTGTCTCTTAAAATAGGGTGGGAGAAGGGCAGGAGAGGAAAGCAGCATGGTGGGTGAGGTGGGAGGGTGAATGGTGAGCACAGAAGTCATCAGTGCTACACATACGTGGTAATAATTTCTGTTGCTTGTGCAGTATGCAAATATGCCAACCAGTATGTAATAAAAAACTTCAAGGCAGTTTCACGTTGTAACACAGATTTATTCAAACTGGGGACCCAGCCGATAGTGTGATTGAAGTCAAATAATCAAAACATTTAGTCATAGGTGGGATATTTGAATCAGAGAGCCTGTAGTATCTTTCTGAGTCTTTAAAGTACTTTGCAGTCTTGTGAGAGATTATATTGAGAACACTCGAAATCTTAAAGGGTGACTCACTGTATTTTCCCCACCAAACAATTAAGCTGTTTCACTCAGCTCATCTTCACTGGGCTGATATGTAATAACTTGTTTTTCCCTCTGCTGCTGCCTAAATTTATTCCTCTAGTGTTGTTAAATGTGAACCTTTTTACTGATTTTATTTTTTTTAATGCTACAGTCGATCAGTAACCCAGAAGTTCATAGCTGCATGGAAGATTGCTACAAATAAGAAAATTCTGTGCAGTTTCTTTATCTGGGCACTGAGCAAATTGCTCTTGAAACAAATCCAGTCTTTGCAGTGAGTAGGTTTGTCTGAGTTTTCACTCAGGTTGGGGCAGGCGTTTACGCTCCATAATCCAGCCCTGACCAGGTGGGCAAGTCCCGACAGGCGTTATCTCAGCTGACCCTTGAGCCAGAGAACCCTGAGGTGGCTGTGAGATTCAAAGACAAAGTACATGCCCCCTGATGCCCTGGGTGCTCTGGCTTTCTTCACAAGCCGAACCTCCATCATCATCTTGCAAAGGCTGGGGAGTAGGGCAAGCCCTTGCAGTGCCCTGGTGAGACACTGGCAAGCAATCCAAAGTTATTTGGTATCACTGAGAGGAGAGAGGGAAAGGAATAACTTATATCCCTGACTCTTTCTGGGTGAGACAGTGGGGAGCAAAAGGGGTCCTATTAGAAGTGGAAGTGTTTCTTGACTCGGATGAGTGAGCGTCGACTTGCAGCAGGGCTCAGAGGGAGGCAGGGGCTCGGAGAGAGGCATGGTGGCCAGCGGCAGCTAGCTGGCCCCAGGTCTGCAGCAGCATGCCTGGGAGGGAGATCCCTGGTCCGCTGCCAGTGAGTTTGGGAGGAAAGCGGCTACCGATGGTGTTAGTCAGAGTGTGACTGCTGGGTGCTGTTCAAAGGGCTGGCGTGCTGTAAGAATGACGGGTTGGGCGTTATCTCATTTCCCCTTTCACATAACCCCAGGGACGGAGGAGACCATTACTGAAACCCTGGCAGTGAATGGAGCCAGAAGCAGGCTGAAATGTGTAAATAATTTCTCACAGGAGATTTATCTTTTGGTCCTTTTGTACCATTCCACAGGCATAACCTTTCAGTTTGCATGTTGTTTATTTTGCTCTGGCTGTCACTGTTCCTGTTTAATCCTTTAAGATAATAATATGCAGTAATAATGGTGAGGAAGAATGCTCTTCTTAACGTTAATGTCACATAGTGTGATACAATTTCTGTAATATTTTGGCTTAATACTATGTGCATGGTGTCAGCAGTAGCGCTGAATGGTTTAGAGACTGCTGTAATGCTCATTAGGGATGCTTTTTCAGAGCTCATGTAAGAGGCCCCAGAAGACATGCAGAAGAGTGAACGCAGTATTTATATTATATGTATTTGTGGCAAAAATAGGCTGCTGGAGAATTAAAGCTCAGTCTGCCTAACTTTGATCCCTTGCAAGGCATGAATGCAACTAATAGTCAATATAAGCACTTACTGAGTAGTACAACATTAAAAAAGCGACGTGGATTTCTATGAACAGAACGTTTCAAAGCAGCCAATTTTCCAACTCTGACAAATGAGCATGCCTTACATGAATAAATGAGGGAATAAACGAGGTGTGTCTGCTGATGTTGTCTCATACAAAATTTCATAAGCAAACAAGAGAAAGAGGCTCTAGAGCTAGAGCCACAGTGATCAACTTTGCTGGAGCACAGGGCTTCTCTTCCTCTATGTATCCACCCCTCCGCTGTTGCCACTGGTTTGTGGCTGTCCTAGACCACTCACAGAAGTGCTGCTGCTACCTCCTCCCATTTCTTCATCTTCCCCTTGCAAGATGTGTTAGTTTGGACTCAGTGCTAGGTTTCACTGCTATTGGCCTTGTTTAGTAGAGAAGCACGTGGCAGTTTGGAAATACCAGTCTAGGTGAAATTGCCAGAAGGGAGGTGTGCAGCTGCTTGGAAAGAAGCATTTGGGCAGGAATTCTTCTTTTGATACTGAGCCACCAGCAGGACCTCCCCCTACCAGGACCTTCCTGACAGTCCCTTGCAGGACGTTCTCCTTTCCCACTTGCATTTAATAACTTAGAATCATAGAATTGTTAGGGTTGGAAGGGACCTTAAAGATCGCCTAGTTCCAACCCCCCTGCCATGGGCAGGGACATCTCCCACTAGATCAGGTTGCTCAGAGCCCCATCCAGCCTGGCCTTAAAAACTTCCAGGGATGGGGCTTCCACCAGCTCTCTGGGCAACCTGTGCCAGTGTCTCACCACCCTCATGGTGAAGAACAACTTCCTAACGTCCAGTCTGAATCGTCCCATCTCTAGTTTTAATCCATGACCCGACATCCTAAAAAGTCCCTCACCAGCTTTCCTGTAGGCCCCCTTAAGATACTGGTAGGCCACTATGAGGTCTCCTCGGAGCCTTCTTTTCTCCAGACTGAACAACCCCAACTCTCTCAGTCTGTCCTCACAGGAGAGGTGCTCCAGGCCTCTGATCATCCTCGTGGCCCTTCTCTGGACACGTTCCAGCACGTCCACATCTTTCTTGTAGTAGGGGCTCCAGAAGAACTTGATCACTGACCTGGATGCTGGAGCTGAAAGTTGGCTTATGAAGTTTGTGGGGGTCCTCCTTCACTTGGAGAAACCTTGGTGGGCACAGAAGATGCATTCAAAATTATCTTGGCAGGCTGGAGAGAGGGTCCACAGTGAAGAAGCTGAAATTTCAAAAAGTGAAGTGCTAAGAGTTGTACTCATGAAGGAGAATTCAAATGGCCATGGGCTGGGCTACTTGGAGGATGTATTGCAAAGACATAGCATGTCTTATCATGTGCTTGCACAGAAAACCAGCTCTTGTTATGGAAACGTTATATGTAAAATATAAAGGAGGGTCGACCTAGATTTTTTTTGAAGAGCCTGTGTAGTCATTAGTGAAAAAGCCTGAGAGCCATTGTCCTGCCCGAGGAAGATAACAGAGAGGCCTTGTTAGAAGGCCTAGAAGAAGACTGGAAAGAGTGCAGCGACCGCAAACTAATGCATGCTACTTTACTGAAATCTAGGAGCAGGGTTGTGTCTGTGGATGGCAAATCTATTTTGGTTGTGAGTTAATGTGTCTGCAGTCTCTGTAAGTGAAAGAGGAGGAACATGATAGCTAGGGAATTAGAATCGCTTTTCTTTCCAAAACAGCATTTCCTCTTTCCATATGCTTTTCTGCCAGTGGGGTTGGTGGGTGAAGTCAGAGGTCCCAAAATGGGACTCTTGCCCTGGCATATCCTCGATGAGTGTGCTTTAGTTTGGGGTGAGAACTGCCTGCGCAAGGCTGTGCTGTCTGCATGTGATGGGGTATGCACATCTCCCCACTTGTCAGGATGCAGACTGCAGGGCACCATCCAGCCATGCTGGGCAATATGTAGCCCTCCTGTTTGTCTTCCCCCCTTCATGGGAACTGCAGAGGAGGAGGACAGGGAGAACGGCAGGGATGATTTCTTCCCTTTCTGGCCATGAGGATCCTGGGGCTAGGATCTGGTCGATGCGGCTTTGGACTCTGCAGATGAAATTATAACAGTAACCAGGACCACAGGCAGATTCAAAGTAGGTAGCTTGATGAACATTAATGCCCTGGGGATTCAAAAAGTAACTGGTGAGTAGCATTTACTGTTTTGGGAGCAAATTCATGGAATCACAGAATGGTTAGAGTTGGAAGGGACCTTAAAGATCATCTAGTTCCAACCCCCCTGCCATGGGCAGGGACACCTCCCACTAGACCAGGTTACTCAAAACCCCATCCAGCCTGGCCTTGAACACTTCCAGGGATGGGGCATCCACAGCTTCCCTGGGCAACCTGTTCCAGTGCCTCACCACCCTCACAGGAAAGAATTTCTTCCTAATATCTAATCTAAACCTCCCCTCTTTCAGTTCAAAACCTTTTCCCCTCATCCTATCACTACACCCCCGATAAAGAGTCCCTCCCCATCTTTTTTGTAGACCCCCTTCAGGTACTGGCAGGCTGCTATAAGATTTCCCTGGAGCCTTCTCTTCTCCAGGCTGAACAACCCCAACTCTCAGCCTGTCCTCATAGGAGAGGTGCTCCAGCCCTCTCATCATCTTCGTGGCCCTCCACTGGACTCACTCCAACAGGTCCAAGTCCTTCTTATGTTGGGGGTCCCAGAGGTCCATTGTTTAACTGTGAAACATCGCCTTCGCTTCTTCCAAGAGTATGTTGGCAGAAAGGTCAAGCCTTTCTGCTGTTATTCCTAAGCATGTTAGAGAGGAAGCTTTTGACAGCTTCCTACATCAAATACTTCCTCTGATCAGCTGCTGTGACTCCAGTCCCACATCACAGTAGCTGTGCCATCTGCTCCCGCCTGGCCCCCGAGTCCCTGCTCCTGCTCTGCTCAGCCTGCGGGTGCCACTGGGCCCAGGAGAGGACGCTGGGCAAGGAGAGCCAGTCTGGCCATGGAACTGGTGTTTCCCATCACTTCTTTGCGCAGGGCCCTCAGTCAAGCAGCACAGTTTATCCCAGGGCATCCCTCTGCGCCTGTTTCAGGTGTAGCGATAACACTGTTTAAAAAGTTGTGTTTAAATATTGCAGTGAGTTCAAGAGAAGAGCAATGACGGCCCTCTTGTCAGTTGAGAGCAGATCTTTTTAATTGGTGCCATTTCATAGAATCACAGAAGGTTTGGGTTGGAAGGACCTTTAAAGGTCAGCTAGTCCAAGCCCCTGCAATGAGCAGGGACATCTTTAAGCAGATCAGGTTGCTCAGAGCCCCGTCCAACCTGACCTGGAATGTTTCCAGGGATGGGGCATCTACCACCTCTCTGGGCAACCAGTGCCAGTGTCTAACCACCCTCATCCTAAAAAATTTCTTACTTGAACGGCTGGGATTTTGATTTCTTGGCTGAGCCTGGGTCAGGCTGGTTCGGAGTTCCAGCGTGGATGTCTGTGAATTTGCCGCTAGCCTTTGGTGACCTGGCGTTAGCTGCTTTGATGACACTGAAAGGAAGGACCGCAAGGAAAACCCCAGGGACTTTTCCACCCCTCCTTTACTTCTTCTGGACAGGCAGCGCCTTCACAGCTTGTGGGGATTTGTGGGGAGAGCGGCGGGCAGGCCTCTGCCGGGCAGGCAGCAGCCGCCCCTCCGTTTGGGGAGGGGCGTTGTGAAGGGGCGCTCGCTGGCGGCGAGGGGGGAAATGGCGGCTCTCCGGCTCCACCTGCCGGCGGGAGGGCGGCGGGGCCGGGCCGAGGCGAGGCCGGCTTCCCGGCCGGACAGGGGCCTGCCCCGGCGGGTGCGTGCTGCCGGGCCGTCGGGCGGGGATCACTTTGGGGATGGCGGCTGCAAAAGCTGTTTGGGAGCGTTTGTTGTGAAGAAGGGAAGTGAGGGCGGTGAGAAGTGGTGGCTCTGGTCGGTGGCCGGTCACTCCGCACCACAGCCTGAGTCAAGGGTTTTCATTAACTCCGTGTCTGCAGGGGGAAGCATGCGGTTCGCATGTAGATGACTTCTGAAATGTATGAAAGCCTAATTGCAGGTGCTTTATGGATTCCGATTAATTGGGAGAGATGGTTGCCAGCCTTGAGAGGGCTGGGATCACAGGGTCCCGAAAAGGTGATAAATGCAGCTTTCACAAAGTTCCCCTCCGTTCCAGTGCGCCCATGGCCATGGCCCGCTCCTGTTCCCCAGCCTGCCGTGTCACCTCCTGCTGCGAACATGGTGGAGGGGACGCACCTGCCGGCCCTGTGCCCCTGGTCCCAGCGCGGGATGCCCACGCTGAAGGAACATCTCCCTTTTTGCTGAAATCAAGAGGTGCTTCTTGCATCTTGCTCCCTTGGGCTGGGTATGGCGCTCACTGGTCCCTTGCTCTGCACCAGCTGAATTCCCTAACCCACTCCCCCAAAAACCCGTCTTCTGCGGGTGGGGGAGTCGGTGCCGGCTGGGAGAGGGCTCTGGTGAGAGCAAGTGGTGGCCTGAAGGAGGGTGCAGCTCTTTGCAGCTGGGGTGGAGGTGAGAGGAGGAAGGAGTGTGGTGGTAGGGGAAGGAAGAGCAGTGGAAGGAGAAAAAAGGAACTAGACTTTGCCCTTTCGGTGGCGGTGAGCTCCTCCGTCAGCTCAGTCACCCGGTGTGTGTACACCCTCAGCAAACTAGAATGGCTGAGGCATGAGTACGTGTTTCCTTCTGCTTATTTTGCTCCGGGAATGGTGATCTCAGGGGGTGGCGGGGCAGACAGCTGCAGGGTGTGACTGTCTGGCTTCTCCGCCAGCTCCTGGCAATGCGGGCATCTCAAAGATCTCCTTGGGGAGGGTGACCCAAGCTGCCTGAAGCAGGGAGAAGGACACAGACCTGGCCAGGAACTGCAGGGCTCTGAGCATTCTGGAACAGCCCTGAGGATCCGTCTCCACCCATGTGCTGCTGTTCTGGTTTCTGGTGGCCTGATAGAGGAGCAAAGAAAAATACTATGGGAAATGTGGGTCTGGAGCAATGGTTCCCTCCTGTAGTCAACCTTTGCTTGACATCACTGGTTTAATTTCATGCCTAACCCAGGTCCATCCCCTTCTCTACCTCGGGAGCTTCATCATCACCACAGAGCCATGGCTGCTGATCCCATTTTCTGCTGGTGCTGGAAACCCTGGCGCCAGGACCAAACTTATGGTCTTGGTTGGACTGTATGACTTTGTCTAGAGCTGTTTACGTGGCTCGGCTGTGCACTTCCCCAAATACCTGGTCCAGGCAACTGCAGACTGCAGTGATCTGGCAGTGCTTATGAGCATGGTCACTGTGCGATTGGCCTTGTCCTGCTCTCCTCAGCTGTAATTTTGTTCACATGTTTTCTTCGAGCACAGCTCTTTTGGAAAATGGGTTGACAACAGGTCCAACTACTGCGAAGTGAACAAAACTGAAAAATAGTTTAGCCGGGCCAAACTGCTTAAAGAATGACTCAAACAGGCTTTAAAAAGTATTAATTGAAGAGTTAATGCTTGTTTTCTTAGTTCCCTTTTAACAGATGCTTATTGGTATTCTCCTTGAAGTCTTGCAGCTTTCACAGTCATCATGAATCAACAAACTGTCCTTCCTTCCTATAAAAGTGGAACTGCTGGCATATGAGCAATATATGAAATAACATACATTGCAATCCCAAGCGAGGCCTCTTTTCATTCTGTACAGCAACTGGTTTATTGTGATTTTCTTCATCCTCGAGAACAAACTGCTCTTACCTTGACATTTGACACATTATTTTGAGAGACCAAGCTGTAGTGCACTTTTTCCCCTAGGTTAGTAACTGTCCAGTGATAAGTTTAATAAAACTTTGCTGCTGTTTTTGTACTTGAAGGGCCTTCTCAGGAAGAGATAAGAAGTTCAAATGAGGAAGCACTATGTGGCGGCATGGGAAACAGCAGCTTGGAAAGATAACTTGCATTGTTAATTTGTCCACAAAAGAGTGTTAGTGATAATGTTAAGTGGCCTGAAGACAGAAATAGAAGGAGCAAGAAGCAGGATGTAGAGAGACGTGGTGGAGAAGGGAAAGCAAAATGAGGCTCTGTTGGTACAGTATAGCATTATTTGTTATTATTTCACCATACAGTATAGCGTATGGTGGAAGCAGCTAAGAAGGATTATCAAGACTCATGTGCATTGTCTGACAAAAATCTTGTAAGAAAGCAAGGTATTGTGCACCAGACTTCACCAAGAACAACTGAATATTGCAGATAAAAACACTACAGTGCACTAAGTACAGTTTTAAATTTCTGAATAGAGAAGATTTCTGCATTGCCTTTAGGGTCAGTGTCAAATGCCAGCACAAATGCCATGTCTGAAAGCAGCACATCAGTTTCTGCATTAAATGCTGATGGAGATCTGGGGCTGGCCCTACTCAGTTTCACAGCTTGGGACCTTGGAGGGCAAGTAATCATGTTTTCACATGATGTATTTGTTTTTAAGATATATCTGTCCATAAACAGACAAATTAATAAATACCCTTCTGAGTGACCAACGAAAAAACACCCATTTTCTTGAATTCCTTTATAACTCTACAAGCATACTTTGTAACCGTTCTTGTCAATGAGTGGTAAAATAGTGTTAGGAGGGTTAGATATTTGTGTTTTGAAAATATTAAACCTTTAAAAATCATTTGGCTCTGTCCAAGCTACTACTTCAGTGGAAGAAAGTTACCTCTAAATGGACTGCACAATAACTGAAAGTTGCATCTTCATAATTTTTTTCTCTGTAACCAGTAGCAGGCCAAAAGGAACGTTACTAAGAGCGTACAATGGAAAATGCTTTTGGGCATATTTGCACCATTTCTCTGTCCCCATCACTGGCAGTGAGCAAGGTTTTAGACTCCGCTTGATACATCTCTGATTGTGTAGCAAGTGGCAGGGGAACATAGAATCATAGAATTGCCTAGGTTGGAAGGGACCTTTTCAGATCATCCAGTCCAACAATCAGCATTGTTGGTCTTGAGGATATTGCTGCTTTAACTTGCAAAGGATTGCCTGGGGCCTTTGAAGAGGCATGCAAGGGGTTCAGATTGCTTTAGGAAGACAGTTTGGGCCTCTGTCCAGAGAAGAGAGATGCAGCTCAACTCTTGTTTGGTCATGCAGGTTGATCACTGTAACCGGCTCTAGGAGGTGATGGTTATTTTCTGTTCCCTGTTAGTCCTTGCCCTGTATTGAGGTTGCCAGAAACAGCAGTGGCCTTCCAGCAGATGGAGAGTGAAACTGGCTGCCTTCATCTAGGAGAAAATCAGAGGATATTCCTCCTTTCTCAGCAGGTGGGAGGGTGAGGAGAGAGGGTCTTCCCTCTCCCCTTGGCATTGGCAGAGGTCCTTGTGGTGGGATAGAATGGCCCTGCACAGCTGGTCAGTGATCACTGGTGACTCCAGCCAGGGGTTGCTCTTCCCAGGCATGTCATGCCCATCAAGATGTCTGGGGTTATGTTCACAGAGTTGTTGACTGTTCCTTCTCTACTTGTCCCCAGAATAACAGTGTAAAAAGCCACAAGTTAAGGTATAGCTCTGGAGGGACTGATGATGAAGTTGTCACAGTTATCTTCAGTCCCTGGACTATCAGAAAATTTGTAAGATGAAAACCCCTGAATGATCCAGAGAAGTGGATCTACGGCTGTTGGCTGTTTCCTCTCCAAGTTTCTGTACTTTTGTCGTTTTAAAAATACCAATGGTATATGTAAAGCTATACCTTTTCCTGTGGGGTGGAGAATTTGCTTCCTTCTGTCTCCTTGGTGGTTTTGGGATGGAGAATTGGTGTGACAATTTGTGGAGCCAAACTGTGATGAATTTGTCCTCTTTACAGCATGAAATTTCTACAGAGTGAAAGAAGGAAGTGGTTTGCTAAGTCACTTTTTTTTTTTTTTTTTTTTTTAATTTTATCACAACTACCAGTAATAACCACAGGGAAAACGTGCAAACAGTGAGTATTCAATGTAAAGCTATATATGGGAAAGGCTGCCCATTGCGAACCTGCTGCCAGCGAGGCTACATGGTGCCGGTAAGTATGCACCCGGTCGCTTGGGCTGAGGGTCTGACTGTCGCGTCTGCCTGGGTGCATGTTACCCAGCTTTCCCAGCTGACAGCCTGGTGACGAATTGTATGGTCTTTTAGTCCTTTGCGGGGAAATTCTTACAAGCAGGAGCCATGCATGGGAACGGTGATAAATGGAGTTAGGAAGAGGCTGGGTAATAGATTTGCTTGCTGGAGTTTACTACTAAAAGCAAGCGGCATGGGTAACAGAGCTTTGAGCTAAGTCTTTCGTCATTCTTGAAATGTGGCAAGGTATCCTGGTATTCCCAGTAGTTTTTTATCTGTTGCTCATCTGCAGTGTTTTTAGGGACACTATTTCGTCCCCACCTAGAACAGAGGATTCGTGATCGGTTTGAAGATACCCCGTCACTGCCAGGTTTTTTTGAGCAATATGATAATTGTCAGTGGCTGAGGCACAGAACACTGTGATGGAGTAACTGAACCTTAAAGTGTATTTCCAGTGGAAGGAATAGTTTTTTCCCACCTGTTACAGAGATTGTATTGCTTCTGATTCAATTTGAGGGAGTCTTTATGTTGAGAAGTCAGTCACTTTTCCAGCAAAGCAAACCTTTTATGTTAGGGCAGCTGTGCTTTTTTGGTTTAAGGCTTTTGCTCTAATTAAGAATCTTAAGTGTGTTTTTCATGTGCTTTAAAATATTATGAAAAATCCAGGTGAGATAGAATTTTTATTTTTTGTGCTGAATCCAAATGTAATTTTTGCAAAGTTATGGGGGTAGTTGGGGATGTTTCCGTTTTACATTATTCTGAATTTTCAGGATGAAGTTTCATTTCTTCCACACTGTGAATTTATTTCCAAGTATGGATTTTTCCGCATGGATATGGATTACCAGTTTTAATAACTTTGAAACCAAAATGTATATACTTAAAAATTAATATTTTTTGAGTGGCTGAAAGTTGTACTTTGCCTGTGTTTCTTAAGTGTTTGCATGTATTCAGCTTTATTTTCTAGACACATGAGCTACTTTGTATATGCTGATTTAGAGAGTACATTCTTAACACCAGAAACCATCATAGTGCTAGTCTCTGACCTTTTACAGGTGATCAACTCTAGGCAGCCACTGTGTTCTACCTTTCTTGGAAATGCTGGTCAGAGTACAGGACCACTTTTCCGTATATCTGGTCTCCTGTGCTCTCTCAAGAGGTGCCCCGACTTCCGCCATGCCTTTCCTTTGTAATGCGTTTCTCCTGCCTTGTTTTTTGGCCAGTAGGGACTGCATGAGGTGGCTGTATGGTATGTTCACAGACGTACAGCCAGGATGGAGGCTTCTTTTGGGCTGCTAAATTGACCATCCCTCACCATTCAGCTCATTGTTCTTCTTACAACCAGCAGCATTCAAAGGCTCCAGTATCCTCTCGGGACCCCAGGGGTGGGTTGTCCTTCTAAAACTCCAGGACTTGCACCCATAAAGTAGCATCACCTGCTGCTTTGGCGGTCATTTTTGGTTGTGTGCCATGACATGGTGGGGCTTTCAAGCATGTGCATATTGTCAGGGTCACTGGCACCTCTTTCATTTTTCACAAGGAGAGCGTACTGTCTTCTGTCCTTGGCAGATTAATTTCATTTCAGTGTAAAGAACACAAAACCTTGATGAGAGGCTGTTCTTTCTCTACTTGCAATGTAGCGTTAGTCATCTGAAAAGTATTTGTGAGCTGGAAGACAAAGGGGCCAGGAGAATAATTGCTGGGCAGTCAACAGAGGAAGCAGTTTATGGGGTGCTGTGGTTTTGTTTGCATTTATTTAACCCTGATGAGTGCTGTTTTGGAGAAAAATGTAGACTTCCTAATACTCCCATTCCTTCAGTGAAAGGGCAAAGTCAGTCTGGGGCCTGTTTTGAGATCTCCCACTAGCTCTCCAGCAAAACCAGGTCTCAGCAGTTGCCCATCTGGAATGGCTCAGTAGGCCTTTCTGCAGCCCTGGAAGGGCTCACTGGCTTTCGGGGCACAAACCCGACCGTCAGAGCAGGTAATTCCCCAGAGTATCTGGGGCAGCAGCCCTCCGGGCAGTTTCCTTCACTTGCCACCCATTTTCAGGTTCTGCTTCTGTCTTTGTTTTTTTCTTGGAGACTTCCTCAGCGTTTTGTAGCATCTACTGGTGAACTTTTAATCATACAGTATGCCAGCTGGCACCAGGGGCTTTTTACCCCCAATTCCAAAGGCATTTTATTCCATTACAGTAGAGTAAAGTAAATATTCTGGATATATCTACAGTAGTAGGGTGCAAGTAGAAGTGTACTTGTTTAAAGATAAGACTTTTCAGTCGTCTTTTTCAGACTCAGGTTCTTTATGCATCACAAAGTGCTTAAATGTAAAAAGTATATTTATGACTGGGTTTGAAAATCTCTTTTGAGAAGAGGCTTTTAATTCCAAGTCAGTAAAAATTATTCTGAAGAGAAGGTCCCATATCTAGAAATGCAGATCAGTAATTACTTGTGTTTTTCCACATGTTCTAGGCTATGAAGATTAATCTAAACTCTGAGTTTGCTGGCTTTAAACCCTCCCTTTCCCCATCTTTTTGGTGTGGTTTTTTTTTTCTTTTTTTTAAGGTGTTTATCCCATGGAGTTCATGGTCCATACGAGTAACTGTACCCATCTTAAAGCTTCAGCTGCTTGCCAACTTGCTTATCACTCTTTTTTAAAAGGGGCTTATGTACAAACAGCAGGACAAAACTGATTCATGCTGTGTTGCCTGGTTTCTTCTTTGCACACCTACTCATGCATTGATCCTGAACCGATTAACAGCATAAATTTCTAGCTATAATGCTAAACTGCATCTTCAGACACTGGTCTGTCATTCACCTTGGCTCCGGTCTGAATTATTAAAGCATGTGTGGGTTAATCCATACCTCCCTCTGGCTGTAGAGAGAAATACTGGCACTGAGAAAGAAGGCAGCATTTTCCCAGTAGAGGGAGGTATTGTAGAGCTCAGCCCAAGTAGGATTCCACTTGCTGGAGAAAAATGCGCCTTTTGCGTTTTGGGGTTTTTTTTTTCTGAATTTTAGGAATTCGTGGGGCAGTGTGTGCAGAGAGCTTGGAGGAGGCAGCCAAAAGACCTTGCTCCATGTTTCGGTAGACAGAAGATTTTCCCATGCTTGCTTTTATATTTTTTTATTATTATTGGAATAGAACAATTGTAAAGAGAGCAGGGACCTCTGCCTTGTCTCACCAAAACCTCACAGGCCACCTGTGGTGGAGGTAGAGATGCCTTTGGTGCCGCCAGGGCGAGGAGGGACTCTCCATGCTCACTGCAGAAGCCCCCTTGCCTTCCCTCTATCCCCTCAAATCCCAAAGGACTTTGGCGGGTTGAGTACAGTGCTACTCTGAACGGCGTCAAGCACACCATCATGTAGATTTTTTTACTTTACATTGTATGGCAGGGACATGCATCCATAGAAGAGGTTTAAAACAAACCCAGCAACTACCATTAAATTGCAGCAAATGTGCTTGGTCAGCTGGAGCATGGACATAAATCCATAACGATGCTTTGCAGCATCCATGCGGATAGTGCAAGTGCCTTAGTACTTATCCTAATCCACAGGTAAAATATGCATGCTTCAGGACTGATTGATCGCTAAGTGGAACAGGGCAAGAAACATCAAAACAGATGTTGGTGTCACATTAGACAAGGAAGGAAGCATTTAATTAGTTAATTATTTAACTCCTTGAATCAACAAAGCTCCCTGTGAAGCTTTGGATTTTTTTTTTCAAGGTTCGCTTAGATTTGTGGCTTGATTTCTCTCTGTTTGTTTCCTTTTGTCACCGCCTGCCCTAGCAGGGACCCAAGGTGCGGTTCGCTATTCCTTGACATCCAAACCCATCTGTGGGGACTCACCTCAGCAGCCTCTAATTCAGAGAGGTGTAAAGCTTCATTTGCTTCATTTCAGGACATCAGTTGGATGCTTCAGGGATTCTTGCAAAACTGCTGGTCAGGTTATTTTCACCTTCCTTCACTTGCTCCAGCGAGTCCCATGCATTCCAGCTGATATACAAGACTTTTCCTTGGCTGTAAAGAGTGTTTTTCTTCCAGACCTTGCAAAAAATGGTAGAAAACCAACGCTTTTGGGTATGTTCCTCTGGAGACTCATCCCGGTGATAAGCTGGGTGAGCAATGAGGGATGGAGAAATGTGCTCCCCCACCGCAGACACTTTTTAACTGTGTGCACGCTATGAGCACTCTTATACTACTCTTATAACGCTCTTCTGATTACTTTTTTGACTGTTTATGATGCCCTATAACTTTTTCTATTGCTTTGAAAATCTTCAAGTAAATGTAATTGAAATTTGCTGGGTTCTTCAAAGTTTAAAAAAACAAACCAAAACAAGAACGTGCCACTGGAGTGGAAAAAAGATCAATGAAATTGATAAAGGCTTCTCTGTGTGGAATGAGAGTGCTAAAATTTCGTCTTTTCTGGATTCTGTAGTTAGCATGCATTCTGTGTAAATACAGACTCATGAAGAAATCTACTAAATTGGGAGTACTTGGTGGTTTTTGTTATTCCTAAATTCATTGACATGGTTTCCAGCATCACGGATTACTGTTCACATCCCTTTGAACATAGTGAAAAGTAAGCAGACATAACCTGTCTGTCTTAAAAGATGTTTAAATAGCAAAATTCTGCTGAATACCTACAGTCACCAGAACCACAGTATTTTCACGGAAATTTAAGAGAGAGTACTTCAGACCTGGTGTATGAAGATAATCAATTTGTAGGACTGCAGTGAAAACTCAAGCATAAGCCTTGTCCCACATAGTAAAAAGTTATTTATTGCTTGGGATGAATGAAGGACTGCATAGTTTCTGTCTAGGTTCCACCTTTTGCTGCTTAGACATAGGTGAATATTTTCCTCTAATGAAATACTGATAATACCATGCTTATCCATTGGATTGCAGTTGCAATGTTAGCTTTATCTGGGGGCAGGAGGAAGGTCGGTTGCATGAGTGAAGAGGCACGCACTACAAAATGAAGAGGGAACCTTCAAAGTACAGGACATAAAAGAAGGCTGCGTGTTACCGGTAATAAGAAAAGCTGTGGTAACTTGGCCGGTCCTCAAAAATTCTGACGGAATGTGAAAGGTCCAAGCAGCCCCGTCCCACGCAAGAAGAATGTAATCTCTTAAAAAAGGAATTATAAACAGCAGATAGGGGCTGGAAGGTAAAAGGGGGTGTGGGGAGCAGGAGGCACTCGCTGGGGAAGTTCTTCCTGCAGAGCGAGGTCCATCCAAGGTGCTTTCTGGCAACCTTTAAGCGGGTTAGTGGGGAAATATCATTTGCATTCTCCAACATCTCTCCAGAAAATGTCCCTGCAACATGCATTTGATACTCAGAACTTAAGGTTCAGCTGTTTGAGGAATTTCAGATTTGAAACCTCATCTCTCGCGAGGATTGGTGGGGGATCCCACAGGGCAGAAAAGGAGTCCAGTTTGGATTTCTTTGTGTAGAAAGCTTTTAGCTTGTTCTCAAGTCCTCCAAGAAAGTATTTTCTAACTCAGCTTAGACCCCTGTTGGAGTTTGCTGAAGAAGCCAGTGAAAAATTGATGTTGTGGAGCTCACTCCCAGGTCTATTTAAAAAAAAATTAGCTCCTTTATATTGAGGTGGATTTGATCTCTACAACAAACAATGCATTTTTGTGTCTGGCCTTCTTGTATTCCTTACATTTACGTGCTCTGTCTGGGGACATTGATTGTAAATTGTAATTACACTGGTTTGGTGCAGCTGTGGCTTCCAAGTACATTTTAGTAAAAGCCGTTGCCCCATAGGCTGGCCAAGCACAGCAGCTGTTTATGAAGATAAACATGAATCTTAATGCTGTGTACTTTGTACTAATGCAACTTGCAGCAAAGTGGGTGAAGCATTGTCCTTTAATTTTTGATAAACTTGTGTCATGATTAATACAGAAGTATTCAGTGTACACCAAAGAGACTGCTGCTGTAGTGAGTAAAAATTTATGAACAATTTTGTAGGTAATAGTTCAAATTCATTAGTTTACAAAGAGCTTTTTCACAGCAAAAAATCTATTCTGTCTTCACTTTTTAGATGGTTATTATTATTATTATCTAAAACAGAATGTTTAGGCAAAGATAAATCATTGGTACACTGATATTTAAAGCACGGTTGGTAATGTATAAAAGCTGCTTGCCATGGGCATCTGTCTGCAGTCCTTTACCTCTGCTCCTAACAGCATTAACTTTTCATTGAATCGCTGATTGACTGACTGCAGGGAATTGGCATTTAATTATGTTTAAGCTTATCCTACTGCATATTGAGAAACAATTTAAAATACTTCGTTTGAAACTGGAATGCAGCGTGTTTAGGCAAATATCGTGACTGTTCTCTCTTTTATTTTCTGAGGACAGGAGCTCGGATGTATAGCTCTTGTTGATGTTTCAGTGTGTGCAACCTTCTAACACCACATAAATCACTTTGAATTTCTCCAGCCATTATCTATTTGGCATGTTATGTGATTCCTTTTCCAAAATAATTTCTGTTATTTTTCCATTATGTGATGTTTTATATTGTATGTTGATGACATTCCAGGCTGAAGCACATTGAGAGTCTTATATAAAATACTGTGCTTGTCTTCAGTCTGGTAATCCTGACAAAATTGGTGGCAAGCGACAGAACCAGTATTACACGTTACACTTTTCTCTGCTACAGGCATCCACAAATGCTCTCTTGTATGTATTCCTCTACAAAATAAACACTTTAATAATGAACTATGAAATTCATACCACATAGAACTTGTTTCCTATGCTAGTCAAAACAGTCCTTGCAGATTGTTAGATTTCTTGTCTTTTGTTAAATGCAAGTTCATTTAAAGAACCTCCCCCCCAATCTCTCAACATAGAAGTAAAAATTCTGAATTAAGTTTTTGTTTATATGTGCCAAGGATAACGTCAAAGAAGTTGTAAAAAGATTTCAAAAAGTGGTAAGCTTTTTTGAAGCCTCCTTTTGAGTTGCAATTAAGAGGTTTATTACTAAAAAATTATTAAATGAGATGAGGTGCAGAGTTTGCAAATCCCTGCTAGTCACCTTCCTGTCTTACAGGAAACCTTAAGCGCTTTCATTCCTGTTTTACAATTACACAGAACACTCCATCACTGCAAAATGTGACAAATAGTTACGGTGGTTATGTTTTGATAGCTGAGAGTAGGAAGAAAAAAACATTGGTGTTTTCTTCTGATTCTAAAGATGCGTGGAAAAGAGCAATTTCTGACAAGCACCATTTCCAAAAGAGTATTTTAACTGAAGTTACCTTGCTGCATTCATCTCCCTATCGGGGTTTGCTCACATTCTTGAGTAACTCTGAATTTTCAGAGCGCTGATGACTTTCTTTTTGTCATAAATGATAGTGGGAAAGAGTTAACAGCCCATTGCAGCCCTGGAGATTTTTAGCTGGTTGCAGCCCAGCTCACGCCACAGAGTTGCTCCCGTCGGGGCAGCGGGAGTTTGCAGAAAGCCAGAGGGAAAGCCGGTGAGCTTGTCACAGACATCCCTTTAGGTGTGACCGAGTGATAAAGGAAATGTGGTGCCCTTCGGGAGGGTGTGTACCTTTGAGAAACAGGAAGCCGAGCAGCGGCCGCCTGCCTGCCCTGCCTGCAGAGGTTGGTAGCCCGGGCGGGCGCAGGTGTGCCGACACACCACCCAGCCTCTTCTCTCCAGGCATCTTGGCAGCAACATCTGGAAGAGGCAGGGGGAGAAAGAAACCCAACCCAAAGCCAAAACACCCCCCCCCCCTTCCTTTCCCCCTCAAAAAAAACAACCCTCCAGGTAGAGAAATATGACGGCCTTGCAGCTGAAAGAGTTGTCACATTCAGGTCTGTACAGGAGGAGACGGGATCGCCCTGATAGCGTGGGACTGCCCGGGTCGCACGAAGAGAAGCTGAGGTGAGTGCGAATGGACGGGTATCACTGGGGTGCCGAGCCCTTCTCGGCAGCCTGCTTGCTTTGGTGGTTTCAGCAGACAAACTGCAACAGGGCTCTGGAAAGTCTGCACAACGCATGCATCGAGAAGCAGTCCCAAAGCACTATGGAAAAAGCCCCGACAGAGGGATAACAGGAACCGTACGGTGACTTTGTGAGTTTTGGTGATGGTGTGACTCCCTTCCCCAGCTCTGGGAAGGGCAAATGTTAGCTGGTGGGTTGCTTCTGGATCCCTTCTGATAGCCAGCACTTGCCAGTAAATAACTCTCCCCAGCCTGACAGTTTTGCTTGGTCTGGTTTGAAGTCAGTTTTGGGTCACCCGGGCGCTGTGGGTTGTGCTGCTTCTCAGGGGGTCTCGGGGCAGCCCCTTTGCTGGGTTGGTTTCCTTGCAGCTCCTGGGCTCTGGCTTTCTTCAGGGGGGGTTCTTTGTTGTGGAAAGGGCTTTAGACAAAAGAATGCAGCAAGACTACTTAGCCTGACCTTACCCAGGAGGTCGACCAAAAATCGGAAAGCCATTTAATGTCCCAGGTTGTCTTCTTGATGCTACGTGCCTTTTGAAAGAGTAACAGCGAATTTTCAAAAAGCCTCTGTTTGGAGCAGGGAGATTAAAGAATTGTTCGTAACCTGAGTAAATTCAGACACCAAAAAAAAAAAAAAAATAGCAAAGGTTTTTTTCGAAGTGTGCTCGGCGTGAAAGCAATCTGTTCCCGCTTCAAGCTCCTCAGAAAAGGATCCTTGTGTAAACGCTGACAAAAGCCTCGGTAGAGAGGAAGTACTTCCTATCTCCTAACGCCTGTTCTCTGGTTGTATTTTTAGATTATTTTTTGTTGGTGGTGGTTGTGCATCGGACTGGAGTGCTGTGCAATTGAAAGTGTGTTTGTTGCTGTGCTTTCATGACCAGAGTTAGCAATTTCAGGAGGACGGGTATTCAGATTTGGGGGACTTATCCTTTTGTTATAACCAAGCACCTTAATTAAAAATTATTGTGGCAAAATGTGAGATTATTTGCTATGAGATGTCAGAAGTATCAGATCAGTTCTAGGAATGTGTTAACTTGCAGGTGTGCTATGTGTGCTTGGTATATTTATAGTATTAATTCTTAATTGATTTCATAGATGGATTTCTAATAGCATTAGCAGTATCTATTATACTCATATGACTATAGATGGAAGAATAATCAGACTTAGTAGAGATGTGCGGAGATTCTTGACTTTTTTGTGTTTAGCTGCTTTTATACAAAACTAGCAATGAGGAAGAATGGATCTTGTTAGGGAAGAGAAAGATGCTTTTCAAAGCATATGCGTAAAAAAGAGTGCTGGCTCTCTAGGATTGTGTCATTGTTTCTCTTATTTATATGCACATTCAAGATGGGAATGAGGCCCTTTGTGGGCTGGGTGGGGGGAAGGGGTTGTCTGTACCAGTGTAAGTCTAGGTGTTTTGATCCTTTCCTGAGCCTCTTCCTGTTAAAGTTGAGAAATACGTGGAACAGGGATGGGTCTTGAGAAATAAAACGTGAGTAGAGGAAATAGCAGATCAGGGGACTCAGGAATCAGCTCAGGGTATTGGTGATAAAAAAAAGGTGAATAGAGCATGGTCAGATGATGCTCCTAGAGCAGGGGGACAGCCCGTAGTTAGAGACAGAGCTTCCCTTATATTTGCTAATAGCTTAAGCAGGTTCTTATTCAAACTAAACCTTGCTCCTTCCTAACCCATTTTGTGATATTTCAGTGTGTTGCCAGGCAGCCTTATTTGTAATTTTTACTGCATTCTCTGTGACAAAAGGCTATGGCATTGTAAATACAAAATAACGACATAACAACAGGGCAAAGAGCAATCAGGAACAAAGGAAAAAGTTCTTTAGTTTTCTAAGACTGGAAACCTCTAGCTTTTTTCATGTGCTCTCCCCAGTGACACTTAGATGCCTGTCCTTAGCAAATACTTTCAGAGTATCTAGAGTCCACAAGAAAGACAAGAGGTTTCTTTCATGTCTGCTAAATATAGCTTGCCATCCTCCGTGGCTTTACAATGCCGCCCCGCAGTTTCTCTCTCTGGTTCTTTGTTCTAGTGCCTTTGCATTTTGTTTTACATACATATTAATCCACATGTGTTAAATAATATCAGCCCTCGAGGAACAGTTCACTAAAAGCTGCCTTCTTGGTTCAAGTACTGTATTTTTCTAATCCTGGGCCAAAACATACTCAAGATGCCAATGTCCTCAGGGTATCCTGTGAGAATTCCTGTATTTAAAAAAATAAAAATTAAAATCACCCTTTGTTAAAGTCATACATGATATCTGTCAGATTTCATTTTACAGCCTTTTGCATCTTACTCCAGTATGGCATTTCTCTCTCCTGCCCTTCTTGTGGTCTGTGTCTCCTTTGATAGCAGTTTCCTGGGATCCAGGCTGAGGTGTTCCTCTGGTAAGGCACAAAACAGTAGTGAGTAACACAGCGGACAGCCCTTCACACCCCTTCGCCTTGGCTGCGGGGTGTCCTGGGCTGCTTCCGCTCTGCTGCTGCAAGCACTGCTGTAAATGTGGCTCCCGAGTCCAGCCATCGCAGCAGGAGCTGGACACTGCTCGGTAGAACGGGGGCTTGTGTGCCCACAAACTGCGGTGGAGACCTAGACAAGTGTTGGCAGAGCCAGTGCTGCAAAGCAGCTCACGGGGCTGGGAGAGGGGGCCAAAATTCTGCCTTTGCTCTTTCCTGGGAAAGTCAGTGTCATTTGTACCTAAAATACCTGAGATTACTAATAATTAGGGCACTATAAAGCAGTGTACTGGAACTCCTAAACGTGTAGAGACCATATGTTTATCATATAATATATCGCATACATTTTAATTTCCAGGAACCAAAATTACTTGAAACAATTAGCTTTACAGTATAAAAGTGTTTTTCTAAGTTGTCATAATTTCATGATACCTTGTGGGACTCTGAGCTCCACAACAGGAAGGCGAGCTTTAGCTTCTGCATCTGTGTCCACTGATGTCACTTAACCCAGAGGTTTGACCCCCAGCATTGTCTTTCACATCTGCTATTCAGTTTAGGATGAGTCAGTCTCTACTGACTACACATTTTACTCAGTCTTTTGCAGGAAAGACTGTAGGAATATAGTTTGGCTCTTTACGTTAAGTTTCGCAGCTTGTCAGATTTCTGTTTACAGTAGACGCTCCTATATAAATGTTTAAATTTAACAGAGTCTCTCCGAACACCTCTTGCTCTAGCAACTAGGTGCCAGGTTGTCTTGTGGGGAACTCATCTCACGCAGCTGTGGCCATCAACAGGGCCCAATGCGCACGCAGCAGAGCTTACTTTAGTGCATGATTTTGCTCATTTTGCCCATCCAGTTTCTGTGAGTCCTAATCCTGCTGCAGACTGCGTTCAACACCTTGCATTGCAGCCACTGCTCTGCATCAGTTTACAACCTGGTGCTCATCATAAGCTCAAAATCTGTCCCAGCCACCTCGGTGTTGCAGGTGGCACGGTGTGGCAGAGCAGCTGAGCTGTCCCACCAGCAGCGATAAGGACCTGAGAGGGCTGAGGGGGACCGCCAGAGTCCTTCCAGTTGAGGAGAGTGAGAGCATTTCAAGGGAAGCCACCCACAGCCTACACAAACATAAATAGCAAGTCCTAATCTCAATTGACATGGGGACGGGGATGGGAGGGTAGGATCCATCCCCTTGTTTTAGAAACCTATCCTAGGATGAGTGGGTTGCCCTCCCAGGGAGCCTGTCTCGTCACTTCCACCCCACCTTCTCCTGGGGTAACCCATGCCCAGGTTATCCTATCAGCTGTGGTGAGGAGAAAAGAGTCCCAGCCCTTGTCCTGATAGCACATCACATTGATGAGGATGGGAAATTCAGCTTCTCTTTCTACCTCTCCCTCTCCATGTATCACTTCAAAAACCTCATAAAAAGCTCCCTCTCTGAGAGCTTTTTAGTCTGCTGCTATAGATGTTACTGCTGCTTTACTGACATTCTAGGGAGCTGGAGCCTGCCCGCCCCACATGAAAGATGGGCTGGATAGCTCATCCTTTTCTTGAACTTGCACAGTACAAGAATGTGCTGAATTTTGACCTCTGCTGGGGTTGGGATGCTGAATGCAGTCCTCTCTTCCCCTGCTTAACCTAGGCTCACCAGTGCATAGACCTTAACTACGCAGGGTGCTACCCAGGTGCAGAGTTCAAAGTGCAGGGGGCTGTCTGGCGCCTTCATCTCCCCTGTCTGCAATAGGTGCAACAGTCATTGAACTAAATGCAACCTGAGAAACCCGCTTTTCAGAATGGAGAGGAAGACTTGTTCTTTTCTGGCTATATTGCTTTGGTGGAAAAAAAATTACATCTCTGATAAATCTTGTCTTGCTTTGTCTTTAGACATGGCATGTAAAAAATTCTGACTGTATGCTTAGCTATTCTTTCTTGCTTTTTCAGCAAACAGGATGCAAAGGAAATTGTATGCATACATTTCTGATTAATCATTAGGAGTCACTTAACAGTAGTAGTATGCTTGCTATTTTTGCTTTCTCCTTCTCATCCCTTGGCCTTTGTAAAAACAGAATGATTCATCTAAAAATTTGATGCTATTAGTTTTCAAAGCTCAATACAAGGTACTGGCAGGGGCAATTATCTTTTTTTTTTTTTTTGACAATTACACTTAGAGTGAATTTGATCAGTGTTGTCCATATCTCTCTTTTTAAGTTCATATGGGTTCAAATGCAATTAAAAAAATAAACAGTTTTTGAAGAGCTTCATCTCAAGTTTTTACCAAACAGTAAATTTCAGCGTTTGCAACAAATAATCATTGTCAAGCTTCACTCTGCTGCTAAAGCTGATGGGTACATCTGGGTGAGTAGGTGCAGGCAGTCTTCTGCTGGGTCTGATCAGGCTCCCGCCTGTCTCTATGCACTGACTCCAGGCTGGAAGGCATGTGGATGTGCCCCAAAATTTCATGCACAAAGACTTCCTCGCAGATGAAATAGGAGACATAAGCACATTCTTACGTCCCACTGAGCCTTGGGGGGATAGGCTCTGCACAGCAAAGCTAGTAGGGGAGTATAAAAAGAACAAAATGAATAAAATCCCCACAACACTGGCGATGTGGTAGGGACGAGTGCCTCTCTTTCTTTATGAGATACGGCATTTGGGAATTGTGTGAGGTCACAAATCTCCTCAGCCTGCCATCAAAAACCCATGTGTAGCAGCCAGCCAAGGTGTGCAGCTGTTTCCATCCGCATGTCCTCCCTGAAGACCTCCTGCTCTTCCTGGGAGGGAGAGAAGAAGACGTTGATCAGGGACTGTCTGAGGAACTAGGGACCCTGCTGGGCTTTCAGACACCTTAGGGTACTGAGGGCAGGGGAAGGCAAAAAGAAAAGATCTGTCTGCACCTCGAAGGATTCTTAAATTTGGTTTCCACCGGTAACATTTCTTAATAGCATCACAAATGCTAATGTTTATATAGCTGCTTGCTCACAGTGCCAGTGTCAGCAGGTAAAGCAGTAATTATTCAATACGTTGGTAAAAAAAGAGACTAATTTATTAAACCAGGAAGGGCTTGAAAATAAATGTTAAGCCACAAAAAAATTACACGTCTTCATTTGTTGCGGTTAGAAACTCTGCTGGAATAGTAGTGAGTTGGGACCTAGAAATACTCTCTTGAATCAGATGCTTGGGAACTCTTGATTAAAAACACTTTGGCTCATCTGGTAGGTACTCTAATTGAAAAGAGGATTTGTCCATGTAAACGTAACACTGAATTATTATTATTAATTATAGTAACTTCCAGCAAGCAAAAATAGGCTTTGCAGTTGTATTTTAATATTGCAATACTTAGAATTTGTGTTGAGGCTTAGTTTGAGGTATCCAAATGACTGTCAGCTTTACTTTTCATTTCTGCTGTACTTTTCATTGCTCTAGGGGTTAAAATAATAGGAGGAACACACCCTTTTATTTTTCGTGCCTTCTCCCTCACCCCTTGTCTCCTGCATTGCATAACTCATAAGTGATTTTGTTTGACTTGCTCACCCTATTACCTCCTGTGACTCCAAATGGCCGGAGGTAGCTCCTTGCGTAACAGAAACCCAAGCAATTACTACTGTTCCTCTTACACTTTTCTCATTGTAATATTCTATTTCAGTAAATTGGTAACCTTCAAACCTTCAATGATTGTAGCACTTAGCATTTTCATTGCTCTTTCTTACAAGATTAGCTGGCTAAAGATAAGTTGTATGTTTCTTTTTTTTTGCTTTTGTTTTCATGTGTTTTGATAGCACCTCATCAGAGGTGTTCTCTACAGAAAATGTACTGTGATTTCTCATTATAATTAAGTTCTCCTTTCAATGCAGTCTGTCACACTGACAATTAAGGATTCTGCAAAGGAGAGAAAGACTAAATTATCATAGAATCATAGAATGATTTGGGTTGGAAAGGACCTTAAAGATCATCTAATTCCAACCCCCCTGCCATGGGCAGGGACACCTCCCACTAGACCAGGCTGCTCAAAGCCCCATCCAGCCTGGCCTTGAACACTTCCAGGGATGGGGCATCCACAACTTCCCTGGGCAACCTGTTCCAGTCTCTCACCACCCTCACAGGAAAGAATTTCTTCCTAATGTCTAATCTAAATCTGCCGTCTTTCAGTTTGAAACTGTTACCCCTCGTCCTATCGCTACACCCCCTGATAAAGAGTCCCTCCTCATCTTTTCTGTAGACCCCCTTTAAGTACTGAAAGACTGCTATAAGATCTCCCTGGAGCCTTCTCCAGGCTGAACAACCCCAACTCTCTCAGCCTGTCCTCATAGAAGAGGTTCTCCAGCACTCTGATCATTTTCATGGCCCTCCACTGGACTTGCTCCAACAGGTCCATGCCCTTCTTATGTTGGGGGTCCTAGAGCTGGACGCAGTACTCCAGGTGGGGTCTCATGAGAGCAGAGTAGAGGGGCAGAATCACCTCCCTTTACCTGCTGGCCATGCTTCTTTTGATGCAGCCCAGGGTGCAGTTGGGTTTCTGGGCTGCAAGCATGCATTGCCAGCTCATGTTGAGCTTCTCATCCACCAACACCCCCAAGTCCTTCTCCTCAGGGCTGCTCTCAATCCATTCATTGCCCAGCCTGTATTTGTGCCTGGGATTGCCATGACCCAGGTGCAGGACCGTGCACTTGGCCTTGTTGAACTTCATGAGGTTCACACAGGCACACCTCTCAAGCCTGTGCAGGTCCCTCTGGATGGTATCCCTTCCCTCCAGTGTGTCGACCGCACCACACAGCTTGGTGTCATCAGCAAACTTGCTGAGGGTGCACATGATTCCACCGTCCATGTCACTGATAAAGAGGTTAAGCAGCACCAGTCCCAATACTGACCCCTGAGAAGCACCACTCATCGCTGGTCTCCACAAAATTATGTCAATGATGTCACCACTTAATAAAAATTACCAACTTGCAGGCTTGGGGAGAACAAGCTTAAAGGCTTTAAGTTTGGGTTCCCTTTCTGTTTATTTTGTTTTCCTGTGGTCTCTGAGCTGTTCTAGGAAATGCAAAGCTAATAGACACGGTGTCCTTGAGAGGACCATAAGCCTTTTACATGATGCTCTCCAGACTTGGGAACAGGTCCGTCTTGCCAAGTATGTTGCCTCTGACAGTGGCCAAAAGCTGATGCCTATGGAGGGAGGCGTAAGGAAGGAGCGAGCCTTTTATGGGATTTCCCTTGGTAGTAATCCCAGCTTGCCACCAGCTGTGCCTCAGGGACTTCCTACAGAGTTTGTGACATTCAGTGTTTTTCCCTTCAGTTAACTCCTCCAGTCTCGCCTTGTACCCAGGAATCTCAGGGCATTTCCCAAACACGAGTGATGCTTTTGAGTTTTCATGTGTATTACCTGATGCCATAGTGCACATGGTTGTGTGGTCATTTTTTTCTTTGCTTGATTTGTCGTGGGAGCTTTAGGCACTGTTCAGTTTTCAGCTTTCTATCTGACAGCTTTGTAGAAACTTCTGATTTTAACTAGTTCCCTTCCCGGTAGCATTCTGAAAGGATGGTTTCAAATACAATGCTCTGTGAGCAGTTGTTTAGGATGATACTGCTCAGCTTTTGAGCAGGTTTTAAGTTATCCCGTGATGTGTCTTTATATATCAAGATGAAGCTTTGTGATCTTACGGAGTCTTTTTCCAAGAAGAAAGGTTTGGTTTATGACTTTTGTGACATATTTCCCTGTAACTTTTCTGCTTTTTCTATCTCCTCTAACAGCCATGATGGAGCTAGAAGAAAATTAGTTAAAAACTATTAACTATTAGCCTCAAAGGAAGTAACATATTGTCAGACACAGCTAGCAATACATGGCAGCATTTCTCAGCTGTGCCTTTTTAAATTAGAAATTCGAAAGATTCAAAAGATTCAAGGTGTTTCATCAAGGAATGAATGGACAAAGGTGAAGCGGATGTGAAATGGCGTTTGTCTTTCTTTTCCAGCATGTTAAATCTGTGCATGCCACGCTCTTCATAGACCATAAAGTTCTTGATTCCAAGTTGAGTCTACCTTTTGAACTCTGTTTCTATGCAGCTATTGGAAAAATGTTACCCACTCAGAGTCATGACTCAAAACTGCCCTGGCTAGTCCCCTTCTTGTTCCGGGTTGGAAAGTTTGCATTGAAAGCTGTTTGTCTCACTTGATATCTGCCTTTTCAGTTACTGTTTTGTTCATTTCTCCTTGATGACTTCAGAAACTGAAGTATACTATATATTTCTGATATATTAAAAAAGTTGCTCCTTATATATATATATATTTATATTTTTAAGGGCATAGCAGCAGTGCGGCTTCGGGATAGGATAGCTCCATGAGTTACCGGGTTGAAGGTCTTGAATTTTGCCCAAAGTGTACCATTAATTGCTTAGTTTTAAACTGCATTCCTTTCTAAAGCTAATTCTCAAATTATACCTACTTCTCCATGATACATAACAAAGGGGAAGGAGGTTTGGCAATGCTCTGATCCAAAGCATAAAAAACCCCATCATCTTCCCTTTCACTTTTGCTTCTGTTCTGTCAAGCAAATAACTCAGACTCTCTGCCCTGCACCGCTCCTTCACCTAATCCCAGCAGTACGCTGTTGCAAGGGGTTAGCTTCTACATCTTCCCTCGCAAGTCTTATAATATATATTATAGCCATCCACTCCTGCTGCACTTGTTCGGGATTAGTCAGTTGTTGGGATGGAAACGGTTACTTTAGAGAAAATTTGCAATAGTTACCAAAGCCTTTGGTTTGGAAAATGCATGTAAGTCTTGCTTTGCATGAAATGCTACTGAAATTCATTCTTGCTTACTTGACAGATCTGCTACTAGTATTGAATAGCTAATAAATGTAAATTCAAGTTTAAGACCTTCAGTTTGTGTAACCCAAAATGTTAAGAACATCATAATGAAATATGAAAGCAATGCTATTTTGTATTAGCTTTATTTGTCGATAGATTACTCATGCTCGACTCTTAGGAACATAAACTGCTTCTGGTTATTCTCTTTCAGCTGTTGAGTATTAGGGCCATTATTTAATTCCGCAATGTTAACTGCAGATGTCTGAGCCGTCTGCTATCCTCTGCTGGTTTTAAAGCTTGGTGATGCTGCAGTGAATGTGGGAAGAGAAAAATGTGAAACCAAAACCTAGAGTGACTAATAAGTACAATTTAATATGTGTGTGAGAGAAGTGCAACAGCTGAGGAGGTGTTTTCTTTACCACATTCTACTTCTGCACAAAACAAACGAATTCAGGCAATGAAGGACTTTGCACTTTCTCATATAGAATAGAAAACCAAACTTAATGAAGGTGAGAAATGGTTCTAGAGGTTGCTGGAGGTGTAGGTTAGTAGCAACATTCAAGAGGAGACAGGAGTGGAAGTGACATGCTGGTTAGTAAAGCTGAAGGTCAGTCCTCAGTGTGGTATCTCCAGCGGAGATGTTACTGTAATAAGGATGCGTCTGTGAGCTGGGAAGCCTGGTGTTGCAGTTACCTCTGCCCTACAAGGTACTGCGTGGACATACTGTAAGTCTCTCCTGGTAGTTGGGATGTTATGTTGAATCATGGTGTTAATTATAGCTGCTGGATGAGCCACTCAGGTCATGGTGTTCAGCTTGTGAAAACCTTGTCTCCAGCTAGTGTGAGCAGATGGCTAAGGCAGAAGCAAAGGCTGGTGTTTGCCTTTAGACAAGGATTCTGTGAGGGATTTTTGGTGGATTTCAGTGACAGATGACATGAACTGAATATTGGTGCTAGGAAACTGTTACACTGAAGAGACATATGGTAATGTAGCATTTTAGATTCAGAATCATTTAGGTTGGAAAAGACCTTTATGATGATCAAGTCCAACCGTAAACCTATCACTGCCAAGTCCACCACCAAACCGTGTCCCTAAATGCTACATCTACACGTCTTTTAAATACCTTCAGGGATGTTGATTCAACCGCTTCCCTGGGCAGTCTGTTCCAATGCTTAACAACCCTCTCAGTGAAGAAATTTTTCCTAATACCCAATCTAAACCTCCCCTGGTGCAACTTGAGGCCATTTTCTCTCAGCCTGTCACTTGTTACTTGGGAGAAGAGACCGACCCCCACCTCGCTACAAGCTCCTTTCATGTAGTTGTAGGGAGCGATAAGGTCTCCCCTCAGTCGCCTTTTCTTCAGGATAAACAACCCCAGCTCCCTCAGCCGCTCCTCATAAGACTTGTGTTCTAGACCCTTCACCAGTCTCATTGCCCTTCTCTGGACACGCTCCAGCACCTCAATGTCTTTCTTGCAGTGAGGGGCCCAAAAATCAACACAGTACTCGAGGTGGGGCTCGAGTGCCAAGTACAGGGGCACGATCACTTCCCTAATCCTGCTGGCCACACTATCCCTGATACAGGCCAGGCTGCTAATTTCCTGTAATGTCAGAAAAAACAAAGATCAACCTTATACATTTTTTACGTATTTGAACTTTAAATCTGTTCCTTAAGCAATGGATGAGGAACGCATGTTGACTTAGTTGTAACTTGCTTGCAATTGCCTGATTGCACTCTATTGTGCATCCCTTGACTGTCCAGTGGTTTGATTTCCACCAGTATAAATATTATTGTGCCCCAACACTTTCATATTTTAGAACTGAATGACTTTGGTGTTGTGAAGTTCACCGTGCATGTGTCCAAATAGAAGGAGATTTTTGATCTTGGTGGCCTGATATTGGCCCATCAGTCTTGACAAGATGGTTCTTTTCAGAGACAATATGTGTGTAGCTCCTAGTATTGAGTAGCTGACCTTTTTTTTAATATACCTAAATTAGAAATGGGAATATAAATGCTGTTATATGACATACATTAGTGCAAATGCATCTTTAAAATGTATTGAGTTGTAAGAGTTTGGATACGATGCATTTACCATAGTGAAGTATACATGCAGTCAACTACACAGGGTGCACATGTGAAGAATAACCAATAGTATGCTGTATCCCTTGTAACACAAATTTACTGGAGCTCTTGTGAGTTTCTCATATGTGATACTGCATCTTTTTGTTTGGGTTTTTTTTTCTGTCTGTATAGGATTCAAAAAATAGTAGCGGGGGAGGAAGAGATGACTTGTAAAGAGGATCAAATATCTGTACACAGAAGAAGTAATTTACAGGAAGCATGGCTTTGGTAATGTTTGTAACCAGCAGGAAGAAAATACAATAGTTTTTTGAAATATTACTAACAATAGGAAAGTGCTGTAGTTAAATATTGCTCTCCCTTTCTATGAATTCTTTCAGAGGCTGATTTTTCACTGTGCTTCTATGGCTGATAAAATGTTGTGTGGGGAGGTGCTGCTTACCTGTTTATTCTAGTTATATTCATTTCCTTATGGAGAGATGGAATGTGAGCCTTCTCTGTTTGCGGAGACCAAAGCATTTTTTGGACATGTTTATACTAGAGTAAATTTATACTGAAGTATATGAAACAGCTAGAGTTGCCTTTTTGTTTGCCCTGTTTCAACTCCCACTGCATAAGCTTAATCATGCTTTTTATGGCGAAGACTAAAGGATGAAACTTTTAGGAGTGCTCAGAATTCACATGGTCTTTACTGCAGTGGTTTCAAGATGGTTTTCCATCCTTTTTAACAGAAACAGAACAGTGCTGGGCACATGTGAAAATCCTACCCGTAATGTGCATCTTTATTATGGAAAAGGTTTATACCTTCTTTCAGATTGCCTTAGGAGACCAGCTTAACGCACAAAGTATTTTATTGCTTAAGAGATAAACAACTGCAGCAACCAGATCCCAAGAGTGTTTTTAATTTCAATAAAAAAAGATGCAAAAGGTCAATTAGCCTTTAAAAGGTTGGTGCAGAAATCAGCGCAAGGCACTGCAAGTTCACGCATATTTTGCAGCAAAACTTCTGTTCTAGTTGTTCTGTATTTTGCGTGTGAGGGCCCTTGCATAGAATCTGTGTTAAATATAATTAAAATGAAATCACCCTTACCTATGTGGGAAGGGGAAGGATGCACTGTGATTACTTATCCTCCCCCCCGTCCCCGCATAATCCGATGGGGCACGTGGTCTCCTGGCAGCGCGGGTGACGCAGTGATATTTCACGGTGGCATGAGTAGTTTGCCAAGCAGCAGCTGCTTTTGCCAAGCACCTTGTTTGGAGCCGTGACTGCTCGGCGCGTCTATTTGTGGTATGGAGCGAAGCTCTCAGTGGGGCTGGCCAGCCACGGAGCCTTCTCTGTAAGAGTCCCCGTCTGCCTCTGGCAGCCACTGGTGCGGGCAGCCGGGTTTGAAAGCTCTCCAGAGAAAGCCACATGTGAGCAGGGAGGCAGTTGTCCGTCAGGGATGATAAAGGAATGACAGCTATTTTTGCTGTTGTTTTCCAAAGCCCTTATCCATAGCTGCACTGAGCCGCTTTTCCTTCCCTCTTCTGCCCTTTCCTTTAGCACCTTCCCCACCATCACCTTTGACTTCTGATAAGACCCTCAGTGTGCCTGGAGGAGCCTCTCTGTCTTCTTCCTTCCTACATACCTTTTCCAGTTAAATACTCAACTCTCCCTTTTCTCTTCTCCTTATCACTGCTTCCTTAACAGCAGGCTGGTAGGTTTTTGTCCTCAGTCCCAGGGAATGCCCTTGGGAAGCTGCTGCTGCAAATCAACAGCTCCCTACATGCTTCTTGCTCCTTGTGGACAGCTTCACCTCGGAGTAACCTAGAATTCCCTAATGAAAATGCCATGTATTTTTAACAGCATATTTCAGATCTTGGCAGCACGCCTCCAGCAAAATGACAGAAAAGAGAAAGATAGCCAGCTGCTCTGGATTTGTGGACTACCAAACCTTCACAGTGGACACTATGTTTTGCTTCAGTAGCAGAAAGGCCCTTTTTAAACCCCTGACAAGCTCCTTTCTTGCTTAATGGAAAACAAATTGGGAGTAATGCCACCAGCAGCAATGGCAATAGGCCTCGTGAACCAGGCAGCTTCTACTTATTGCACATACGGAGCCCTATTACTTTGTAGGACTGCTTCTTCAAAAAAGTTAGGAAGATTAAAAAGGCCTTTTGGATGGACATCTTATTCCACTGACTTGCTGTACTACTTGCTTTGTTACAGCCATGCAAAAGACTGCACAGTAGCAAGCCAGTAAAACAAGCACCTGGGTGGATATTTTTCTGTTGACCACAGAAGACACAAGGCAGCAGAGATGGTTTCCAGCCACCTTGGTAGCCTCTGGATTTCAGGGTTACTGCAAGGACTGAAGTAGTCCACTGGGAGAAAGAAACACTTAAGGGCGCTCTGATTTGCAGCAGCAGCCTCCCAGGAGAATTGCCTGTGGTCTGGGACAAAATACAAGAAAACAACTGAGGAGACATCAGTGTTAAGGGGAAGAGGCAGACTGGCTTGCTGTTTCTTGTCTCAGTGGCTTGGTGCACCTGTATTAGTCCTGGATGAATCAGTATGGTTAGTCTGTTGCAGTCAGTCTCCCTGGAGTTTTCCATACCCACAGAAGCCCAGCATTGACCTGTGCAGGAGATGTTGAGAAGAAGGATGGAGAAGGAGGAGCCGGCAGCACCATGCCTGCATCTCCGTTAGCAAACAGCACTTAGTTTCATCACTGGTGCTCCAGCAGATGCAGAAACCTTTTCTTCTAGTGCTGTTTCCTGCAATGGTGCTCTGGCAAGAGCCATCATGGCCTAGGGCTACAACATGAGAATTGCTTGATGTAGAGCTTGCTCTGTGACAGGTAAAAATAGGTCTTGAGCTCCAGCCAAGCCGTGTCAGTGGTGAGGGTGCAGCCTCCTTAGCCTGTTACAGCTTGTGACTCCCGGTAGCTCTGGTGGAAGATGGATAATGACACCTACGGACAGGTAAATTAACAGGGTCATGCTGCCTGGGTCCCACCTACCATGATGTCCTGTGGTGCAGGGGAATAGCTTGCCCAGAGGTTGCTTCCTGCTGAGGGGGCGGTGAAGGAAACCTGACCAAACCCATCCCAGAGATTTGGCCGGTTTGGTTTTGCTGTGCAGCAGCAGACATGCAGTGCTGTGTTGGCCAGGCTGTGGGAAGACGTGCGAGCCCAGGCCTGTGCGGAGAGTGACGTGTGTGCTGCTGTACGCCTACCGAGCAAGCGATCTCAACTTGTAATGAGAGATTTGGCCCAAAACTGGCACAAACCAGACCCTCTGCAGTAGGTCCTAGGAAGGCGAAGGCATATTAAGAAGTAGCCTTGACTGGTCTTTCTGTCATATCCTTTGTCATTTTCTGGTCCTAATTTCTCTGCTTGTTCCCTCCAGTCATCGTCTTCCTGTCCTCCTCTGCCTTCTCATGCTCCCTCACAGAGTAGCAGATTCTTCAGATACCAAGACGCCGCGTGTCATGAGCGCAGAGTTCATGTGGTTTTGCAGTTCAGTCAATTGCTACCAAGGCTGACTCAGTTCAACGCAAGAGATAGTTGCTGGGGACAGCTTCCCAACACCCTGCTTCGTCTGCAGTTACGAGTTGCTGGAAGCTGAGTAGCCCTTGTCTGCTGCAAGTGCTGCACTTCCAGCAGGGAGAGCTTGCAGGAGTGTAATTATTAGCTGCAGATCTGCAGCTAATCGAC
Organism: Larus michahellis; assembly: GCF_964199755.1. Classification (NCBI taxonomy): domain Eukaryota; kingdom Metazoa; phylum Chordata; class Aves; order Charadriiformes; family Laridae; genus Larus; species Larus michahellis. Next base: position 155,278,265 of record NC_133896.1, read on the forward strand.
CCTGCCTTCCCCAGTAAGTGGTGCACAACAGGCTTTTTAAATAGAATATAACCATGAAATAATTGCAACATTAGGAAGGCATTTTGTGGTGAGAGAATGATTAATTTTATTCTTTCTTCCTGGTCTTTCTCTCTCAGTTCCCTAATATCCCCAGTAAATTACTTCAGTAAGTGTTCTTACATTAGATAATTGTTCTAAACTCAACACATTGCTGGAAATCAAGCTTTGTTTTTCCTCCTTCGTATACTGCCTATTATAGCGTACCTGGCAGTTCAGTTAATGGCCTGTGAAGCACAACAGAAACCAAACTATCCGTCTGTACCTACCCCTTCTCTGAAGTGCTGACAAGAAGATGCCTATAGATAAATTCAGCACATTTGACTTATAAGGCACAAGTGGAACATTAAAGGCCATTTTTACAATGTAATTAATACACTGTAGCATTAAAGCAATATTTACCTAATGATGGAAGTCTTCTCTTCATCCTTTCCACTGCTGGTTTCCCACAATAAAATATTGTTGGAATCCACCTCCGTCCCCCCTCAGCAGAAAGTAGCTGTGGACAAGTTTGGTGGTGGACTCGTTTGCTCACATAGGTACCTCACACCACAGCTCTCCTGGGCGGCTTCTGTCAGCAGCCGTCAGTGAAGCCCCTTTCTAGCATCCGAGTTTGCATGAGGGCCTGGCAGGGGAATGTGCTCCTCCGCTCGCAGCCAGCATCAGTAAATCACAGCGTGACGGGCTCACCGCCCCGACGCTGAACTTTTAACTTGAAGCTCTAGCAGGGCACTGGGTAGCTCCGGCTGCATGACACAGAGCTGTGAAAGTAAATCGCTTTGCTGGGAACAAGGGGAAGTCCAGCATATTGTTTTGCAGTCTTTGCCTACAGTTTCTTTGCAGTATAAGTGTAGAATATATCCACCCGGGAAAGCAATTAGAGAGAAATGGACTTCCAGCGCAGAGCTCACCCTTACCCCATCCCAGAGGATGAAGAGGTTGCGCACAAGGTCGTTCCTGATGCCCACAACTCCGCAGGAAATGAAGGCGAGAAACCGGTGTCAAAATTGCAACGTAGGCACAGTGACATAAAACTCTACAAAGAGTTTTGTGACTTTTATGCAAAATTGTAAGTTCGTTCTATTCGGCTTCGGGGTGTAACTACAGTGGCAGTATTGGCATAATGTACATGTTTATTTTATTATCTGAGCACTGGGCAGGCTGTGCAAGCCATTCTCTAATGCAGCCTTTGCCACTGTTTGGCTTGATACTTTGCCAGTTGTAATCGGCAGCTAAAATTTGAGCTGTTGCTTTAAACTTCATCATTAATTGCGTCAGAAATTTTCATCACCAGTTGAAACAGGGTTGGAATTCATCAAGTCTCTCCGAGTTTAGGCTGTTTGCTTGTTGTTTTGGGCAAATGGATAAACTGCTTCACTAATGCAGAAGCATTATGTACATTGCTGTTTTTGCATATATGATGTGTTTCAGATCGAAGTGAAGTACTTTTGCATACTAAAGAGGAAAGCTTTATGATTTCATTTGTTTTTGCACTTTGTTTCATGTTTTTTTGCTTGGATGACACTTAGTGTCTGACAGCACTTAACATCATTAATTTTAATTTTAACACCCTTAGTGCTCGAGAACTGTTGAAGTGATGATGAAAGATTCAAGATTTTGTTGTAACTGTTCTTCACTTAGATTGATAAGGAGGATGGGTGAAGTGTCTGAGGGTTTTTTTTCCCCCCCACAGAAAACATACACAATGCATTGAGACCATCAGCGAGCTTTATACTTAATCACAGTTTATATATATATTCACTGCAGTTTGTCTGTAGGCTTGTCTGTTGGAATAGTATGGGATAGACATAATGGGATAGCAGTTACTGTTTTCCTCTTCTGCAGAGATCTCGAGAGAGAGAGAGGAAAAAAAACCCAGCTAATAATAACTGGTCAAATGTGACCTTGCGTAGGGCTCTTCTGTGAGACAGTGTAAGAAATAGATAAAGTGCATTCCTTTTTAACCACATGCTAGGTGTTTGCTTGCTCCCTTGGATGCTGTGCAAGGAAGGAATTCAGTTCCTGTTCAGCCTGGTGGGAGCCAAGAGGCCTTACCCCTTGGTGGGAAGGGCTTGGCATCTTGCAGAGGACTGAGGGCTCTGCATGATGGCTCTTTTCTGTATCGAAATGTGTGCGTGTGTGCACATGTGTTTAAAATAATGTCAGTTGTTTAATAAGCTTCCAGATAGACATTTGAGTCAGTGGTTTTGTCAGCTGTGGTCAGATTGTAATGAAACTAGGCTATTGCCCCGTATTTGCTCTCTGCAGCAGGGCATAGAGGTGATCCTGAAAGGCATAGCTTTGAGAGTTTAGATACGAGTAAGGAAATGCTTGCAAAGGAAAAATCAAGTGAGCCCTTTTCTGTCACGGGAGCTTTCATTAACTGAAACATGGCTGTACTGTCTGTTGCAGATGTAGACATGATCCTAGTGAAGTAGCTAACTCCTCTGATATTTTGCAGCTACTGCGCTGTCATTTTATGGTCACGAGCCTTTGAGAAGCAACCAAGGTTGCAATTTGAGTAATTTTTGCATTCCTGGCATGGGGTCGCCAGCTTGTCTTGGCCTGCATGTGGGTCACGGTGGGGCAGCCAGAGCGTTCCCACCCTCCCCCTTGGCCCTGGACCAACACTGGCACGCTGTGAGCTGACCTCCCTGAGATGAACCCTAACAAACCAACCAAAAATCCCATTTGTAAAATTACTTCAAGCCATGTGAAGCTTATATAAGGAATAATTGTTAATTGTTTACCTGCTCTGCTTTTCAGTACTATCTGCCAGATTAGATACCATACACTCTTCCACATTGCTTATTTAGAGCTTTTGAACCAATACTGTTATATGTATTTTAGAATTAGGAATTATTTTGAAATTACCATTTATGTTTTCCCATGTGATGCCAGTCCTCAATTGTTGTTAACATTTGCCCCTATTTTATGTAATTCTAATGTATTTCATCATTGTTATAGTACTTCTTTGAATTGCCTGCCTTTTCTTATCATAAAAAGCCTGTAAATGTATCTGTAGCAATGACATTTCTGTTTGTGTTTTTGAACTAATAGTTATTAGAGTGTGTTGTGGGGTTTTTGTTTGTAAAGAGTTTGGAAGCAGGGGGAAATGGCGGTTTTGTTTCTGAGGGGATACCACAGGTCATTAAGTCCATTGAAAAACTTGTGTTGGGTGGCTTACTGTTAGGCTGATGCAGTCGGCTTTGGGAAAAAAAAAGAGACCCACAAGCAGTAGTGTTGTCTATTTGGGATAATTTTCTTTCTTTTTTTTTTTTTACAACAGCAACATGGCAAACGCACTTGCAAATGCCATCTGTGAGCGCTGCAGAGGTGGCTTTGCCCCTGCTGAGAAAATCGTCAACAGCAATGGTGAGCTGTACCACGAGCAGTGCTTTGTCTGCGCCCAGTGCTTTCAGCAGTTCCCCGAAGGGCTCTTCTACGAGGTAAGCCCCCATCTCACTCCGAGCCTTTGCCTTGTGCTGTCCTTCTCATAGAAGAAGCAACTACAGGCAGATCGGTAGCTTAGAAAGTTCTGTGGTAAGAATGGGTATCTGAAACGATATACCCAATAGAGGGTGAAAAAAGAAGAAATGTTTCTATGCCAGTTTGGAGGAGATCAGTGTGTATAACCTTATTTAAATGTATAGCCTCGTGTTATTAGAGCAAAGAACTGCTGGAGATTTCTCTCTCGATGCAGACTTCTTGCTCTGAAATCTGTGCAGACAATCGACCAGCAGTACAGAGAAAGCATACTTCTTAAAGAACAGTTATATAGAAGGAAACCCCAGCATCCTGCGGTCCGTAGGAGGTTTATTGATGTGTTGAGTAAGGCCAGTATGGCATGTGAAAAGTTGCTCGTAGAGATGACCTGTAAGTCAGCATGCTGAGCTTGGGGTGTGCAGACAGCCCAAACCCCTCAGCTATCTCAAACACAAAGTAACTATAGTGAAGACTTTATAGTAGCTCATAAAATATGAAGTGACTGGTATAAGGAAGGGTAGATGATGTGAGACAGGGAATTATTGTCTGAGAGATAAGGTCCTGCTCAAGTAGCTCATACTGCAACGTACTTACAGGATTTATGTCATACTGTGGTCTGAAAAGGAAAGTAAGCGGTGTGTTAAAAGCACAATGCTGTGCTCTCACATATAGCGTGCCATCCTTGTGGCAAGAGCACAACAGTTTGTCTTCCACGGTAGTATTTCTAATTTTAAAGGACCACGTTGACGAGGAGAGGCTGAGCGAGGAGTGTGGATTGGAAAAGAGACTGGCAAAGGGGATTCCTGAAGTTTGCTTTCTCTCACCTTGTTTGAGGATCAAAAGGCTTTTCAATGCTGTAGGGATAGTGTTGCACAAATTGTGGTAAATGAGCCACTAGTGTTCCATAAGACATCAAAAGGTGAGCTGCAAGGCAGTAGCAATTAAAAAGACAACAAAACAAAACACCCTCTAGATACTTATACATTACGTTACAATTGTTAGTATATACTGCGCTGCTGCCTGCTGGCAGGCATGGTGAGGAGTCCTGACATGTTAAGACCCGAGGCAAACATAAAGTGATATAAATGTTGTAGAACTAAAATATTTGTAACTGTGTTAATAAAATTGTCTTAAAACAATAAAATATATTTTCTCTACATAATGAGTACTTTATTCAGCCTTCTTCTGACTCAAAAAACAGTGGGACAATCCAGAGACGTCTTTCAGAAAGTTGAATGATCCTTTGTTTGAGATAAAAGTTTGAGAAATCCTGCTCTAGGCAGCCTGTATCTTCTAGAGGATGGAGGAGGACCACAATGGAAATAAAGTCTTATTTTTGCACCTAATCCAGGAATATTACAATGTCTCTGTTGCTCATGATGGCCATATCTGAATGTCCTTGTCAGGGGACTGGTGGTGTGTAGATATATTGGACGTAGGCATTTTGTTTCCTACTGCTACCTTGTTAACATTCACATTCATAATGGTCTTTGAGCACCCTCTTACTGCAAAGTGATGCTCCCTATTAAAGACAGTAAGTCAGAAGTGATTGTCCTGGGAATGAAAATAGCCTTGTGTGCTCAACATGGTTTTGGTTAATGTTGCTAGGGTGTTTTTTTTTCAGGCTGGGTAGGTGCTTTGTTCTTGAGAAATGTTACATAGAAAGTGGAAAGTTTCAGTTAAGAATAGACAACTTTGCCACAGCTGTTACAGAGGTAAAATAATGTGATGAGGATTAAATAAATACGTAAAGACTTGTGTGTGGCTTGAATTCATATCACCCTTCTGCCTCTATGCTTTGTAATGTCCACCACAAGATCTTTCAGTTTCTCTCTGCACCAGCAAGTCTGTCTGCTGATGTTGGAGAGGTACTTTTTGGTCTATTTAAGCCCTCTGACAGCCTTCAGGTGATGGCTCATAAATCTTACCCAGCCTTCCTCCCCCATCTATACTGGCCTGTCCCAGGCATCTTCTAGAGAGTGGAGAGGTCAGTGGATATCCGTGCTGTCCCAGCCCTCATGCCTTTGGGGCTTTCAGCTAGGAAATCTGCAACAGGGCATTCTCCTCTGTGCCCTTTAGGGTGTCCACGCACATCCCATGCTGCCAGAATGGCTCTCGCTTAGCACTGAAGTGGTCAGTGAGATGATTGCAGTGGAAACCCCAGCATGTTTCCTGGTGGTGCTGCTCAGGGAGAAAGGGTGACAAGGGCACAGCTTGCTCTTCTTTCATTCGGCACCTTGGCATGAGCGTTGGGAATATACTGGGTGTCAGCGTTTAGGGGAGAGGGACAGCCCTAAGCAGGTAGAGGATGGGCTCAGGACTTGAGGACTTGAGATGGTCTGTATCACTGTCAAGAAAAAGTGACTGGAAAAGACTGTCAGAAAGGATATCTTCCTCTGACTGGCTTAACACACTCTTTGAGAAGATGGATGTGTTTGGAGGTGTGGCCAGGTAAAATGTTTTTCTGAGCAGGTTCCCCATGGGTAAACACAGGCATTGTTGGTCGGTCAGCATGACTTTGTGTTTATTCTGTGTCTGGTTTAGCTAAGCTAGTGCTTGTTGGAAATGATTTCCAGCTCTTAGCAATCAAGGAGTCAAATGTTCTTCCTCCGCCTATCGCAAGCCTTGCCGAATTCCCCCAGTTAGTCATTAAACTGCTTATCAACATTTGCTGTCAAACACTGCTGTGATAAGCTTTCACGCTCTGTTCCATGGGTAGGGGCTGAACTGGTCAGGCTACTCAGGAAGAAATCCCAATGCAGGTCTCCTGCAGCACGGGATGTGTCTCCAGGCTGCTTGCAGGGACCCCCATCAGCACAGGTCCCCGTGGTCTGGCATCGGAGCCAAGCTGCTTGCAGGCACAAGCAGCGCCATACTGGAGCAGCGCTCATCCGCAGCTGGGGGTTTGCACACCATAGCAGGAATTTTGGAGGTGTCCTCATAAGCCTGTGTTAGAAATGGTAATACAGATTCGTAACCAGCCAGTGTTGGCCTTGTTGCATAAGGGTGTAAGCAAGTGCTGTGTGCCTCATGTTGCATGGGACCTGCTAGGGTTTATTTGTGTTCCAGTTTGCCCGGTATCGTGAATTTAGCACGTTTTCTTACGCACTCAGCCTAAATAGCAGTTAGCACAAGCACATGCCAGCAGAGTCTCTGAACTCACCATGCCTTGCTATCAGATGTGAAGTGATGGCAATTCTGGTCTTCTTTTACTCCATCACCTGGAAGCCGTCTATCCCCTAGACCTGCTGTTGCAGTCTTACAACAGGTAGCAGCACACAGTCCTGTACTAATAACAGCAGAACAGCTGGCTTAAATGGAGAGCTTTGGCAGCAGCGGGCCCAGAGGGACAGGTTGGCCCCACTGTAATCAGGCAGCGGGCATTTCCTCCAACCCACGGCACTCTTGGGTCCAAGAGTGGCTCCTCCCTACTAGAGGTTGCCTCTCTCTCCCACTGCGGGCTGCAGGCACCTCACCTTCAGACAGGGGAGGTTAAGAGAGATGACTCCTACCCCTCATCCAGCTGTTAAGAGCCTCTTGCTGGGTGTATTTGGAAGAAGCCCAACCTGCTCTGTCTGCGCTGTGCTGGGGTGGGGGAGATGGAAGAGCCTAGAGATGTGCATCCCACAATAGAAGAAATACAGCAAAATCCTTATGGAGTACTCATAAGAGCTATAATTGGAGAATCCGTATCGCTATTATTGTTGTTGTTGTTATTATCAATATATCATAAAATGAAATAAATGGAATGGCACGTGACTTTTGTCTCCTGAATGAGATGGAGTTTCTTTTAGTTTTGGGTTTTTTCTAAGATGCTTGTAATAACCTATAGGAAGATTAAAGGAAGGTGCAGCTGCAATGCGCTTGTCAGATTTGTTTCTATTCCAGTTGCACCTGGAGTGTTTTCTTAAAATGAGCTTTACCAGAAACTGCCTTAGAGGAGGAGTCTTTAAAGACTCAGTTTTTGAGCGTGTCTTTCCAGTAGGTTAGCTAAAACCATGGAGATTGTCTACAGGTTATGTTGTGGTGAAATATTCTATGCATTTAACTCATGGACCTACAGCATACAACAGTCAAATGACCTTGCTTTTAAAGTATGTGCTGTGGGATTTGTTATAGAAGCTCAAGGCTTTTTTGACGGATGAGCTGCTGGGTCATCCACAAAAGGCAGCACAAATGAGCCGAGAACACTGACAATATAAACAAGACTGAGACTGAAAGGCAACCAACCTGCCTGATGCAAACCAGAGGGGAAGAAAACCTGTTTGGTCTGCCCCAATCAACATGTGGTCACTCTGAAACCCAAGCAAACCCAAGTATCTCCCATTGGACCACCTGTTTACACAAAACAGGAAGCTTTTGGATTTTTTTCAGTTTAAAAAGGATTTTATCCAGCAGGAAGCAAGCACAATTCTCAATGAACCAGTAATTTCCATTACACTTTGAGAAAGTAATAGCCCTCTGTAATAAATAAATAATTAAATAGATAATTCTCCAGTTTAGAAAGTTGTCTGTTTTAGAGTATTACACTGGAAAAACACTTGATAAATTGCTAGCAGAGACTTCTGGAAGAGTCTATATCAAGCACAGGTCTTTCTGTTCCTAGTAGGTGCAATTCAGGTTGGGCACAGGAATTAAATTTTCTGATCTCAAGTATCCAGTGACTTCTAGAGTGTTTCATTAGATTCCCATCCCTGCCAGTGGCTCTGTATATTGCACAACTAATTACTATGTTTATATTGTGTTCGATCCTTGGAATTTCATAGTATAAAGCAGGCTATCTTGAAGGACATTGCTGTATTTTCTGTCTGTGCACCAAAACTTTATTTGTGGGTAGTTATTTTATGCTATCTGCTTTGTTTTGTGTTAGACCCAGTAAAAAGAAAGGAGTGGGGCTTCCTGCTATCCCCCTTTTTCCAGTGTTTTAAACTGAGACATTCAAATCCAAACATCCCATAGCATACCTAATATTGTCTGTCTGGTTTTGACATGCTAGTTGGCATGTGTGTCTAGTAATGATGTGCCTGAAGGTATCTAAACATTTCTCTTCATTTCAGGATGTACTTGCCTACATGTTTTTACATATTCTCCAGCTAAGTTGCTAATGCAGTGCTGTAGTACTTTTTTTGTTGCCATATGGGTTTTTTTCTATGTGAGCTTGAACTGCAGCTGAACTTCTTTAAGCTGTGAGAAAATTCAGATCCAAATCCCATAAGATTGGTTCCCTGTTTCATCTGGTCAGTGTAGTGAACTTTGATCCTTAAAATCTGGACTCGATGAGCTTAAGGGTCTTTTCCAACCTAAATGATTTTATAATTCTATGAAATAAGCATAATGAAAGAAAAGTCTTATTTCCCTTCATGTTTTGGCTGTATTGCTCCATAAATTGCAAAGATTTCTGTCCCTGGGTGTTCTTCCTCCCCCGTACTTGCTTCCTCCAACATGCTGGGCCATTCCTGCAGGAAATGTAGAGTGGGGAAGAGATCAAATGGGTTCAGAGAAAATGCTTCCCCCCAGGAAAGGTTTTTGTAAGCTAATTTCCTGCCCAGAATTTGCTCGGTTGCATCAGAGTGTCAGCAGTCTGTAAAAATTCAGGCGTCTCTTGTGATGTAAATGGGTGATAAAAAAATGCCTTACACTCTCAGTGGCATTAGAGGAATGGTGTGCTATTAACGCTACATGCTAACTAGTAGCTGAATTAAGGATTTAATGCCTAGCACGTGGTCTGGTTTTTTGTGCAGCCCCTCATGTTTTGCTGCCTAATTGCATCTGGAAACAAACTGGTATATTACAGGATTTATGTTAAGGGCATGCTCCTCATCCGTCTAACGCTCAAATTTTTTTCCATTTGCAGTTTGAAGGGAGGAAGTACTGCGAACATGATTTTCAAATGCTTTTTGCCCCTTGCTGCCATCAATGTGGTAAGTTTTACATCAAGGTGAAACACTTCACACTGATCCCAAAAGGGAACATCACTAGGGAAGATGTGTAACCCTTGTGTACCTTCTCTGAGAGGTGGCCCTGTGTGGCAGAGTATCTGAATTTCCAGAATGAACTAGACTTCAGAGAATGTGGGGAGTTGCTCTCCCTAAAGTTCATAAATGATGGGATTTAAAAAAAAAAATAGTTTGCATTATTTGAGTGAGTAGTTTAGCTGTTGATCCAGTGATCCATGACTCCTGGTTATATACATCTACATACATGTGCTCCTGCAGCTGAAACCCTGCAAAAAGTCTTTGTCATCTGCTTTGACTATTGTAACCCACCCATGCTGTCCTACTCCACAGAAACGGTGACAGTCTTTATCATCTAGTGTTATAATCAACTTATGAGCCAGCTGGTCCCCTTTTGTATTTTTGAAGTAAATACCTTTAAGGCTTCAACGTGTGATGTCAACCCTACAATATCAACCCTATGTAACACTGAGGGCTGCATTTTATTTGCCACTGTTGATGTAAATGCTTGCATATCTGCTGCACTGTAATCATTTGCACGGGTTTTCTTCCTCCTGTGTGTGACACATTGTGCTCAGGCAGGGCTAGGAAGTCATTACTTGACTATTGCTTAAACTGGTCTGGAAGCTCTTGTGTTTCTGTGGTGCCTTGGCAAGGTGCTACGGCTTTCACTTACCTCAGTGAGGCTTTCCCAAGTGGAGGGAGGGGGTGAACACCAAGGGAGGGGGAAGCAGATGTTATGGACCTTTGAATTTAAAGCTGCGGATGTGAACAAGCTGGGGAAGAGGAAGAAAAGGGTCCGTGGTGATTTCTGGGGAGCTATGCTGCCTATCTCCAGGATTTCTCCTGCCCAGCTGGCACGGCTCCCACTGCTCCTGCCCTGGCTCCTCAGCGCCAGCTCCCTTAAAACCTCCTCAAGGTCCTGTGCAGAGCTGGGCTTTGCCACTGCTTGGATTTAGTAAGCACAGCCAAAATAGGCGGGGCTGTTGTTAGCGATGAGGCCTCCAGCATTCCTGACATTTCTGTAGTCCATTGGGTTTTGTTCTTGAAAAGCTACAACTTCATGGGAGCACCAGAGGGTTGCATGCTGGATGTCATCATCTGCATCGGTTACCTGCCCAATTGCTGGCCTTTGGCAGCTGTTTGAGTTGTACGTTCTCCAAAATCAGGACTCGGCTTCCCACAGCACTGGGAAGCTGAGCTCCCAACACATTTCAGGCAGAGTTTTTGCACATCTCAAGGGCCTTGCCTGCAACGTCCGCATAGAGAACTAAATCACACGTGTGGTGGACATGGCTCCACTGCCTGTGCAGTACATGCAAAACAGTAGTTCTCACACTATTTTTTTAATGTCTCACAGGACAGGACTCCTTGTGGTAAGCCATAATTCGCATATGTTGGATTGGCTGTTCTGCAGCTTCACTGCAGCTTTGCATTTTGACTCCGTGGGTTTTTTTCTGCAGGACGTCCACAGCCACCCAAGATCAGTTCTGTTGTGCTTTGAGTATAGAGCCCCTTCAAGGCTTGGTCCTAGTGGAGTAGAAACCAGTACTATGTGCTTGCCAAGTTAAAACTGTTGTCTTCTAAAATAAAAGAAGGAGAAAGATGATTAGGACACAAGAAAGCCATGTTATATAAAGAACTCCATATATTTCTTAACAGCTTGAGAACAGATAAGTAAAAACAGGCAAGGGACCAAAAAAGGATGATTGCAAAGAGAAGGTGGAGTGTGTGTGTGTAGAAGGGCTTGTATGTAAAGAACAGAAGGTCCTCCATCAGCAAGGACATTTTCTTCTGACCTGTAGGAAAAAAACAAACAAACCCAAATTTCAGAGTGTAGAACCAGAACTGGGATACTGAAAGCAGTGTATCCTACCAGATTTGGGGGGGAGGAAGAGGATGATGGCATTGTAACAATTTGGTTGTGGGTTGCTTTTAACTTTGTCTAGCATGGTTTTTTTACATCCTGGTGTTGTGTTTCTTACAGGTGAGTTCATTATTGGTCGTGTTATTAAAGCTATGAACAATAGCTGGCATCCAGAGTGCTTCTGCTGTGATATCTGCCAACAAGTATTGGCTGACATTGGATTTGTCAAGAACGCTGGCAGGTAAGTCTTCACCCTTCCTTCTGTTACTGATCATAAATAAAATGAACTAAGAGGGGGGGACTGAGAGGTTTTGGTTCCTGAAGCTTTCCAGCTGAGGTGGAGCAACTGAAGCATCTTTTGTGGGGAATAGGTCTAGTAGTGCATCGCAAAACTAAGAACGGGTATCTTAAAATATACACTTAAAATATTAACAGTCTACCTACTTCAACACCAGATTTCTTGCAAACATGTTCTCTACCTGGTAACATTTTGGGGCCGTTGTGATACATAATAAGAGAGAAAGCATTCAGATAAAGAAGCATTGTCTTTATTTTTTTTAGTACCAGTTTTTACTTTCTTTTTCCAACTTGGGTTTCCAATATTAACAATTCCAATATTAATAATTGCTTTAAGTTCAGTGGGACACTTCACAGAGTAGGATATTTTTACCAGCTGTGATTTTTAAGATTTTGAAAGTAAAACATTCAGGTATGAGAATCTATCATAAACATTGTTTTATGTGTTTCAACACGTCTTAAACTCAAATGAGCTGAAGAAAATCTGTCCCTGAGGTGAAAGAAAATAAAACGATAGCCCTTGCTCTCCTGAACTTGGTTTGCTTAACAAGGAAATTGTTTTAAAGACTGTTTTCCCTCCAAAAAGGGCTGATTGAAATGAGATTCTAATAGATTTTTTGTTTATATTTTGTACTGTCATACGTGGTACCAGGACTTACCTCTCTTTTTTGTCCCGTTTCAGACATCTCTGCCGTCCTTGCCACAACAGGGAAAAAGCCAGAGGCCTGGGAAAGTACATTTGCCAGAAGTGCCATGCCATTATTGACGAACAGCCTCTCATATTCAAAAATGATCCTTATCACCCTGATCATTTCAACTGTGCAAACTGCGGGTAACATGAGTTCTGCAAAAGAAAACAGGAAAATGCTGTGTTTATTTGCTTCCTCGGTTTGCATCTTAAAGTGAAAACCTGTCCTGTACAGCCAGCAAGAGGGGTGGGGTTTGGGTGCCTTGCGGCCAAATGTGTGTGACTGCTTTTGGGATGGTGGGGTTGGGCCTTTAGTTCAAACAACAGGTGACCTGTCAGGGAGTAAAGAAAGTTGGACTCTGCAGGACAAGGTAGTACCTTACAAAATACAAAATACAGACACAGATAACAGTTTCTGTAGCAGCGAAATGAGAGCATGTTATTCTGCTCTGAGAGGAAGAAAAGTGGTCCTCTTTGGCTGCTTCCGTTACCATCTTGCCTATATTATTTCTTTTTAGCTGAGTGGCATGCAAACTTTGTTCTCTCCTTCTAAGGCCTCTTTTTCTTAGAAGCTTCTTCCCACCTCATTTTATCAGCTTCTGCAACTGCAGTGCATGAAGCTGCACATTTCTACATCCTGCACTGATGCAGAGATCAGGGGGTATTGTAGGATATAGCACAAATTATTTGTTGTTTATTTCTGGTGCAAAGGAAGCTATCATTTCAGCGCCATAGCAAAGGCTGATTTGAATAACAACGTGGAGGTGTGTCAGTGGCAAGCAGTTGAGAGCATTAGTGAGTACAGTCACGTTTAAAGTTTAGCTGTTCTCAGTATTCTAACCATGCAAATTACTAAAAAGTACAGTGTATGAGATTCTGCAATTGGTAATGAATAAACATAACTAGCTTATGTGGCTCTGTAGTTTTCTTTCTCTGAAGTTTGATACAACAGGGAAAATGTAGCTAGATGTAGAGGACTATGTTTTACTTTCAGTTACAGTTATGCAAATCTAAAATAAACTGGTGATGAGGGCCAGAATATAAACCAAACAGTCTACAGCTTGCACATGCACGCATTTGTGCTACGTAACCAGAACGCAGAATGGCGATAGCTCAGCAGCTGTTTTCAGAGACTTAGTGCATCTCGCTTAGCAGCCTGTTCTTGGTTTACTGTGGACTTGATCAGTCTTGAACTATGTTCAGCTATGTCATATTTGCTGCTGCATTACTGTAGTACAAATACAATTTCTAAAACAAATGCTAAAAATTATTTTTTTTCTTTTCAGAAACTCTCAAGAGTTGACATCGTTCAGTGCCTTTATTCATGCTCTCAATTCATTAACTTTTGAACAGGAAGGAGCTTACTGCTGATGCTCGTGAGTTGAAGGGAGAATTATACTGCTTACCCTGCCACGACAAAATGGGGGTCCCCATCTGTGGGGCATGTAGGAGACCAATTGAAGGCCGTGTGGTGAATGCTATGGGCAAACAATGGCACGTGGAGGTAAACATCAGATGATATATATTGTCTTTTACAAATGTAAACATTAACATACTTATCTGGGATTTTGCTGATCAATTTCAATGAAAGGATTAGCAAAGTACGCAGCAGTGGTTAGTAAATGCCTTCTCCTAATCCCATCTTCAGCCTTCCTGTGGCTGGTCTTCCGCTGTGAAATAGGCGTTATTTCCTACCTTACAGAGAGCCTTGACTGTGAAACTAAAACCAGTAATCAAAGGAAGCTCTGTGAGGTCCTTACAAAAGAAAATTTCAGAGTGCAAAGCAGTACATGTGGAAAGGCGGTAAATTCTGTGGCAACCATAATGTTACTGTGCATTGTAATACCCTTATGTCTTCCACGGTCACCTGTCACGTAAACATCTCTAAAGCACTTTATGTGAGAGTCTGTATTTCAAGGCCATGTACAGGATTTAGTTCCACATCTTCCATTTACATTAGGAAGATAAACAGTCTATTCCTTTTGTTGTTTTGAAAATCTCCTCCCACAAACACATTCTTCACGAGACTGTAATGTTGGTGCAAATTATTTAAAATCTCTTCATTTTGTTCATTGATAACATCCCTTTACTTGACTTTTTTTTTTTGGTAACTTTTGGGTTGAAATGTTGAATACATTAAAAGGAGCATTATTTCTGTGGTCTAAAATGAACAAAGTTTTAATTTTCATTTTCAAGATGACACAGTCAGCTCAGTAGACTTCAGTCATGTTCAGTACTTGTCTTGATTGGTTTGCTTTCCAGAAAAAATACCATTACTTCCAAATAATCAAAATGTATGTCATTTTCTTTGTAGCATTTTGTGTGTGCAAAATGTGAAAAGCCATTCCTGGGTCATCGTCATTACGAGAGAAAAGGCTTGGCATATTGTGAAACCCACTACAATCAGGTAAGGTTGCATATTTTTAAAAATGGTGTTAATTGGTAAACTTGTGAATTGGTTTTATTAGATAGAGATGGAAAACCATGGACATTCTCTGTTCTCTTCTGGGCACCTGTGGGTGTAATGCCAATCACTAGATGTTCTGTTGCAGTTAATTTATACAGGTTTCTCTCTACACCTCCCTGGTATTGAGAAAGAAAACTGCAGGTATTTCACAAAGGCTAGCCAAGACAATCAGTATGGAGTTGTTCTTCAAGGTTAGTTGTACTTAAGGAGAGCTGTTATGAGCTTTTACATGTCTGTGAGATCAGAGCAGCTAACGACACCCAGTCTTCCCCAAGAAGCTAAAGAAGATCTGCCACTCGGTAGCTGCGGTTTAAGACAAGGCCCTAGTGAGTTGTGTGGTTTTCCCTACAGCGGCTTCTCTAAGCTGACTGTGTGTTAACATACACTGCATCACCCAGCTCCTTCATTAGGTTGCTGAAGACTGCGAAGACTACATTTGTCAGAGGACACCACCTAGTGACCACTTGCATTTCTATAGGAGTTATATACCATGATACCATTTCTCTCCACACTCCCTTGATTGTGTAGTCCAGCACCACGACGTATAGACCTTTTTATTTGGAAGCCATCTGCGTTGTGTCATGTCCACCTCTTCGCTTGTATAAATACAAGACTATGGGTTACTTCTGGGAGTTGTAAGGCATCTGCTAATTACAGGTGGATTCTGAATTTGTCGGTGATGCAGGGCAGATGATTGAAATGTTGCTGGCATACTTGTAGACGGTAAATGCCATGACATTAGCAGTAATAGTGTTGCAGCCGTCATGGAGCAAGTACATATACCAGACAAGAGCTGTATGTAGAGTGGATGTCTTTTACTAGGTTAACTGCTACAGTTAGAAAAAATACATTAAATTTTGGGAACTTCTTAATTGTTACATTGAGGGCCAATGTTAAGCCTAGAAATAGAATGATTATTTTTTGGCTTCAATTTCTGGGTTTTTAAAATAAAAATTAATTTACAGTCTTTTCCAGAAACAGCAGTATGTTGTTCTAGCCGTGCATGTAAGTCCAAATGTTAAATTGGCTGATTAGTAATGATGAGTATGTGACACTGACTGCTGTATTTCAAATGTTCAGGATTAGAGAAATGTTAAAACAAAACAAAATCATTTTTACAGAGGAGCAAACAGAGGTAAACAAATGTTTTCATCTTTAATATTGTAAAGACTTTTTGTGCTGAGGTGATGCAAAACGTACTTGGGAAACCAAACCAGACTTGCCAGCATTCTCTTTATTTTACTGCTATTGTGCTCATCAGCTGAAATATAGTTATTCTGTTAGTTTGAGAAGGTACCCTCGATAAAATCATTACATTAAAAATTCATTACTTCTCTTTCCTCTTCAGCTATTCGGTGATGTTTGTTTCCATTGCAACCGTGTGATTGAAGGAGATGGTAAGCACTTTTCTAGCTGTTCGCTTAATGTTCCTTTCTGATGGAAGTTCTCTTTAAAAGTGGAAGTAAGGGGAAAGCAGCTCCCTGTTGAATCCGTGATTGTTCTCATTAAAACAAAACCAGCCATTCTCTTGATCAGAAATTAGTTTAGAGCTGATTGGTCAGAGACCAAATAGTGTTTCATGGTGGTGTGGAAGACCACCCAGTGACTACAAAAACCAGAAACGATGGTGTTTGGAAAGATGTGTCCTGTAAAGGCAGAACCAGATGCAAGTGTCTTAAGTTTGGGATTTTAATTTTTGGGGGGAAGGTATTTTGAAGGGTTTTTTTTGGACAACCAGCTATGATAAAATGCCAAAAAGCAAATTATTCTACCTGAAATAACATATTATGTGCCTTTTTACCCCTGCCTGAACTAAATACTATAATACCAGTGTTAGCCTCACGTAAGCGAAAGCCATTAGCGAAGTGGGAGGAAACCTGTAGCATGTAAAAAGAGACATAAGGTAGTTTACAGTCATGTAAATATAGGGTGGGACATACATTCCAGAGATGTGCTTTCCCCACATTTTCTGGACTGGACTATACCTGCAGAACAACAATCCAGAACGCCTTGGAGGAAACGGTGTCCTCCTTTTCATTAAAGTCCTTCTAGAATGAACAGAACCGGATCTTCAGCCATATCTGATAACTACATTTCTGTATGTTTCTAATGTTACACCCCATAATCTGACACGCATATTGTGTGTTTCGGTCTCTGAACTGAAGAGAATGTGGTGTAATGCAGTAATTTCTTTATTTTCAAAGTACATCTTCAATTATTTTACATTTTCTCTTTCATTTCTGCACACAAATTTGCCACTGTTGTCACAAATGATGGGTGTCCGGTATTGTTCTCTCTCTGGTGAAACAAACATCTGTGGCAGCAGTTTTTCAGGAAGGTGTCTATGACTATGACAGAGGTTGCTTGGGAGCAAAGACTTTAGTCTGACTAGTATTATTTTGGCAAGCAGTGGAATAACTATGCTTCCGTGGATGTGCTCGCCCCATCGTGGAGGAAAAAAAGGTCTGCGTGACAATGCTCTGGTTCTGTTTGTTGTTGAGAAAATGCTGTATTTTACGAGAAAACCATTGTCCTGCGTCTTCTAACTTAGATTGAGAAGCAAATTTTGGCAGGGAAAAGTGGAAAGGTACATTGAAAGAGAGGAACAACAGAAAATGGACTGAGATACAGAACACAGAGAAAATAGTTACTTTCTCTCCAAAGCAAAAAATAAAAATATATCCAACTTTGTCTTGATCAAGTAATTTATCCCACAAGTCCGTAATTTTTTTTACCTTGGTAGTGCTGATTTAGCAGCAGGGTCCTGACTGTTGGCGTCAGGTTATTTTTTTTTTGGCCAGGCAGGTGCTACTGTTGATGGCACTGAGGTCTGAACGGGTGCTGGGAAATGAAACTGAATGAAAAACATAAGCACCTCCTTGCTGGATTGCTTTTCAGCTGAAAAAGTCTCCTGATTACATTGGACACCCAGCCTCATAAAACAGTTGCCTGAGGTCAGCATGCTATGAGATGAGGTGGAAGCAGGCAACAGGAGGCAGAAATAAGCTAAACTGGTCTTGCTGGTGAGCACAGAGTTGTATGTAACCTCAGAGACAGCTTTAGCAATGCTTCGCTCACGTGTGCCTTCCTAGCTGTGCCACGTTCTTGCTACGTCCTTAATACTTGATACAAGAATCAAATGACTGTTCTTCATGCCTCAGGAACGTGTGAGCTGAAAATTTTTATAATCTTTTTTTTTTCCGTAATGCTAATGGTTTGGTTCTTTTTTCCTGTCGCCCTAGTTGTGTCCGCTCTGAATAAGGCATGGTGCGTGAACTGTTTCGCTTGTTCAACTTGCAACACTAAGTTAACACTCAAGTAAGTTTATTAATAAGTGTGTGATGCCTTCAAAACATACCAGTGGTTATCTTCAAAGTGTAGATATTGCTATCGTGCAGCTGTTACAGTATGAAAAACATACAAGGAGCACTGAGAAAATACATGCATCTTTCTTCCTCTTGCTCCACTTACTAATTTACATCTCTTTTAGCTGTCTGTTCAGGTCTTCCTTCAGTTAGTCTTCTTAACTCTTCTCCTTTTCTGTCCTTTATTTTTTCTGTGTCTAACTCTAAAGGGATAAGTTTGTTGAAATTGATCTAAAACCTGTCTGCAAACACTGTTATGAGAAAATGCCAGATGAATTTAAGCGACGACTTGCCAAACGGGAACGTGAAGCAAAGGATAAAGAGAAGCAGAAAAAGAAAAAGCCAATCTGTTTGTAAACTTTTTTTCCTTCTCACCACCACCTCTGATCCGTTCTTCTTTGGTCAGTGCTAAGGATGCTTTTTTTTTAAGTTTTTGCATGAATTTATGGCAATCAAAGCCAAAATATTTTTCACACTACTGCAACTTGAAATATTAACTTGTTATTCCATTATCTTATGCTTAGTCTGTTTAGCTCTACAATTAGGTTTGAAAGGCTTTTTGAATGAGAAGGTTAATAAAAATCGACATTTGGGTAAAAACTGTGTAACACTCAACAGGGTATTGTAATTACCGTCTACAACGTATAACCTTGTGAAAGTAACTCCATATGTATGTATAAATTGCTGTTCTAATTTTTTGCCTGTGCATGTTTAATATGATACTTTTAAAAATGTTTTTCACTCTCGCTGCTGCTAAAACTTTGTCTGGTTTTTGCTTTGTCGTTTTAGGAATAAATTCGTTGAGTTTGATATGAAGCCTGTCTGCAAAAAGTGTTATGAGAAGTTTCCTTTAGAGCTGAAGAAAAGACTGAAGAAACTAGCTGAAACTTTGGGAAGGAAGTAAAGACTTCATCTGCTCTCCCCTTCCTTTGTGAAAATCTTACATATATTACTTGGGGAGGGGGGCTGTTCTGAGGCTGCGATTAGACAACAAATGATGAGTATGCCAGAAGGGGATCAAATCTTAAGATTCTCTGCTCTCTATACGTGTACATGTATGCTTATTTGTTTATAAACAGACCATACTTCCAAAGTAAATTAAATACTAGCTCACTTGAAAGGTTTCTGACCCTGATAACGCAGTTGAATTGATGCATGTGGTGCATTCGGCACAGTGATCTCTGCGGAAATTTACGGAGACAGAAGATTTGCTTGTGAACGAATACCTGTGAAAACAAACTGTGCAAATGTGTCCAACTTTAGGGGCATGTATTGTCATTTATATTAATGAAATTATTAACCTTCAAATTAAGCATGCACACAAAACTTGCCCAAGTGACGTGACTTGGGCAAGAAACCAACATACTTTGCCTCATGGAAAAATTCACCCTTGGATTTCAGGCCAAGTTGTCTCGTTAAAGGAGCCTTATTTCAGATGGTTTGAAAAATATCAGATTTCTAAATACAGTCACCATGCAAATGACCTGCTTCTGATAGATTATGCCTACATGATGAATCTTTGTACATCAGGCCTAGCATGACATACCTATATAAAATGTATATTCCTATTGCAAGAAATGAGCGTACTCAGAACTACTTGAATTTTGCTATATATTCCACTCAAAATAACACATTAACTTTTATATGCTTTTGCATTCTATTTACTTTTTGTGCCTTATTCTGCTGGACCATACATAACAGTGTTCCATTAAAAATATATATATATAGTTTTATTTTTTATTTCATATTTTTTATGCAGAAACTATATACAAGGTATTTTCAAAATATAACGTAACTTTGCCTTAATTATACAGGATGTGAGAAGTATTTTATTTCAAATGTGAACACCTGAGCTTAAAATTTAGCTTCTAGACTTCCTTAATTTTCAGAACACTGAAAATGCGTATTTCAATTAACTGGCAATATTATTTTTACACCTATGAGTGTAAATATACAAGGTTTGATCCTGCTAGGATCTATTTCTTTAACCATCCTCAAGAATTGAGCTCACAAATCATCAGAATTCCTTACAACATCCATTTAATTGTTTTATACTGTTGACTTCTGACCATGCAAATCTGTTTTATTTGTCCCTTTCTTATAGAAAATACAGCTACTTAGAGCTTCTTGATGGTACTACATTACGAAGTACGCAAACATTTTTTAATTTTTTTTATATTAGTGACTTAAATGGATTTTATGTAATTACCTCATAGGAAGTAAAATTTTCTTTCCTGTTTATGAAAAATTAGTTGCTTTAAAATGTCTGCTTTACAGTGTCATCAATAAAGGCTATGGTATTAAACCTTGTATCACCTCTCTTAAATGAGTGCTGCGAAGGGTAAGAAAGCAACTGGGCTATCTTTTTTCCTTATGCTTTTACCTGTGACTGTATGTAAATACTTCCTTATTATCCTGATTTAAAGGAGACATACACCTTTCCTAAATATCCCACTGTCGTTCTTAGGTTCGTGAAAGAAACCACCGTTGTTTCGTAAAGAACAGCTTTATTCTTCTGGATTTTGTCTGAATTGGCACAGTTGCTAGGTTTTCCTAGAGAAAATATCTTGTCTGAGTTTAAAATGTACACCTTCCTATCAGTTTTTCCTCTCCTCCTTTCACTGTAATGAAACTGTCACCCTAAACTTCCAGTTTAGTGCTAAGTAGGGGTTTTTTTTACTATTTTATCCTACGTAGTTATTGAATGCCATAACAGTTCAGTAACTGAATGCAGTCCTGACTGTGTTAAAGACTAGAAAAGCTTAAAATGTCCCACAAAAAAGTTTACATAACTACCGTGTTAGCACCGTTGGGATTTTGGACTGTGCCATGGATTCCGTAGACCAAACTCACCAATGCTTCCTTGAAATTGTACCTTCTTGTAACACTTCTTGTTCTAGGTTTTTTACTGACTCTACATCCTTTCCTTCAGTCTATGTATGCACTTGCTGCTCGAAGAGTCAGGAAGGGTCCCTAACCCTGAGGCCAAATGACAAGACTTGGCTCAATCCACATGCTTGGGGTTACATCCATCCACAACAGAGTGGCCTCTGTTGCGCTGTGCAGCTACCAGTCCCCTCTCGACTCTGTGGTAGCCCTGTGGCCCTAACAACGGGAAAGTTCCTGATGATGAACGCTGTCTACAGTTCACCAAGGCAGCAGTTTCTGTTTCACGAACATGAGCGTATCTTAGACCCCGCGATGCAGCTCTGAGAGCATCTGAGGGTACTTGAGGGTTCAAAGCCTGATGAATCATGGAAAAATGTTGGTTGGAAGGGACCGCTAGAGGTCAGCTAGCCCAACAATCCGCTCAAAGCAGGTCTCAATTCAAAGTTGGATCAGTACTGAAGGTCTTGCTCAGCCAAGCTGTGAGTATCTCCACAGAATGAGATTTCACAGACCCTTGTGGACAGTATGTTCCAGTGTTTAGTCACCCTCATGGTGAATTTATTATTGGAGTCCTGTGTCGAGCGGTGGGTTCCGCAAATCACTGCTCTCTTGGGAGCTGTGTTTGGAGTGAACTGTCATTGAAATAATACCCCTGGACATAGCTATGAAGAGGATTAATTAAAAGCAGTTGCAAAACAGCCACGGAGCAAGCTAGCCATTAAGCAGCCTGGACAATTACAGATCTGGTATTGAAGCTCACTTCCTGGGCTGTCAGTATTACAAATATTTTGCATAGCTGGACATTCTTTACTGAAAGAGGCAGAGCTTTGGTGACATCAGTATTTTTCAGGTGTAGCAGGAATCGTATGGCTGTCAATGGGTTGCTTCAGACTGAGAACGGGATAAATTTTTAACGACGCTTCTCCAGAGAGAGAGAGCCCAGTGGCCTTATTTTGACCAAAGTGCCTGAACTGGCAGAGGAGAGATGAGACGGGCAATTCCAGCAGGGAGAATCCAAGGCTATCAGCTGGGAATTACACCCAGGTGGGGCCACCACTGGTGCCCAGCACCACCAAACCCTGACAGCTGCAACTTGCAAATTTCTCTTGTCTTGAGGGCTGCTGATCTCGTTATCTTCTGATCCATGTCGCCAGTTATGCTTCAGGATCATAATAAAGAGCATAATTACTCTATTCAGAGTACATGGAAAATAAAGTTTGCTCACCACAACTGCTGGAATATTTGGAAACTCATTTTCTAGAGCCCTGGATTTCAGTGATAAGGCCCGTGGTTGTGGATTAAATTTGAATTTATGGTTGTGGTTTGCCAGAAGATACAGTTTTAGGTGAGACAATACTAAAGCATGGCTCCACGCACGTGAAGCTTTACTGTCACGGTGAAGGCCCACGCACGAAGGGAAGCTGGTCGAGTAAAAAAGGAGCAATGATCAGCTGCCCCTCAAAATTCAGGGGGACACAAAGCGAGGGCAGCCCGGTACCCGAACCCCAGCCGCCTCACCTGGGGCTGCCTCCAGCCGACGGCCTCACAGGGACGGGGCGGGGGGACGAGGAGCGGACTTAACCCCACCCCACCGGCCCGGTCCGGGCCCCTCAGCCAGGGGAGGAGAGCGGCCTCCGCCTCCCAGGTTGACTCCGCGGCGGCTGCGCGCTCCCGCTCCCCCGCCCCGGGGGGGCGCATGCGCGGGCCCGGCGCACGCGCAGAGCGCGGCCCCGCCCTCCCCCGCGGCCGTTGGTGGCGGCCTTGTACGGTTGCGCGGGAACTTGCGTAACGCGCGGCCGCCGCCGCCTCACGCCGTCGCTTCCTCCTTCCCTTCTTCCTTTCCTTCCTCCTCCCCCTCTGCAGGCGCCGGGCGAAGACCGGCGGGGAAAGGCGTTCTGCCTGGAGGGAGGCCGGGCGCGGCCCCCCCCTTCCCCCGCCGCGGCGCCATGATGAGGCGCACGAAGCCCGAGGTGGAGCGGTACGTCGCCTCCGTGCAGGCCGCCGCGCCTTCCCCCAGAGAGGTGAGCGCTGCCGGTGGCGGGCTCCGGCGAGGGGCTGCCGGTGGGCCTTCCACGGCCTTCCACCACCCTCCTGCGCCGGTCCCGGGGGAGGGGGGGGATGTTATGGCCGCTGGCGGCCGCCTGGCCCGGTGCGGCCCGTGGCGCTAGGCCTGAGGGGCGGCTGGCGTGGGGCGGCAGCGTCGTGTCCTCCCTCGCTTTCGGAGGGGGAGGCCTGGCTGCTCCTTGCTCTGCCGGGGCGGGGTGCTGCTGATCCCCGCGCCCTGTCGGGCCCTGCCGTGCTGGGGCTGAACCTGCCCGGCCCTTCCTCGTCCACGGCGGGACGAGGAAAAGGGGGTTATAGCGTCTCTAGGAGTGTTCCTGAGTCCGTATTTACTCAGTGTTTCTTTAAGTCGAGTGAAGTGGGGGGAGCTGCTGTGAGGAAGGGTGTGGGGTTTCGTTTACTGGAAGTGCTTTACCTGACCAGGGGGAGTGGTTTACCAGACCTGTGCACCTACCTTTTACACCTGGTAAGCCCTAGTGTAGCTTTTGAAGAGCCCACCGACTCTCAAAGTACAAGTATACGATTGTTCAGTTTTGGGCTTTAAAGACCCTACCAACTCTCAACGTAGAAGTACACAATTCTTCAGTTTTGTGAGACTATAGTTCTGAAGTTTCCAGAGTTTCTCTTTTCTAGAAAATACAGGGAACCCAAGTAGGGAACATGTGAGACGCTTTCAGTTTTCTTTTATGTGCCATATGATTAATATTCTTGTCTGTGTGACCGCTTTGTGAAATAACAGTATTAAGAGAAGGAGAACTGGGAGAAAATAATTTTCCTGCTGTGTTTTATTAACTGGACAGAAGGATGAGGATCTCTGCATGATTGGTTACTATTTTGCATTATATCTGGAAAATGGTAAACAGGTCACAGTAAGCAGTCTGTTGCAATTCATAGGAGCTATTTAATCCTGAAAGATCCTGTTCTGCTGCTCTGAATTGATTTTATTGCAGAGGTAGAATATTCAGCAGTGTGTTGTATAGCATGAATGCATCCACGTTCACTACTATGCAGTAGGATTTTTATGCAGGGCCTGTGTACATCATCATTATTTGTACGTTTTCCAATAGCAACAAAGTTGTCCTGTGACTTTAATTGACTTGGGTGCTCTTTAGACCAGACGATGTCTATACATGCTTGCCAGAATCAGAGATGCCCTTTAATTGCTTTGATAGTCCTGTCGAACTAAAAAAAAAATAAAAATTAGTCTCCTCCTGTTGTGCTGAAGGCCAACTGGTGCATATTTAGTTTTGTTTTGTTTGTCGTTATTGTTTTTTTTTTTAATTAAGTAATGCTTACAACTAATTGTACAGCACAGTCAATGGTGGATATAGTTGCTGGTTTTCTTGTGTTGATTGGGGGGGGGAGCACTTATAAGGCTGCAGAGCATTTATTTTGAGGTTTCTTTTCATCCATGTTTAAAAAGGAGATGCCAAGTGTGATTCCACTCTGACATATTTCAGTGTTTCCTTTTTATAACATACTTCAAAAATAAAGACTGAAAACTTGAAGTTATCTTAGGAGGCCCGGTTTCATTCTAAACCACTTCTTAAAATTTTGCATGAATAGCAGGGTTGTCAGAGGGAAGGAGACTAGTCATTCAGATGCATTCAAAATGTACACACTTGTTTGGAATCGCAGATGTAACTAGTTCCAGTATTTTTTGGTTCATAAGCAAAATCTACTTTCAAAGTGATAGTGCTCAACCCTTAATTTCTGTCTGGTTTACTTCTGCCTTGAGGTTTCGCTTGTGACTTGGTTCTTTAGCTCATTCCTTTCACTCTTTTCCTCTTCTCTGTGCTACTGCCATCTTGCCTTCTGCCTGCTCTCTCTGTTTCTTTTTGTTTTGCCTTTATTGCTTCCTTGTTCTACCTGGAGATGTTTCACCTTTTGCCTATAGAGTATTCAAGGTATCTTAGGCTGATGACATCAGAAATAAACTGTTGCACTTTTCTTAACCAAACTGAGAATGACTTAGGTAGAAATTGCTTTTTCCCCAAGTATATTCAAACAATGGTGTCTGATGACAGTATACTACAGCAGGGCTAAATGTCAGATCTCTCTTTGTTTCTAGGAATTTTTTTTCTTTGCTACATTGCAGCAAAATAGATCATATGTAGCTGACCCCATTCTTATACTCTCTTTAATCAGAAGTGTTTATGAAATGCTGGATATACAAGGGCTTGCTGCTTGCTTCACTGGTAATCTCTATTTTGCCTAGTAGCCTTTGGCAGTTATAGCAAGAACTTTTACTCTTTTCATTTTTAATCCTGCATCTTTCAAAAATAATCCCTCAAATATGAGGAGTGGATTTGAGCTGATCAGTCATTTAAAAGTATTATGCATTGCTGAAAAGAAGGGGCACTCTATTGAATTATTTTAAAAGTACCGTACATCTAAAGTATGTCTGTCATGTTTTTTTCTCCTTCAGAAATCGATGAAAGGATTCCTCTTTGCTAAGCTGTATTTTGAAATAAAAGAGTATGAACTTGCTAAAAGGTAACATGTGTTGATGTATGTTTGGTCTTCTTCTGTTCTCCAAAGTGTAAGAGAAAAGTTAAATGAATATGTAGTAGACCAGAGAAACCAAGACCAATATCATGCTGTTTTAAGGTAGCAGTAAATGTGAGTATTGAGTGCCATTTAAATGTTTATAAAACAACAATGTAAAAGAAGATGAGTTATGTGATACTGAAAACATTATATGGTTGAGACGGCTATTTTTTTTCTCAATGCATTAAGTAGTTCTTACCACTTCTGCGAACTACTGCTTTTTTTAACAAATACTTGCTGGCAAGTAGGTAGTATCTGTACATGTAAAACAGCGTTGCTTCTTACTTTAAGGTCCAGACAAGGTATCTAGAACAAAATATGTCTGTACTTCCTGTATGGCAGATAAAGTTATCATCATAGCTGGGAGCAGAAGTATTATTGAAAAATACTTGTCATGTAACTGAATTTTTTCCCCTCCATAGGTATATATCTACATACCTCAACGTACAAGAGAGAGATCCCAAAGCACACAGATTTCTTGGACAAATTTACGAAGCTGAGGATAACATAGAAAAAGCTTTTGGGTGTTATAAGGTAAGTACTACACTGACCCCTAATGTCCTGCTTTATTCCTAACTAGTTTGAATAGCTGGGTCTGTTTGTGGGGGTATAACACTTTCCTGTTCTACATGGATCATGAGATCAAGTTACTATTGTTTTGTTTTTTTTTTTTTTTACTTTTCTTCCTGTGTGTGCATGGGAAAACTAGCGTTCTGTGGATTTGAACCCAACACAGAAAGATCTTGTGTTGAAGATTGCGGAGTTACTATGCAATAACAACATTACTGATGGAAGAGCAAAATACTGGGTTGAGAGAGCTGCAAAGCTCTTCCCTGGGAGTCCTACTGTTTACAGGTTGAAGGTAAATTCCAAATTACCTCTGTTCTGTGGCTTAAAGAAACTTTCAGCATCTGACTGGAGTGCTTTTTGCCTGTCGCCTCGCCCAAAACTGTTCCTGTCTAAATTATTTTAGAATCTTTAGTATTGAATTTGCCAGACGTTACTTCCTTGCTGTCTGACGTTTTTGGCTAGCTTTCAAGAAAGCTGTAGCTACAGGCTTTGATAGCCTTTTTAATGTTTCAAGGTTGATTCTCTTCAAAAATGATGAGAAACTGTTAGTTATCACATCTGAGAAGTTGAGAGGCACTACTTGATCTTTCTATTGTGTGACTGACAGGAAGGTAGCAGGCCTGTGAACTCAGGCTTTCTTGTTCTCTTCTGCTTTTTTGTTTTTTAAAATCTGTATTATGATCAACTGTGTAGAATGTGAGAAGTGCTGTAATTCCCAAATACTGTGTAAATGCTTTCAGTCATGCAATTTCCCTTTTGCACAGGTACATTAATTTTGCGTAACTAGGCAGCAACCACCTTGAAGCCTTAAGATGCCTGGTTTTTTTTAAGCAAGGGCGTCTGTGGCTTTATGGACTGTATGTAATACCTGAAGGCTGTTAAGAGTAGTGTAGTTTAAATAATGTAGTCTGCATAGTGGAGGAAAGAAAACTGTCTGGTACTGTAGTTGCTGAAAAGACTCACGTGGGAAATGAGATACTAATGTGTTGCCTTCATGTTTAACAGGAGCGGTTATTGGACTGTAAAGGTGAAGATGGATGGAATCAGCTTTTTGACTTGATTCAAGCAGAACTTTATGCAAGACCAGACGATGTCTACATAAACATCAGACTAGTTGCGCTCTACCGTTCAAATAATAGATTAAGAGATGCTGTGCTCCATTGTCAGGAGGCACAGAAGAAAATACCTTTGCAGTCAAGCCTGGAATGGTGTTCCTGTGTTGTAGAGACATTTGAGGTGTTTAGTCATATTTTGATCCTGTGATAGTCTTCTGTATCTTTTTAACTGGTCTGTTTCTCTTAGTGTCATTACTCTGTCAGCTATTTCTCAAGTGATTTAACTCCTTCAAATGCAAGTCTACTGAAACCAGTGGAATTACAAAATATTTCTTGTTTTTTTTTTTAACTGGAACTTTCTCCCTAAAATTAAGCCTTATAGAGCCATTGAGTTTCTAACTTCAAAAGCTGAGTTAGATACAGCAGTTCCATTGGGGATAAAATTGCTCAGACAAATAGTTCCCTGGAACTTTGCTGCTGAAGAATATGTTAAGGTCTTACCTGTGAAACTGGATTGTGCAGTAAATGCTACTAATATGTTTTGGAGAAGTACTGCCCTTGCCTTCATGGAAGAATGACTGTTCCTTATCTTGTGATGAAATCTCTTCTTTAGGAATATCTGGAATCTTTGCAAGACTTGGAGTCTGATAAAAATAACTGGAGAGCTATCAAGAAAGATCATCTGCTGGCCTACTCCAGCTTTGTCAAAATGACACTTTCTTCTAGAGATGTTCAGGAATGCAGAGAGACACTTGAAAGGTACTGTTTTAACTTTCCTGTAGTAAAAAAACCCCAGCTTTCTTTAAGAATTGTGTTTTGGTGGTTTTCTCTGGTGGTGGTTTTTTTTTTTTTCTGGGCCACAGAACACCTACCAAGCTTTCACTGCTTAACTTTGTGAATGGGTGAGGAGATTCTCTGTACTAGCCCCCAAGAATGGTTCTTGCTGGGTTTTAACACCAAGCTGTCTTTTGACTGAGGTGCAAGCCTTGTTTGAATAGTCAGCACACACCCATGGAGATATCATTGATATCCTGAGTCAATTAACTTTGCACCTTCTTCCCCTTCAGTAAGGGAATGTTCTGTACTCCATCAATTGACTAATCCAGATTTCCCAGACAACTTAAAAAAACCCCCACCCAACAAAAAAACCCAACGCAAGGGGTGGTTTTGGTTTTTTTATCAGCTTTGTCCTGATTGTTTTGTTCTAAATTACTGGAAATACTGGAATAATTAGGAACTTCAGGTGTAAGTATAATTGGGATGGAGGAAGCCACTTGCAGTAAGAACACTCTCCTTCAGGGAACACTGATGGTGTTACAGGGTCAGCTGGGCCAGCTGACTTCAAGGGGTATCATCTGTGGCACACCTAGAGTAGTACAAAATAATGTTTGTAGTCAATGTATTAAGATCTGTGTTCCTTTCTTTCCAGTATCTTCCCTTTCTTACTGACTTTTATTGACTTACCTTTATTTCTCAATTTTGCAATGGCTGTTATATTGTCTTTTGTAAAACAATATTCTTCAGTCTGTTAATCATGGGTGAGTATTTGAAGCAATACAGACAGTGGATGAGGAATACTTAGTGCCCAAGTATGTTTTATTTTCTTTTTCTCCTCTAATCTTGACCAAAACCATCTTGGGTTTTCTCCTGCCATTTTACTAGAGTCTTTCAAGGTGATTATATATGAAGCACTTCCAGATCATGGCAATGCTAACAGCCATAATAGTTTTGTCAGGTAATTGAAAGAGTGTTTTAACTGTTTTCTGGAAGGCCCCCCCCGAGTGGGGGTTGTGTACTAGCCTACAGCTACTCAGATTTCTACAGTATCTTTTATTTTTGAAGAGCCTGTCTAGCTGTATTTTGGACCTTTCTGGTAAATGAAGGAAAGGGAAGAGCAGAGTGATTAGTGCCTCCTGTATGTCTCTCAGTCTGCAGCAGTGAACAGGTTTTTCCACGTGGTTTGGGAGAATAGTTTTGAAAGCAGCTGTGCAAAGATGTGCTGAAAAAGACTGTAAATATCTAGGTAATATTTAATAGGTTATATTTCAATAAACTAAGTTGAGAGCTTTGGGAGTTTGAAACCATTATTGTACTTTCTGGTGCAACTCAGGCCTTAAGCAACAGACAGTACTAACCATTGACTTGTTACGTTACTTGATTCAGAGTTAAATAGCATCAGCCAAAACCATCTGCTATAGCTTTTGCCAGGACTCTGTTTAGAATGAGTCTTCTCTACGTTTCAGTTTCGATCGTGTGCTTCAGTTGGTGAAACCATATGTGAATGGGGCTGATGAGTTGTCTCGTACCTTTGTGGAAATGAAAGGACAGCTATACATGCATGCTGGAACTTTGCTACTGAAAATGGCCCAACACAATGAGGCACAGTGGCGAGTTGTGTGTGAACTAGCAGCATTGTGTTATCTGATAAGTTTCCAGGTAAGTAACTTTTTCAGTTTATGCCTTTAGTTGATGCAGTTCTTGAAATGTTCTTGCCGTACATGTGTTGAACTCCTGCATTCCTGAGACGAACTAGTGTTTGTGTGGTAAGGCAAGACTTCCTCCTCAGTCACCAAACCCTACACTTTCACAATTCTTTAAAAAGCTTCAAATGACATGAATAGGGTAAAAGTGTATGTTCAGCTTTTCCCCTTGTCTGATTAGCCTGATTCTTAAAGGCTAGTGAGTTTATTCCCTACAGTATACTCCCTTTTCTGTAATACGGCTGAACACATAATGTTAAGTATTAGGCTTATTCCTATAGGAAGGGAAGGGGATGAACTGAATAGTTCCCATATACTTGTGTAGACAGCAGAACTAAAAAATCAAGCCTAATTCTTTGCCTTAATGAAATAAAATTGATTGTCCTTTTTATGTCACTGCTTGCATTTCGGGTATTACTTGCTCTTGGGCGCCCTTAATGTTACTTACAATAGCTATAATTGTCCACCTCAGGGTTTTGGGTGGGTTCCCCACCCCATCCCCCAAAACCCCTGTGATACATGTCTTAGTGTACCTTCAAGATTAATTGTGAATTTTTTCTATGGTTTTCTAATACTAAAAAGAAGCTTGTTTCCTAAGACTAATTTAAATGATCTGCTCTTACTGTGAAAAAGCTGTAACAATTCTCTCCTTACTTCACCAGGTTCCTAAACCAAAGTCAAAACTAATAAAGGGAGATCAAACTGGACAAGATGTGCTAGAAATGTTGGCCTGTGACCGAAAAAGCCAGTCTGGTAATTAATAAAAATAGCTGCATAGTTCCATTGTAGTGCTATGGATAGTTACTTTAAAAGCTAATTGGTTTGTCAAAGAACACATGCATTATCTTGAAATGTAATGTTAACACTTCAATATGCAATAAAACTTTCTATATTTTGACCACATCTGTAAAACAAACCAGTAGTTTGATCCTGACACCTAAAGTGTTTTTTTCTTCTCTTCAGCATGCCAGAGGAGTGCGTTCTCTTTTTTTTTTTTTTTTTTCCCCCCAAGTGTGGTTTTTCCCCCCTCCTTTTTTGCCTCTCCAGTCCACTAAAATAGAATTTAACTTCTATGGTCTCTTAATCTACTGGAAATGCCTTCTGCCTGCTGATACTATTCCGCAAATGTTGTTAGCCCCAAGAAGAAAAGAAAATATTACTGTTTCCCTGTCCTTCTATCCTCTTACTTGTTCATCAGCTTTGCTCTTTTTGCTGCTAAGTATGGACAGTTTTCCAGTCTACAATCTCTTGCAGAGCCTAGATGAAAACAAACGAACACACTAGATATCAGGTTCAATTGTTTCAGAACGGATTTTGATAAAGAGACTTCTACTTATATTACAGCTACTTATTTTAAGGAAAGTTCAATGCCACTGTAATAATAATAATAAGATGGCTTTGTTTTCCCAAAGGACTGTATTTACAAATGCCTTGGGATTGTAGTCACTAAAAGCTTGGAAAGCCTATGTGCTGAAACACTGACCTAATTACGGGGAGAACATAGCTTAACAATCTGTAGGTTTCATAAGGGGAAATCCTGATTCCCACTCAGCCTTTGGTAACAAGAACAGTGCAGCGTATCAAATATTACTTTCCTTATGTTCACTGCTTTATTTATGTGAAGTGATATTTTTGTTTTCTAGGTCATATGCTGCTGAACTTAAGCCATGGCAAGCAAGACTTCTTTAAAGAGATTGTGGAATCTTTTGCAAACAAGAGTGGTTCATTTACATTGTTTGATAGCCTGTTTGAGAGTGGAGCTTCTAGAGAGAGATCTTTTATTGGCACAGATGATATTGGAAATGTCAGTACACAAGCACCAGTGCAAGTGGAACTTAATAAATATGATACTGGTAAGAGGCTGCTTTCTGAAACTCAACACAACTTTCTGTACCAGAAGCTCATCTACAAATACTTCATATTGCATCAAAAGACAAATACGTGGAATAGCTGCACAAAGTTGCCCTAATGTCCTAGGCAAGACTTAGGACTTTATTGCAAAGTAAATAAGTGCTTCTTGAATAATTCCTTAAAGATTCTGGAGAAGTTAAGTAGGTATCCTGAATATGGTAAGGATGGAAGTGAAAGGAAATCTGACAGTCACCCCCTCAGAAGCTTAAGGGGTTGATGGCTTGAGGACTCAGATGAACTGTCTACTTGATACGTTTGGCTAATTTGAAGTTTGTAATCTTTCGTAAGTGGAAGTTGCAATCTTGATGCTCGTTGGTCTGCAAAGTATCTTTGGCTGCTCTGACAGCGAAATGTGAAACCCAGCTTTGATCAGATACAAGTCTTGCTGCCTTGTAGGAAGCTGACATCTGCATCCAACTTTGTTTTTGCATAGGTGCTGTTCGAATGTACAATGGCAGTCTCCAGCACCTTGTGTGGCTCGGCTTGCAGTGGAACTCTATGTCCATCTTACCCCCAATGCGCAAATGGTTAAAACAGCTTTTTCACTTGCCCCAGGAAACATCAAGACTTGAGACAGATGCTCCTGAATCCATTTGCCTGTTGGACCTTGAAGTAAGTGAACTTTCCAAGTCCTTAAATGTACAATACAACTTAAGGTTTTTGGTATTTAATACCTTTTATTTATTTATCTTTACAAAAACAGGTATTTCTACTTGGGGTGGTATTCACTAGCAACTTACAATTGCAAGAGAAGTTTAATTCTCACTACAGCGCGCATCAGCCACAATTCTTACCATTGCCAGTGTGCAAACAGCTCTATACCGAAAAGCAAAGATCCTGGTGGGATGCTGTTCGTACTCTTATTCAGAGAAAAACAACGTAAGGTTTTCTTAGTTTCAAAATGTTTAACTATGCCTTTAGGCAGCTTCTGCTACAGCAGAATAGATTCTTGTAAAATTAAATGTCTTTTTTGACATATTTTACACATTAAAGTTTTGTTGTAGTAGGGACTTGATACACTTGAAAGATTTCTAAAAATGGAATTTTAATTTCTAACAATGCATTTCTAAACTAGAGGCATGTTAGGACTGTAACTGCGGGCTATATTCATCAAGCAAATGAGATGTGAACAGGTGAAAAATAGAATACTAATCAAGGACTGTTTCTTCTGATATTCAGACCAGGAACAGCAGCAAAACTGAGACTTATTGTACAGCATGGAATAAGTACTCTGCGAACACTGGGGAAGCATGGCCTTCAACCTGCCGTAATTATCCACTGGGCAAAAAGCCTGCAAAAAACAGTAAGCTGAGATTATTTTTAAATATGTGGAAGCTGAGGTGTTTTTCTCTCTTATTTTCCAAACTATAAGCAGACTGGGGGGGGGGGGCGAAATCAGAGGCGAATGTATTATTGAGAACTGTTGTTTATTTTGTCAGGCAAATTAGTTGCTCTAGTCACTCTATAAAGTACTCTGTCTTAAACTGTGGTGTTATTTGCTACATGTATGTCACTTTATATAGCTCTTGAGAGAAACTCCTCGAGGTTTATGTCAAGTGTCAGACAAGCACTCTTGGAACTTTTCATAAAAGCAGGAGAAGGACGAATATGAATAGCATTTTGACTTGAATTTGTTGAAATAACATTCCCTTTTCTTCACCAGGGCATTAGCCTTAATTCCTTCTATGACCAGAAAGAATACATTGGACGAAGTGTCTACTACTGGAAGAAAGTTTTGCCTATGATGGAAATTATTAAAAAGAGGAGGAGTATTCCTGAACCTACTGATCCTCTCTTCAGACACTTCCATAGCGTAGACATTCAGGTACAGATTGATTAAGCTGCAGTTGAAGTAAGAGAAGGTCTGTGTCAGAAATGTATATAGTCGTGGCATGTTTCTCTGCATTGTACAACTCATGTTATTAGTATAAAACTGTTATTGATGAGATTTGGTAGTATCAGTGTCTGATGGGGGGGGGGGGGGGGAGACAAAATCTGTCCTTAACACTTTATTCTTACCTTTAAAACTATGTAGATGATTGGAAGGCACTGAACACCCTTAGTATCAACTTTCTTTGAAAAGTATTTTCCCTGTATTATAGGAAGAAAAATAATAGTGAGTGTGTAATTCCATTGCAAGGTACGAGGTTTGTCTTTCGCTTTCTTCATAGGTCTCTCAGGTTGCAGCGTATGAAGAGGAGGCACGTATAGCGTTTGCAATGTTGGATGCAGTTGATGGCAAAACTGATGACGCTTTATTAGCATTTGAAGCTATTAAGAATGTGGTTTCATACTGGAATCTTGCCATGGTAAGTTCATAAATTGCATTACCCTGAAATGCTTTGCTTTATTCAGTTGACATCCTAATTAATCTGCATCCTGTTCTTTAGATCTTCCAAAGAAAGGCAGAAGAGATTGAAAATGATACCACGCTGCCAGAAGAACAAGAAG